>NC_141050.1:60934867-61491564 GCF_041138505.1 Cibotium barometz | reverse complement strand
ACAACGGCCACCTGGAGGAGAAGCGTCTCTTCCCCTTACAATCACTTGTTTCCCGCCCTTATATGAGGCGAGTTTGTATTTAGCCCTTCGTGGCTGTTTTTTCTTTAACTAATTGAAGGATCTCTTTCCCAGAAAAAAACAATTTACCACATCTTAATTTTGGTAGCTATGGCTCATCTACATATTATCAAATTAAGGTACTGTGAACTTCAAATTCTTTGCAGGTTAGGAATAATGCATGTGCAGCAGAATGTACCAACGCACGTGTAAAAACTGCTGATCAAAACCAAGAAACTCAACTCAAACCCTAAAAACATTCAGGTTTAACTAAATTAAATGTACAGAAGATTGTTCCTGGCAACAGTGTTAGCTAGAAGTTAACAGTATCAATGGCACAAGTGATGGAAGTTCATAAATCCACTCTACCTCCTGCAAAGTTACATGGTCTAAGTCTTCAAATCTACTTTTGGAAGCTTCTTTAGGGCTTTAGCAATTGCGTAGGAATTGAAACCCTTTCCTAATGCAACAGCAATATCGAGAGGTGTGAGCCCATCCTGCAGACATGTTGAATTGACAAAGGAAAGGCAAAGTTTAACATGGAAGAATGCAAAGCCCTTGCTATAAATGTGTAAAATAGCAAAGAAATGTTTGGCAGGGATGCATAAAACAGCCAGACCTTGTTTTTTAAAAATCTGTCCCCTCCGCTGACAATCAAGTACCTCACTATATCATCCCTTCCAGTCAAAACAGCAACATGTAGAGGAGTCCATCCATACTGGACCAAGTAATCATGCAAGTCAGCTAAAGCAACTAGAGATGTAATCGAAGCTCCAAAACACAGATGTTGTGTAGCATACCTTATCTGCATGGTTCACTTGCACCCCATGTTTGACAAACAATCTCACCAAATTCAGGGAGCCAATTTGGACACTGAAGTGCAGCAAGTTAGCACCATCCTGATGCCATTGAATGAAAGAAACAAAATTTACCAGTTGTTATATGCCACATGCTGCAGCAATCCTAGCAGAAACACTTAATAAATTCTTTGCTCGACCAAACAATCCATATAAAGACGTCAGTTGGTTACAAACTTTGTCATAGACGTTCACATGCCCTCCCGCGTTCAGAAGCTGACTCACAGCCGTCTCCTTCCGTCCTTGCACTGCTCTTTGTAATGCAGTGTATCCATCCTGCCAAAGTTGCCACAATGGAACTTACAAGACTACAGATCATCCGCTCTTCGGATAGTTCTTCAATGTTGGCCAAAAAGTACCTCATCTTGAGCATTGACATCAATGTCCATTTTTAAAAGCTGCTCCAAGAAAAAATACTGGCCCGCTGCTACCAACATGTGCAGGACTGGCCACTTTCCCTGCAGAAAATTACTACCTTCACACGTTCAATAAACCCACTTTGCATTTGTATTATAGCACCAATGCTGTTCCTACTTAAATATAACTATAATAATTTCGTTGATCTACTGTCAAAAAACAATACCTTAACATATACTATGTCTTTAAAACATATACTATGTCTTTAATTACTATCACGTGCACACCTTAAACTGGTACCACGTAGACATAATTATTCCCTGCAACCGCCTTAGAGGCAAAGTTAGAGGCCGTACATATGCAGCTGGAGCAGTTTTGACAGCCCTACAGGTGACTGGAGGTGCCCAAGACATGCACCAATAGTTGGGACATATTATGGGCATGATATGAACGCATTTTAGAATATTTTTTATGAATATTTGTGGCCTAAAAAGGGCTGGCCGACCTGAATACGACTAGCTATCCAAATCCCTTGCACCAATGGTTGGGACACGATATGAATGCATTTTATAATATTTTTCATGAATATCTTTGGCCTAAAAAGGGTTGGCTGACCTAAATACGACTTGCTATCCAAATCCCTATAAAAGGGCAAGTCAAAAGTCATTCCAAGCATTCAAAGACAAAGAATGTAGAGCCAAGACCAAGGGCATGCCGTCACAACATTTGGACCAGCCAAGCACACCTCCCACCGAGTACAATAATGTTAGATGGTTAGATCCTTAGTGCAATCTCATGCATTATCATCATCGTAAAAATTATAGCATATAATTTAGGTTCTAGCTTAGGTACATGTAGTCGTGCTTTTTCACGTTCTTGGGCTTCATGTTTATTTTTTCTTTTTTAATGCATAAGAGACGACTCCCTCTTGGTCATGTGCTCTCACCCAACAAGTAAGACAGTACGCATGATGTCCATGCATAGCATTCACAATTTATTGTAATTACTAATTCATTTAGTAATATAGAGTTGAAGTAGATTATGTAAAGAGTCTCTCTTCTCTTCCTCTCTGCTTCTCTCTATCATCATTACACATGTGATAAGCGTTAACCTTTGTTGCTTGGCGTTAATCAATCATTAAGCACGCTTCCACATAGTTAGCATGTTACATTGGTATCACAGTATCCAGGTCAATCCTGGGCAACATTTTTGCATGTTGAATTAGTGTTTCTAAAATTAGGAATTGTATTAGAGTTTGGATACTAAAACTAGGGTTTCCTTGTTTTTTATCAATTCAGCCCTTGCACCAGCATTTTCAGCCTTGTTTCACTTTACATAGAAAATTAGGGTTTGCCTTTTTAGGGTTTCAACCCATTTTTGCATGTAGCATAAGTTGCATGTGAGAGGAGTGTATATAACGGAATTCACCTAACAACACAAACCCTTTTAGGGTTTCAACCAGTTTTTTGCATGTAACATAAGTTGCATGTGAAACAGCAAGAGGAGTGTATATAACGGAATTCACTTAACAACACAAGAATTAACAAACAAATAGCAACACAAAGAGACAAGACACGACACTAGGGGCCAGAATAATGCTTTGGGCTGAACCCCTCCCCCTCCCCCCGGAACAGTAGAGAAGACACTTCAAATATGCAAACAGAGACTACCACAGCAAGAAGCTACAAAATATAAATAGACAGCACACTGAGCCGCAACACCCGCCCCTCGTAGGAACTTCTTTATTACGTAGAAGCTTTACAAAGAATCTAACGTGAGGGTGCAATCTGCTCCAGATTTTCTACAGTTCCTGAGCAACTTTTCACAAAGCATATAAGAGATTTTGACAGAACCCTCTTCACAAAAGCGTGGCCAAGTCGATGCCACAAAATTGTCCCAAAACTGACACTTCTCGCGACAGAAGTGCTCTGAATACACCACAGAATAGTCAACCAGCTTTGGAAACACAACTGGCATCAAGAACCAAGCTCTGGAAACAGCACAGAAGACATCACCCAACTCTGTAGCTTCAAAAAAAAAATCCAACTTGGTGTGTATTCACTTATAAATTATTAACTTTTGGTCGCCCAACTTCAATAAGTGTTTACACATACACTTATAAACCTTATAAACCATATAAATGATTAAATCCTTGGAATCCAAGACTTTAAACCATAATGGCCTGTCCATGCTAGCATAATTCACCCTGAAGCTCCTTCAATTTCTGACCATCTAGAGTTCTTCCAAGTCTTGTATGAAATCCACATATCCTGTGTAAGAGCCATCATGTATGAGAAAATCCACGATCCATATGAGTTCTAGAGTGTCTGGCAACCCATCATAACTTGGAAAAATTCCCCGTTCACCCCCCCTCCCTCCTCGGATTTATTAATACCAAATACAATTCAAGAGGAGGAATTTCTTTCGAGTACAAAATTCCAACTCCCCCCAAAGCTTTCCAAAGGTCGTCTCGATGCCAACTGTCTCATGGCCCATACGATCCAAAAGCCTTGGCTCAACACAAGGGTCTCTTGCCTACTCTGACTCAAACGAAAGCATGCCATCAGGATCCCGTCCAATTAAACGTTCACTAGCAACTATGTACCTCAGGGTCTTCTCAGCAACAAGATTTTCGCAAAAGCACCACTCGGCAAAAGTAAACCACCAAGTCAACACTCGTATGTTCAAGTAGGTGACAAAGGGAACATCCTTGTGCGATGAAATAAGGGTGGGAGTGGCCTCAGTACTGGTCCGCGTAGATCAAGGAGCTTTAATCATAGTCACATGGGACGCGAAATGCCACTTATAAATACATGCATACACTTCGACTTTAAGCCAGAAACTCCGTACGAAGGTTTTATCTCCGAAGGTTTAACAGAAACTCAATACAAAGGGCTTTGTGTGAATATATGCTCTTGTGTGTGTGTGTGTGTGTGTGTGTGTGTGTGTGTGTGTGTGGGTGAGAGAGAGAGAGAGAGCATATCTTGATACAGAGTTTTACACCCACTATTGGGCACTGATGACATTAGTGGGGATGTCGTAGTATCTAGTCCATACTATGCATAATGGAGTTGATAGTTATATAGTCTTGTGGGTTGACTACCATGAGTATATAACATGCGCGTTCCTAAAAGGTGAATTTGGGCATGTTCTTGGATTCATCTAGGTATATATATATATTTCAGCCATGTGATCACATCTAAGCTTGCAAAACTCATAAAAGTTTCCCATTAATGTTAGATTGATCCAGCACTCTCGTGCTTGGGCTTTCTCCGGCATCCCCAACCCTCAGACACACACATGCAGGCATTAAAAACATGTGCACGCATATAAAAGAAATTCAGCCAAGAATGAGTGAATGCATGTTTCAGATGATAAATCATCTATTCCAATCCCATGTACTTAGAATTTACATATGCTAGCTAATCCTTGTGTCACATGCACAGATGTGGAGATACTTAACCCTCTATTTTGGCTGCGATTAGGAGCCTTTTTAGGCATTGAACATTTCTTTTTATGGGATTTTTGCTAATTTATTGTCCAAGGACCTAGCCGACAGCAGTTGGGTATTGGTAGGGGCAATTCCATGAGCCTATAAATAAGCTAGAGAAGTTCATTGTGTAGTCCTCTAATCCTTGATTGGTTGTCTTGTGCACGCCCGTGCCATGGCATAAACCTCAACATAATCCTTGTTTACAACAACATTTAGGGTAAGATTAAGACTTAGCATAGGCATCTATAGCATTGGTAGCAGGCCGAGAGTAGTTTATGCACATATGGGCTGCGCATTAGGGCATAAACACCTGGGCGACCAGCTTCCATGCAGGCCGACCAGCACACAGCAACATTTAATGTATTTTGTTTGTCCAAGACTGGTTGACAGCAGCTAATTTGGCCGACCTGTTCCCCCTAGTCATATATAAGTAGAAGTCATCATTTTGCATTGGGATATCACCTTTTGAAGAAGCATAAAAGTCAATAGAAGCATGTAGAAGGCCAAAGGTCACCCTATTGGGTAGACCAAGGGCCTAGAAGATGTTAAGACATTCATGTCACCTTTTTGTACCATAATACAAAGAAAACCCTGACACCAACTCTCTCTCTCTCTCTCTCTCTTCTCTCCTATGTCTTAATCATATTCATTCAACAAGTTGTTCTTCAGCAGGCTTAGGGATGTGGATTAAACAGTAAAGCTTCCACGCATGTAACATTGGTATCAGAGCATCACATTGGTGACTCAGCTCAGCTACCTAAAGAAGTGAGAGTATCCGGTGGGTGGTAATATTACGATCAGGAACAACCACCCGAGCCTCCACCATGTCAGGAGAGACATCTCATCAAGAAGAAAGCCAACGGGAAGTTGTGGAGGTACAAAGCCTCCAAAGCAACACACCCAAAGAAAGTACCCTTCCACCAAGCACAGAAGAGCTCCTCAGGATAACAATGGAGTAAATCCATTCATTGAAGATGCACCTTGCAACAAAAAAAGAGAAGCCCAAAGAAGGTTTCTCAGATCTAGCAAAAATGTTCTTCGGTCTAGAGGAACAAAGAAGAAAAGATGAAGAAGAAAAAAAGAAAGTAGAAACGAGACGTGTGGAGGAACAAAGGGAGATAAGGAAGCCACACGCAAGTATGAGGAAGACCAACACCAGGCATTGCAGCTAGCCCCAGAGTATAGCCGCACCAGAGGTACACTGATTGATCGGGCTATAGAGCTGGGGCAGTTTAGGTGCCCCAAGATGAGAGGCCCATCTCGACACCGGCGGAGACTACAACAGAGGATCAGGACCATACTAGCACGGCATGGGAGACGTCCAGTTAGAGTACTCACCATGGAGGACATTGAGGATATCCGATGTATATGATGCTTACCTTTGCTGCTGGAGTTTTTCTCCCCAGATGTTATCCATTAGGAGCTCCTAGAACCTTACTTTTCCTCATAGTTATTGTTTCAGTTTCAGTTAGTTGTTTAGTTGTTTTAGCTTTTCTTACACAGACATTGTATCAGATCCACCAATTGTTGTAACCTTTTTGGTCTCATAGGTCATTTTGGCCTTTTGAGGAAGAAGAACATCAAAAAGGAGGTGCAAGAAGATGTACAAGTGATGAAGAAGAACATCAAGAAGGAGGTACAAGAAGATGTACACATGATGCAGTCTACTCTTGATGAAGAGAAGATGCGACGGATCCGGCGCCTCAACATCCGAGTCACAGGGATACCAAAGAGCACTACCTCCACGCCCGAGATTGACGGGCGGAACCTATGTACCAAGCTAGGACTAAAGGAGGATGAGCCGCTCCCATTCACTAGAGTATGGAGGACAACCCCAAAGGACTCCACCAAAGGCAAGGCCTTAGTGCTACAGTTCCCGGACGAGGAGAGTAGGATGGGCTTTATGAGAAGACGGGCTATTTTGAGGAGCTTGCCAGGGGACCCCATCTACTTCGATGATGATCTCACATGGATGCAACTGGAGCACAGAAGATTATGCATGCCGAAGATCAAGGCGCAAAGAAGGGAAGAAGGCACATTATAGGGATGGTCACATCTACATTGATGGGAAGAGGGCCGAATAGCGCCATCTGGCCTATGAGACACGGAGGAAACAACATGAAGACAAAGAGATACACATTGCAATCTGGAACTGTAATGGAGTCCTATGGACACATCCAGGGAGACTTGAGGAGGTGATGGAGGGCCGGGATATCATCTTGATGACAGAGACACGTGAGAGCCCGGAGAGAGGCTTACCACGGGTTGAGGGTTATCAGTGGGAGTCAGCTCACCGACAGGGGATGAGACAGGCCACCTCCCGAGGTTCAGGAGGTATTGCAGTGCTTTTCAGGCATGGGTTACATGAGCATGTTCGAGTCGTAGCACGAGACTCGGAGGCGAGATACATGTGGATTAGCTTACGTCTCTTGGAGACCAGATGGATTTATATCGCCCTTTGCTACTTTCCTCCTAAGGGGTCGCGGTTTGCCACCACCGAGGAGCCGGGTGGAGGAGAGGCTAGTGAGTCTCCATACTCTGTCTTATCTGAGGAGATCTTACACTATTCGACACTGGGAGAAGTCTTCTTGATGGGGGACTTCAATGCACGGACTCAGAGCAGACAGTGCGAGATCTATGACTGAGGATCCCTTGAGACTAGAGCCGCTAGCTACACAGGATACAAGGACCACTCGGCATAGTCACAGGGGACGGCGGGGACGGAGCCTAGGAACGCTGGGACGCCGAAACGGGACGGCACAAGGACGGGGACCGACGGGGACGGACGGACGTCCCCCGACGGGCGTTTCAAACAGGGGACGGCGCAGGGACGGGGGACGGCTGTCGGGGACGGCCTGTGCGGGGACGGCAGATAGCCGTTGCGCCTGCGTCGCCTGCGCCCGTTTCTGGCCATTGCGCCTGCCTGCCTGCCGCCTGCCTGCCTTCGTAGCCGTTTATGGCTGTTGGGCTTGGGCTCTACTAGCCGTTTATGGCTGTTGGGCCTTGGCCCTCTCTCTCTCTTGCCCTTGAGGCTTTCCTCTCTCTCTTGCCTATCTATATAAGAGCCCACCTCTACAAGGCTACAAGCACACACAAGTTCATTGCTCATTGCTCAAGCTTCTTGAATCTTCTCTCGAGTCTCTTCCAACTTCCAAGTTCCAAGCTCTAGGGCCTAGGCTCTCACCTCTCCCTCAAGCCTCTTGAGTCTTCCAACTTCCAAGCCTCTAGGCTCTCTCTCTCTCTCATTCCTCAAGGCTCTCTCTCTCTCTCTCTCTCTCTCTCTCTCATTCCTCAAGGCTCAAGAGTCAAGCGGCAAGCCATCTTCAACCATGGCATCCTCCTCACGTGCCGGGGCTTCTCATAGAAGGACAACGGGATGGACAAGCTACCCATGACCATGAGGCGAGCACTTCACGTGGATGATCATTCATGGATCATGATTCATGGGCCTTACTACTTAGCTCTAGCCTCTAGCCTCTAGTCTTCAGCACTTTTTTGTCATTGACTCATTTGAGTCCGTCCTTGTATTTTGCCTCCTTAAGGCTTAGTCCTGACTCCTGAGTCCTGACTCTTGAGTCATGACTCATTTTGTATCTACTTAATTATTAATATGACTCAAAATCTTAGCATTTTAGTGTAAATTTGTGCTCATTTTGATGTGCTTCCAAAGTAGAATAAGTGCAGAGTAGAAAATTTTAAAAAAAAGTATTTTTTGAGTGCCGTTCCCTCCCCCGTCCCCGTTCCCTACTTATGGCCGTCCCCCGTCCCGTCCCCGTCCCCGTCCCCGTCGCCCGTCCCTTGTGACTATGCCACTCGGATCTCCGCTGATGGAGGAGCTAACAGCACTGGATATGGGCAACATTTGCTAGAGCTTGGGGCCCGACACCATCTCGTTATTTATAACGGGATGACTCAGTGGCCAGATTCAGGTGGGTTGACTTGCTTTCCAGTGGGAGGCGGCAGTAGTACAGTGGATTATGTGATGGGATCCCGGGAGGCAACAGATATGGTGTCTCACTTCACCGTACCACCATGCCCCATTGGGGCGGATCATACATACCTATCCCTCACTTTCAGGAGCTTATTGGAGACCCACCCACCCATCATACAGCCACCACGCACTATTTTTCACTTCACTCAGGACCTAGCTGAGGTGTACGACTATCATGTTCATGATCAGCTATTTGCCTTAGATCCATCGGCACCCATGGCCATGCTCACCTCCCAGCTCTCACATGTACTGCACTCCGCAGCCGCGAGGAGTTTCCCATACCACATACAGACAGGACGGCCACCTACATCTGGGAGCATGCCCCAGAACCGATGGTATGATGATGAGTGCAGAAACCTTTACCGCAGTCTCCGAGTGCAGAGGGCTCGCGGGGAGATCACCCAGAGGCAGGCAGGCAGGAGGATGCATACTCTCACCCACCGTAAGCGGCGAGCTTATGAGGAGGCTCAGGACTGGGACACATCACATGCTCATGAGCAGAGATGCTGCTGCTGCTTGGAGGAGACTCAGAGAGCCCCGTCCTCCCACACCTATTGCCGATCCTCAGACCTGGCAGACATATGCAGAGAGACTTTATGATGTGCCTGCACAGCCCCCTATACCACAGCCCACAGAGCCATGCTCCACAGTCTCCACCTTCTTCACCCCACCAATGGTTAGGAGGGCTATATGCCGACTCCAACATGGACGGTCGACAGATCATACAGGATTACAGGGAGAGCATCTCATCTATGCTATTGATACATTGGCACCATTTCTTGCTCATCTCTTCGACAGAGCTCTGTCAGAGGGGTTTCCGGCTGAGTGGACGATGCACACTATTGTGCCGATCCACAAAGCGGGAGATGTACTAGACCCCGGGAACTACAGGACCATCATGATTGGCCATATATTGACCAAACTATACGGGGCAGTTTTGGAGGCAGAGCTGAGCACTCATGCAGAGGTTGGGGGATTGAGAGCAGCAGGCCAGGCAGGCTTCCGTTGAGCCTTCTCGACCATCGACCACATTTTTACATTGAGGTGCCTGATTGATCAGGCCAAGGCACGGAGGCAACGGCTCTATTGTTGCTTTGTGGATTTCCGCAAGGCATTTGATACTGTGCCCAGAGAGCGCCTCTTTCGGCGACTACAGACACTAGGCATACCTTCAGACATGATGTGGGGCATATACAGGCTATATGAGCAGGTCTTTGGGAGAGTCCGATGCCCAGGAGGCTTGTCCGACACAGTTGCTAGCACCATTGGTGTGAAGCAGGGGTGCCCGCTCTCCCCCACGCTCTTTGGGCTCTATATTGATGAGGTGGTCGATTACATCACACAGGGAGGAGGCTCTGGGGTTGAGCTATCAGGTATTACTGTCCATGTTATGCTTTATGCTGATGACATCGTCTTGGTATCCGACACGCAGGTTGGGCTTCAAAGACACCTTGTGGCTCTTGATGAATTCTGCGCACAGCAGGGGCTCACAGTGAACCTTGGGAAAACCAAGGTTATGATCTTCCACACTTCACCCGTAGTCAGGAGCCACACTACTCACATTAGCAGGAGGGCAGGTCGAGGTGGTGAGCTCTTATGTTTACCTTGGCATCACATTTACTAGCTCAGTTGGACGCTTCTCCATGGCTCAGGCAATCCGAGACAGAGTGACCCGAGGGTATGCAGCTCTTGCTGGCCTTGAGCGTCAGTGTCATCAGGCACATTTTCAGGAACCCCGCACGAAGGGGTGGCTCTTTGATACATTAGTGACACCAGCCTTGATGTATGCAGCAGCGGTTTGGGCACCAGGGCTTGCAGCCTCCACATGGGTACAGCTGGAGAGACCACAGATCTTGATGCTCTCGAGGATGATACGCAGCAAACCATCCGTCCCGCATGACATTGTTCGACCTGAGTTTGCTGCACCACCTATGGTAGTGGAGGCATTGTTCCAGACGATCTCCTTTATATACAGGATGAGGGAGATGCCCACGGAGAGATTATCTCGCCGAGCTTGTGAGGCATCCAGACAGCTGGCCGAGGCTGGACACACTGGATCTTGGTATGCACAGATGCTACAGTGGTTCTCACATCATGGGATAGACATTGAGCGGTTGCCACCTTTTCAGTATGATCAGTCTGCTCCACGGGGTTACCTCTCTCTCAATGAGAGGAACAGAGTGATGAGACAGGACATATGGCAGCGCTACATACAGGAGACATGGACAGCACCAGAGAGCCCACTACCACCGAAGATGCTGTATTACAGAGACCACTTTATGAGCATCTCAGGGGATGGGTTTATACATCGACCGCGGTACATGGATGTATACATGCCACACAGCTCTCGCGTTGCTATTGGACAGCTACGAGTCTCATCACATCAGCTAGAGATAGAGGCTGGGAGAGCGGCACAGGTTCCCAGAGCTGAGCGGATATGCAGATTGTGCCGCGAGGAGGTGGAGACTGAGGATCACTTTGTATGTAGATGTAGAGCCCACCAGGGGGTCAGAGATAGATATGCAGGATTGTTTGAGGAGCACTCTTCACTACATCAGTTGATGGAGGCCTCGGACCAGCGACAGCTTGGCAGACTACTACTAGAGCTTCAGAGTTCTCGAGAGAGACTCCTCCAGACACCCGCTCCCACTAGGGGTGGGAGACAGTCCCAGCTCACAGATTTCTTCCAGAGAGCTATGCCAGTGCCAGCTGATGTACCACGTGGGGTGACCGCACAAAGAGCAGAGGAATTGAGAGCCAGGAGGAGACCTAGGTAGACTGGACATAGAGCACCCCGACTCCGTCACCGAGAGATAGCAGCTATCCGAATGAGACACCAGATGGAGACACAGGAGAGGCTAGCTCGCTTTCATTCAGACTCAGGGTACATGTTCATGGCATTCACAGCCTCAGCATCGGCGATGTATGATATCTTATATCCCTCTTATGGCACTGGATGGAGTTAGACATAGATCTGCATAGCATGCTTGTACTACCCTTTCAGCATATAGAGATGCATCTTGCCTTAGCACTCCATCCACATCCCCACCCCCCTCATATTGTTTGTATATGGACTCCACCGATCCATGATGATTCACAGTTGTATCCAGACACATGCACACTTTTTCTTTTGTTTCTTTTCTTCCGATGACCGAAAGAACACAGTTGTATTATTTTTTGTCTCATAGGCCGACTTTGGCCTCTCGTAGACGTTAATCTCTCTCTCTCTCTCTCTCTCTCTCTCTCTCTCTCTCTCTCTCTCTCTCTCTCTCTCTCTATATATATATATATATATATATATATATATATATATAGCGCCGAAGATGCTATACTACAAAGATCAGTTTATGCGTATCTCAACGGATGGATTCATACAGAGACCTGGATACATGGATGTGTACATGCCTCATAGTGCCCGAGTGGTGATTGGCCAGCTCAGAGTGTCATCACACCAGCTTGAGATTTGAGGCAGGTAGGGCAGCACGGATCCCCAGAGCAGAGAGGATATGCAGACTATGCCAGGAGGAGATTGAGAGTGAGGAACATTATGTATGCAGATGCAGAGCATATAGTGTCATTAGAGAGAGATACACCACCATCTTCAGTGGACATCCCTCACTCCGCCAGATCATGGAGTCCGCAGACCAATGCAGATTTGGCCAGTTCTTGCTAGAGACACAGCGCCACAGAGAGAGACTCCTACGGACTCATACCACAGGGAGAGGTGGGCGACAGCTCCAGCTCACTGATTTCTTCCAGAGATCTATCCCAGTGCCTATCCTAACACAAGAGGGGGCTACACTTCAGCGCGCTGTGGACCTCCGAGCCAGACGGAGACCGAGAGCACCAAGCTACCAAACTCCCAGACTACATCAGAGGGAGATCACAGCGATACGGGCTCGACATCAGCACCATATCCAGGAGCGGCTAGCTCACTTACACTCACACCCGGAGATCATGCTCCGAGGTATTTTTGCCTCACCATCGCCTATGTATCACATATTACACCCCCATTATGGTACTAGTTGGAGCTAGACAGATCTACATTGCATTCTTGTATACCCTGCGCATATAGGTTGCATACTGAGCCTCTAGCAGTAGTGCTCCATCCATCACACCCCCCCACTAGCTCACTACTTTCATAGTTTATTTCATGTTCATTTTGTCCTTTTTTTCTAGACATCCAGAAGACATTGACAGTTGTACATTGATTTGTCTCATAGGTCGAGTTCGGCCTCTAGTAGACGTTAATACAGCTTTCTTTCTTTCTTTCTCTCTCTTTCTCCACTATTGACCATATATTCACTCTGAGATGTCTGATTGACCAGGCTAGGGCACGGGAGAAGAGATTATACTGCTGCTTTGTGGATTTCCGCAAAGCATTTGACACGGTGCCACGAGAGACTCTTCCAGCGCCTACAGTCATTGGGGATCCCATCAGAGATGGTTTGGGGCATCTATGCTTTATATGAGCAGGTCTTCGGGCGCATACGATGCCCCGGGGGGCTATCTGATGTTATTACTAGCACCATAGGTGTGAAGCAAGGATGCCCACTCTCTCCTACACTATTTGGGCTATACATCAATGAGGTGGCTGACTTCATTGGTCACGGTGGTGGAGACGGGGTAGACATCTCAGGTACCACAATCCACATTATGCTATATGTTGATGATATTATTCTGGTCTCTGAGTCGCAGATGGGACTACAGCACCATCTCCATGCACTCGATGACTTCTGCACACAGAGGGGGCTTACAATGAACCTTGGGAAAACCAAGGCCATGATTTTCCACACCTCAAGGCCGGTTCGACGACAGGCCATCTTCACACTAGCAGGAGGACAGGTAGAGGTGGTAGACTCATATGTGTACCTGGGGATTACATTTACGACTCCACCAGGAAGATTTACTATGGCATAGGGAGCCAGGGATAGACTCACACGAGGGTATGCAGCTCTGGCCATGCTAGAGAGATAGTGTCACCAGGCACACTTCCAGAAGCCCCGCACGAAGGGGTGGTTATTTGACACACTAGTCACCCTTGCTTTGATGTATGCTGCAGCAATATGGGCACCTGGGCTTGCCACCTCCACATGGTCTCAGATAGAGAGGCCTCAGATTCTCATGCTCTCACGGATGATCCGCAACAAACCCTCTGTCCCACATGACATTGTCCGGACGGAGTTTGTTGCACCTCATATGCTAGTAGAGGCCCTCTTCCAGACGATTTGCAGCATGCAGAGAGCACTTTCTTTTGGGAGGATGTGAAACGCATTGATGCTATGGTGAGGCCTATTGTCCACTTGTTGAGGCTTGTAGATGCTATGCAGCCATGCATCAGGAAGGTGTATGAGGCAATGGATAGAATGATAGAGAAGTTGCAAGAGTTAGAGCCCAATGAGGACATATACGAGGAGATTCATTCCTTATGTGTGACGAGGTGGAACTCCTATGCCTCTTTTATGCATGCAGCTAGCTGCATATATGGTGGACCCTGAGTTTTAGGGTAATGGACAGAAGAGTGACAGAGAGGTTAGTGATGGTTGGAGGCGCATCTTGGATCGTCTAGTGCCAGATGGAGGCATTAGGCGCAAAATCAGAGACCAGCTTGCTGCATACATGTCCTTTCGTGGTGCTTTTGGTTGTGCGGATGCACAAGAGGATAGGTTGAAGGTTGGGGCTGCTTTGTGGTGGGAAGACTATGGTTCAGATGGGCCTGAGCTGCCACACTTGGCTATCCGCATTCTCAGCCAAGCTGTAAGCTCGTCTTGTTTGGAGCAGCTTTGGAGTTCTTACAGCCATATTGCATCAAAGAAGAGCCGCCGCCTTGGTGTAGAAAAGGCCAATGATCTTGTCTTTGTAAGCGCATACTTGCGAATGCTTTGCAAGGGTGCGACTCCAAAGGCAGATCCCTTTACTTAGTGGGAGATGGAGCACGAGGAGGGAAATGAGCAAGTGGAGACACAACAGAGCCAGGAGACGATGCCACTACCTTTCAGACTGGTCATGTAGACAGCCATGATCATGACGCCAGTACTTCTCATGCTCCAGCCTCTGATTGAGCATTGCACGCGCTATGATTTATCATTTAGCTATGTTTCATTGTTTTTACTTTTGAGTCTTGACTCAGCACTTTATGTGCATTGTAGACACTAGTCTTTTGTTATTTGATAGTGATCATCATTCCATGCTTATATATTGGTTTGAACTTTGTCGATGTACTTATTAGCACCTGTTCGATGTTTGCGCCACGTATTGTACATTTAAAGTGATGCCTTGAAAGTTCAAAGTGTAAAAACATAAATGTTATTTATTTAGTGTGCTTTGTAGTCAATAAATTGCATATTCCATATGTCGTCCCCGTCCCCGTCCCTCGTCCCATGTTACTATGGTTTTGTGGCTATGTATTCTATCTACTTTCTTGTTGCAAATACTTATAGCTACTTGTGGATTTATGGATATATGAGACACAATTGGCTCCTATGCCTGTGTCTGGATCTTACCAGAGTTGTTGACTCGGCATATGGCCGGTGGAGCTAGCCAAAGTGTTGGCTTTTAAGCCCATATCTCGCTTCGGATCGCAGATCCGGACTTACGGCTTTGATGCCCGGATTATGGAACACTCCAGATTGGCAGTGGATCTACTACACTTGAAGAGTATACCAGTGCTACTAGGCTTATACAGTTGCGGGCAACTGCTTATAAGGCGGACGGGATGCCACCATTTGGTCCCTTCGCCAGCTTTGATCATAACCAAGGTGAGAATGGGGATTTTCCATAGAAGGAAGCTGAAGCATTCACTGAGCAAGGATTGGCCTAAGAGATGGCCACACAACATGAGTACCATGGATTTTAATCCTTTATGTGACTTAAAAGGTTTATAAGTCAATGTGTCCAGACATTATTAAAGCTTGGCCGGACAGATCATTATTTGGGCATGGATCATTGGACAAAAGGAGGCGCCTAGGTACAAGCTTGGGCAACAAGTTGAGAAAAGCATAAAAAGTAGAAATTTTAAGCAGCTAGGGCCACTTTTGGCAAAAAGGGAAAAGCAGGGGCTAAACAAGGCTGGTTGACTTCATCTTAAGGAGGAAGGGCTGTTTGTTTTGGAGATGCGCATGAGAGCACAGGCGGGCAGCAGCTTTTGGACTTTTTCATCTCTTCTGCGCTGGCCGTACAGCAGCACCTACTTGCAAGGCTGGCCGTACAGCAGCAGTGTTTCTCTCTTTACTGCTGGCTGTCCTCAACCTGCCAACCACAGAAGTGAACGTACAGCTGTGGATTTTTCCGCCTGCAGTCTGCTCTCCTAAGGCTGGTCGACAATATTTTGGCTGTACAGACAGCCGTACAGTTTCCGCACGTGTGACAGCAACTGGTTCTCTTTCTCTCTATCTTTTGGCCACCTTCAAGGTGGTGGTTGCAGCCCTAAAGTACCTATCTTCAGCTGGTCGCCTACAGGGAAGATTTGGGACTGCTTTGAAGAGAGTATTGGGACTGTTTTGGGGCTGATTTGAAGCCTGTCTTGGGACTGCTCTTTGTTGGAATATATCATCTCCAGATGGTCTACATCACCTTTTCATGCTTGTATTGGTCATTTTATGAGACCCTCCATTGGCATATTGTAGTAGATATTATTCAGCATTTTTATACCATTTTTAGGCATTTTTTAAGCATTTTATGCTACTCGTCCGCTGTTGGCCTGCTATAGCTGGCCGACCAGCACTCTGGGGGAGTATAAAAGGGCTGTCCCCCATTTCATCTCATTCTTTTGCATCCAGTTGAGGTCATTAGCAGCTGCTTCTGCTTCTTACCATTGTACAGCACCTACGGGTTTCCCTCGTGCTCAGTTTTCAGCAATAAGCACCAGTTTCCAGCATTTACAGGTCTTGTACCTGGGCCTACATTTGTGTTTTCTATTTGCTTCACTTTCTTTCATGGTATCGGAGCAAAACGCTGACCTTTGAACAGAAGAGAGCTGCATTTTTTGTTTTGGAGCAGAGGCTTCGACAGTTTGCTGCGTTTTCTGTAGATTTCAGTGTAGAAGGTGCTGCATTTTCTTCCGGGAGCAAAGGCTTGGACATCTTTGGTGTTTCTACAGCATTGTACAATTTAGCCCAACACTTGGTCTTCAGAGATCTTGTGTTAGGCTTATCGTCAGTCTCTTTAAAGATAATAAAGCAAATACTATCTCGGTAACGAGATAGGGGGCCCTTCAGTGGTGGGTAATTCAAGACCCCATACAGTGTATGGTTCTCATCTCTCTCTCTCCTATCTCTCTAAAGTTTGAAGTATTAAAGTGGATTGCTAAACTTGAGAAACTCAGGATACATAAGACGGTGTGAGCATTTGTGTGACAAGATCCTCCAATACGAAGACTTCCGTTGCATGTTACAGGCATGTGTGTGTGTGTGTGTGTGTGTGTGTGTGTGTGTGTGTGTGTGTGCGCGTGTGTGAGAGAGAGTGCAATCACGAGTTCAACTTACACAATGGACTTGCCTAAAATCCGGAATCCTTCTTTTCAAACACCACTTTTCATCATGTGTGAACATCTGATCAAATTCTGCGTCTTCCTATGACACCAAAAGCCAAATGTCATAAATATGGAAATCAAAATGGCATAAAGAAAGGTAAACATGAGCAAAGTCCTCTCTTCCAGCACATGTTTCGAAAGGTTGGAGTTTAGACACGGACAAAGGATATACCCACCACTAGCAGGCAAACCCCCTCGTGTCACAGTGTGTAATATGTAAGAGACTTATTGCTTTTGAAATCCTCACTTGGGTTTAGTTCACAGATGCTCTCAATTCAATGATTATGTCTTTTAACAGGTATGAGAGAGGAGTTGTGTCTAGGTGACGGCACCCAGTAGGCCTGGACGTGGTGAACCCACTCTAAATGAGCCACCTAACCAAACACCACAACAAGCTCACTCTCCTTGAAAAAATAACACTCCCCATTGATTATGAAGCTTTCAGAATGTGTTCAGCCGCGATAGATCCAAATAAACTATACAGCTCAATGGTTCTTTATTACAGTACAATTCAGAGGGCATACCTGGCTGGTCTTTGCGTGCAGGTTTGGATGATAATACTTTCTCAAGCTCCAGTAACTGGGCCCGATCTGGCATTTGGATCCGACCTGGCAGTGATGAATCAGCAGAACGTTGGTCAGGGCTAGATATCAGCTGAATCTTCTGCCTCCGAAGCTGAGCTCTGAGCTCGTTAAGCTGGGCGTTCTCCCTTTCCTGCAGCACAAATTCTCTCTTTTTCTCTGCTTTGGTCTTGTGAAGATCCTGCTGCAGGAACTTCCAGTCTTCGGGGACCAGGCCATCGTCACCATCACCTCCACTCTTAGGAGTTTTTCTTTCCCCTTCTCTCCTCCCAGAGCTGAAATTCGTCTCGAATATACCTTTCTCGAATGTCAGGTCGCCTGAAAACTCAATCTTGCCAGAATTTGCAGCAGAATATACAGGGCTCGAATGCCTCCTGGACGAAACCCTAAACCTGCAGAGCCTTGTTGACGGTTGCCTTGAGGGAGACATGCACAGCAATGCTTCCAGCGATTGATTGTCTCCGTGTCTAATTATAAAACTCGGGAGGGGACAAGCACCCACGAAATGCCTCGGTGGGATTGCCAGATGATGCTCCATGGGTGCCTGTCATAAACCGGTTGAGGTCCGACTAGATTGCTGAATGCTCCTTTTCTCATAAATCAGGAAGAATGGGCGCCAATTCGCTAGGCCTTTACACACTCGAGAGCTTGGGCGTCATGGTGCTCATAACGAAGCTGATTTCTATGTCTATTGAGATGGCTAGCCAATAATTAATAAATTTAGGAGTTCCCTCTAGGCTCGGACAAACACCATATGACACCATATGACACGTGCACTCATTTGGCTGAGTTCAAAGTTCAAATTCTTTTGGGCAAAAATGCACGTGATCAAACTAGTGTGTGTCTCAATAGGTTGAACTCCAGAGCGAAGTCGCATCATGCCTACCAAGCAGGAGAAGGCCGCACATGAGGTCAAATCACATCCCTTTTTCACCTCTAACAACCACACCAATAGTTTGCAAGGCTTCCACAAACAATAATAAGCTCAATCCATTTGATGACGCAAAAGAGATGAATTTTTTCAAAAGCTCCATATGAGCTAGGTAGCAAACACCGAGCCATCCTCCTCAATTTTTGCCCAAAAAGGTCTAAACGTACACCTAAGTTTTGTTGGCTTTTTGGGTTTATCCCAATAGTAGTACCCTTGCCGTCCAAAGAGAAGGTACAAAGTTTGAATCTACCCAGGCCCATAGAGGAAAGTGATAGCATGAAATTCCAAACCTCTATTAACCACTTTGTAAGTTTACATGGTTTCACCCGCCCGACCTATCATAAGGTGCTTTGTAATCTTACCTACTCAAGCGTGCACTTTATCATTTGTAAGACGGCACTGGAAGATATAAAGCGTGTTGAGATATCGATCTCAACTAGTGCTACGACTGACATTGATGACCCACCTGGGTGATAGCTTCCGCATCTACACCACTGGCATGGTTGGTGAGATTATGGGTGATATGCGGCCAACGGGATGACAGGCTGTGTGACAGCCATTTTGGATTCCTAAAGGCTGGCAGCCAGCTCATTTAGTCGGGTTCACATTATGGACCGACCCTTGTATGTTGTAGTAGATAAGAGTACTAACCCATATAGTGTGTACTCTTATCTTTATGTTATGTTGGTTGAGTAGTGAAGAAGAAGACAGAAGAAAAAAATTCAGCTATCCATCTCTCTCTTGTGTCTTGCTCTCTCTTGAGTGTGTGTTTGCTTGCTAGGGTTTGAAGCTCTCCCTCTCCCCCACATTCTTTTTATGGTATCAGAGCCTAGTTCGTGTGAGAGCTAAGGAGGCAAGCAAGAGGCAAGAACAAGCAAAGAAGGAAGCGGTACTACATGGGTAAGAGCACCATCATCTCTTTCCCCTTCTTGGTTTAGGTACAACACCCTCTCAGTAGCTCTGGGAGCTACACATCTCCGATTGAGGAGCTGTCTTCAGGAGCGAAGCTACATGGTAGGTTTATTGTCCTACAGCACCCACTGGGCAGCAATTTTACGGCCAGATTCGTGTTTCGGGCACATTTCGGGGCCCGTTTCGTCACTGCAGGGTATTTTTTGAAAGTTCTGGTAGATAATTGTTTCTGCTCAAAATCTGGTTATTGCACCCTCGTTTGAGGGGGGGCGAAAAGCCTGCGGCGGCGGCCAGGCCTTACCCAACCAGCCAGGCCAGCCAGGCGACGGCGGCCAGCCAGGTGGCGGGCGGCCAGCGAGAGGAGAAGGAAAAAAAATATTTTTTAAAAAATTATATATTTCATTATTCATTTTTAATGAAATTAAAATTGAACTAAATTCAAACAAATCCTCTCTCTCGGATGGGGAGGAGGGATAATCCCCGCAAGGGATAATCCCGGCAGGGGATAATCCCGGCAATGCACAGCCTCTCGATCATTTTTATTTTTGTTATGAAGACTCTGGGAGCGTAGCCTCGCCAGATTTCAATTTCCACTTTTGCGAACAGAGTGATTTAGTTTCGGAGTGATCTAAATCTAGAGCTTAGCAGTAAGACTAGTTTGGTTGGACAGTTTCATGCATGGGGGACGCCCTATAGCATTTTGCAAGCGTAGTCTTGCCTATGTTCAACATAAGTGTGCGATTGTGAGCACATTTTAGTTGCTACCATATGAATTTGGGAAATATATTACTTTCCTACATAAGCAATTGTAATATTGCATGACAGGCTATTTTGCTTACAAAGTTCATGTGCGTGTAAACCCTATAAGTCGTATGACCCCTGGGGAATGAGTGGAGCATTTCTAGGATTTAATAAGGTTTTACATGGCAATAGTGAGTAGTATCTCACTCCAGACGAGCCTGGTTGTTGTTAGTATCGGATCCGACATATGTAGTGTACATAAACTCGGGCTGAGTTAGGATAGGAGGCTAAGCCGGAGAGCTTAGTGGTAAATCCTACTGTATCTAGTGAGTTTTGACTTAACCGGAGTGTTAAGAAGTAAACTCAAAGTCTGGGGCTGAACTGGAGTGTTCGGAGGCAGACATATCTTTTGTTAAATAGAATTTAGCAACAGATGAGCTTGGGGTGAACCATGGTACCCAGGAAAAAAAGCTCTTCACACTAAAATAGTGCACAATAATTTTAGGGTGATAAAAATCCATCGCAAGAATGTTTTACAACTTTCCATAGATGATAAATGAAGACCATGTACTTTACGGAGTTAAAGTACATAGGTGGTGACTTCGGCGCCACATTTTTTGTAGGAAGTCACCAGTGGTGTGGTTAGGTCAGCCGAGACTCCACAAGACCTATGCACTAGTTTTTAAGTTGACCTCTATGATAAGGACGTCCAAAAATTTGTGTTGTAATACCAGAGATTGTATTGCAATGTGCAATGGAGGGGTCAATTTGTGTAGTCACTTCTTAGCAGCAAGTGACTTAAGCATCTTGTTATAGATGGTTGTATATGGTACTCCCACTCGGGGGAGGTACGCCATTGGGTACGGAGTTACTCACAGACTAGTATGGAGCTACTAATGTGATGATAGTGGGTACGTAGTTACTCACTACTAATACATAGCTGCTAATAAAATTAAGATCCTCGAGTGAAAGATACTCTAGATCAACATTTTAAATTACCGAACCACAATCCATGAGTATCGAGGTACTCATAAATATGTTGACGTTGCTCAAATCGAGGGACCGATTTGTTCGATGGTATGGAATAAGCAAGGAGAGTGGAGTAACTTAAAAGTTACACATCACTAGTCCTAGTGAGTTGTCAAGGTCATCCGTAGTTTGATGATCCCCTCTAACTATCAGACAACATTCAATTTTGCAAGCCCTGGCATTTAATCCGTAGTGATTATGAGTTTGGTGTGAGATATGGTTATGAAGTTCTTACAAGAGTACTCGTTTATTTGCTTGTCATCGCTTATAGCTTGGTAGAGATTGCCACCTGTGATGACTAGGTAGCTTTGCCGCTATAATGAGGAGGCAGCAAACAATGTTCTCATAGTTATACTTCATACCAACACCAAACAGGGATAGGATGAAATTCCTAAGTTCATCATCACGAAGTACTATGATGTTTGCATTTATATTGAATGCATGATGTAATGAGACATTGGGCTTGTGTAATTACCATCAATTATCTAGCAACCTATGGCTTCGCAGCAAGCTCAGTCATTATCTGTGGATTGATAATGTGGTTATTAGTAGTTTGGAATTTTTCTTGATAGATGGTACAACCCACCCAAATAATTCATAAGTGTGTAACCGCTTATGAAGGGTAATAATATGCAACAATGAAGCACTTTGTTACAAGTGTGAAACCACTGATCTGTTGCAAAGCAGTTTATCAATAGTACCACCATATGTGTGTAGACACTATACCACATCTTCGTTGCAAGATGTTTAAAAGTTTCTTGGAAGGACTCAAGAATATAACATATGATATTAAACACGGTCTAGATTTGTTCTTGGACCTATGACACTGCTTGAAAGTAGAGTTTTTTAGGACAAAAACCTTTCTTGAGGGAAAGGAGGAATATCCTCAAATATCACATAAACTCGAATAGTTGTGTGAGTCCAGACAATACTTGAAGGGATGTGTCTGGTAATAGCAACAAAGAGTTGTAAGTGATTGGATGTAACTCCAGACACCCGTAGTGGTGCAAGAATCTTTATCAAACATCTCCACATACTATATGGTTTGCCCGCAGATATAGTGTGGCATAAGAGATAGAAAGTTTGATTGTTATATTTGAAGGGAAATTTTCAAAACTTACATTTACTCTGAGTTAGAGTGGAGTTTAACCATCCGTAGATTGATGGTAGTTAGAAACTCAACAAGATTCTAGAGCATATGCTTGTGCAAAGATATTACTCTAAGAGAGAAAGTATCTCTCAACTTTGGAACTAATCCTTGTGATGCATGATTAGATTGCCTCTAGTTTATTTCTCCTATGGCCGTAGAGCTTTCCAAGGAGAAGTTTTAACAAGTTGGTGATGCAACATGGTAGCGTAGTCTACAAATATCTAGTAGCATAGTCTAAGAACTTGCGCTACTATAGTGCTCTCCTGTACATTAGCTTCTGTGCTAATGACATGATGCAAAATCAAGGCATGAAATTTGCCTTGGGATTTTGGTTGAAATACCAAATCACGGCTTGCGTGAGTACTACTAGACATTTGCTTACCAATGACTTCCCCAGTTTGTTTTCGAGGAAGAAAACTCTTTATCCTGTAATGGCACGTCGGATTGCCCGTAGCGGCGGTCGAGCTCGACCGGACACGTGGGAGAAATATGCTAATTACTCCATTGATGATGGGTACTTACTTTACAAGGGTAGAGTATGTGTACCAACTATTGGTGACTTTCGGGCCCAAATTCTTAAAGAAAATCATGATAGTCCAAGTGCGGGTCATCCTGGGATTCGGAAGACCTATGCACTAGTAAAAATACAATTTTATTGGCCTAGTTTGTTTAAGGACGTCCAGACTTATGTGCTGAAATGCAGTAAGTGCCAGGTCAATAAACATAAACGTCTTAAGGTTGGAAGACTACTCCATCCGCTGGAGATTCCTCAAGGGAAATGGGAAAGCATTTCCATGGATTTCATTACCGGTTTACCCAAGACGAGTCGAGGGAATGACTCGGTGTGGGTGGTAGTGGACAGGTTAACTAAAATGGCAAAGTTTATCGCCCCACGAAGAAAACTGTTAAAACGCCAGAGTTGGCAAAACTCTTTATTGAACATCTCTACAAGCTATATGACCTGCCCACAGATATAGTGTCGGATAGAGATAGAAAGTTCAACAGTCATTTTTGGAGGGACGTCTTCAAAAAGTTGGATACTACTCTGAGTATGAGTACGGCAGATCATCCGGAGTCTGATGGTCAAACTCAAAGAGTTAACCAAATTCTAGAGGATATGTTGCGTTCTTATGTTAGTAAGAAGCAATCTAATTGGGAAGAGTACTTGCCCTTATTGGAGTTTGCCTATAACAGCTCCAAACACTCAGCGACTGGATTTACACCATTCATGTTAATGTATGGATTCCAGCCGAGATCTCCGATGGCTGTAGGCCTAGAAAAGGAGAAGATTCAATCTGTCAAGGATTTCCTTGAAGATATGAATGATATGCTCAGAGCCGCACGCGAGAGCATTCGTAGCGCTCAGGATCGCGCTAAAACTTATGCGGATAAAGGACGTAGAAAGGTGACCTTTGCAGAAGGTGACTTTGTATTCCTCAAGGTTCCTGCACAGTCAGAAACCATGAAAACGGGAAAGTGTGATAAACTTTCTCCGAGATATTGTGGTCCTTTTAAGGTCCTTAAGAAGATTGGGGACATAGCATATAAACTTGAGTTACCGGAGAGTTCTCAAGTCCATCCTGTCTTCCATGTCAATAAACTGAAGAAATCAGTTCACGGGTTAGAGAACACAGTTTCTCCAGAGATTTAGCGGCGTTACGGATATCTAACACCATGGCTATTTTGAGGACACCTGGTAGTGATCTAGGTGTACGCACGTCTACGAGGGTTAGATACCCTGTTGACAGGTTGAGAAATGATGGATATACAGCCCATCATTATGCTTACATGGTAAAAGCAATACAGGAGGTTGAGCCCACTTTGTTTGAGTAGGCAATTGGAAATAAGAAATGGGAAGATGCGATGGATGAGGAGATGGCAGCATTGGATGCAAATGCAACATGGAAGTTAGTGCCTTTGCCTAAGGAAAAGAAGGCAATTGGATGTAAGTGGGTGTATAAAGTCAAGTACAACGCTGACGGTTCAGTGCAAGATTGGTTGCCAAGGGCTATGCGTAGACTTATGGCATAGACTATGAGAGACATTCAGCCCGGTTGCAAGAATGGCAACCGTGAGAGCTGTCATTGCTATGGCTACAACGAAAGGTTGGTCTTTACATCAAATGGATATAAAGAATGCTTTCTTGCATGATGGTGATTTGCAACAAGAAGAAGTGTACATGATACAGCCACCAGGTTATGAGAGTGGTGCACATCCAGATTTTGTGTGCAGGTTACGCAAAGCCTTGTATGGCTTGAAGCAGGCACCCAGAGCATGGTCAAACAAGATCGGGGAGTATCTTGTTACCATTGGATTTCAGATATCCAATGCAGATTTTTCATTATATGTGAAAAAGATAGATAGAGGAATCATGCTATTAGTGATCTATGTGGATGACTTGATTATCACTGGTGATAGTGATACAGATATACATGATGTCAAGATGCTTTTGAAGCAGAAGTTTGAGATCAAGGATTTGGGTGAGCTGTGGTATTTCTTGGGCATAGAGGTGGTGAGATCACCTCATGGTATTTTGCTATGGTAGAGGCAATATGGCTTGGACATGTTGTCGAAGTATGGTATGACAAGCTGTAAGCCTATTTCAATGCCATTGGAGAGCAGAACACAAAGCTTTCCGCAGATACAGGTGAGCTTTTGGAGGACCCCACTACATACAGGTACATAGTGGGTAGTTTGATCTACATGACAATTGTAAGGCCAAACTTGAGCTATGCTGTTGGACTTGTGAGTGAGTTATGCAGGCCCCTAGGAAGCCACACTTGGATGCGACTAGACGAATCCTCAGGTACATAAAGTCCACAGTTGATTATGGACTTTCCTATGAGGCTGGTATAGAGATACAGTTGCATGGGTACACAAATGCTGATTGGGTTGGTAGTATTGCAGACAGGAGATCTACCAGTGGTTTTATGTTCTCATTTGGGAGTGATGTTGTGAGTTGGAGCAGTAAGAAGTAGCCCAATAGTTGCCTTGTCGAGTACAAAGGTAGAGTACAGGGATGCTGCTATGGCAGCTTGTGAGGTAGCTTGGTTTCAGAGAGCTACTTGGTGACATGGGAGAGCCCATGGATAGGGCAGTTGTCATATATTGTGACAACATGAGCAACATACAGTTGGCCAGTAACCCAGTATATCATGCTAGAACGAAGCACATTGAGGTGCATTATCACTTTGTGAGGGAGAAAGTACTAGCAGGAGATGTAGATCTGGTATATGTCAGCACAGAGGATCAGGTAGCTGACATCTTCTCATGAAGGCATTGGGCACAAAGAAGCTCCACAGGTTTAGGAGCTTACTTGGAGTGCAGTGTGTGGAGTTGAGCTCGAGGAGGAGTGTTGAGATATCAAGCTCAACTAGTGCTACCGTAAACATTTATGACCCACTTGGGTGATAGCTTCCACATCTACACCACTGGCATGGTTGGTGAGATTATGGGTGATATGCGGCCAGTGGGATGACAGGCTGTGTGACAGCTATTTTGGATTACTAGAGACTGGCATAGATATAGCGTCAACTCATTTAGTCGGGTTCACATTATGGACCGACCCTTTTATGTTGTAGTAGTTGAGTACTAACCCATATAGTGTGTACTCTTATCTTTATGTTATGTTGGTTGAGTAGAGAAGAAGAAGATAGAAGAAAAAAATTCAGCTATCCATCTGTCTCTTGTGTCTTGCTCTCTCTTGAGTGTGTGTGTGTTTGCTTGCTAGGGTTTGAAGCTCTCCCTCTCCCCCACATTCTCTTTAAAGAGGCCCTACCATGAGGTTACTGTCAAATAGGGAAAGGCTAAGGACTTACACTGCATACTTGCTTCGACTAGTAATAGTACACTGCATACTTGCTTCGACTAGTAATAGTAGCCAGACCATTTTTAAGTTTGGACGACCTAGTTTGAAAGCTAGTCACTTGTACATAGGTCAATTTTAATACACAATCATTCATTCTCTTCTCTATTCTTGCTTGTATGCATGTTAGATGGTTGCTTGCTTGAATAGTATTGCTTGTAGGTTTCTCCCTCTCATTAGCATCTTATGTCCCTACCTTTTGTGAGAGAGAACCACCACAAAAGGCCAATATCTATGTGCCTCCATCTAGTCAAAGAGAGCTCTTCCTTTACCCACTTAGCATGGAACATTCCAGTGTGACAACGGAGTGATGACACGATGAATGTAAGTACCACGCCAACGCCTTAACTTGTTGAGTGTACAAGGATGTAAACAATCACCCCAGTGGGGCAGAAGCATGTGTTACCACGCCAACGCCAACGCCTTAACTTGTTGAGTGTACAAGGATGCCTTTTTCATATAGTGCCTCTTAATTCCATCACAGTGCTCCAAGCCAAGGTGAGGTTAATAGTCAAGGTAACATCTGAGACCTACAAATAAGTAGAAAGCTCAAGCTTCAACTCCAAAGAAAGCAGCAACAAAAGAGCTAGTGGCACAAGTCCCAAAGGCAGTAGAGTAGCCCTTAAAAAGGTTAATGAACCAAAATCAGAGGCCAAGGGAAAGAAGACCTCAAAGAGAACACAAAAATGTAATGTGTGATCAGTTGTTGTCAAGGACAGCGACTTCATGACTATGTTTGAGCAGTTCGGATGAGAGTTTCAAAGCTAGGTCCCTTCGAGTGATATACCACTCAAACCTTCTCTTCTCAAATAAAAGAAGCCCATAGATTAAGAAAACATTCCAACGAAACTCAAGGAGTACCCCAACCCCATGTTGGAGAAAGAAAGAATGAAACAAACCTAAGAGCTTGTGAGGAAGGTACATGTTGAATGAGCTAGTCCTCAAGCAAGTGGCTGAGTACAAACCACTAGCCCCACTTAAGCGTAACCTAGACCATGTACTAGATCCAATCATAGAACCAATGAGGGAACCTTGGAGTGTGCCAAAGGCCTTAACTGAATCCATAACCATTCTCAAGAGGATGTGGCCTTAGTCTTAACTAATCCAACTAGACTCCACATTGCTAGATGCAGTGAAGGAGGACAGTGGTGGGAGGCAAAAGTTAGCCTTCCATGGGTCATCATACATAACATTTTCTCCAAGGTGATTGGAGAAAATGACTTCATTTCATCCCCTTCAGAAGAGGCACCTCCTCCTAGGGAAGGATCACTGCACGTCCCTTACATTGGTAGATCCTCGCCCACCTCGAAGTTAAAGAGAATGTGGGGAAGAGAGAGAGCTTGAGTTTCCTTGCAAGCACACAGACACATAGACACACAAGAGAGTGCAAGACACAAGAGAGATGGATGGCTGAATTTTCTTCTATCTTCTTTACTTCTCTACAACCATATAACTAAAAGATAAGAGTACATACATAAAGGGAAAGTACTCTCCTACAGCAACATACAAAGTGGTCGGTCTATAGTGTGAACCCGACTATATGAGCTGGCGCTATAACTATGCCATAACTCTAGTACTCCAAAGTGCCTATCATACATCCTGTCATCCACTAATGAGAGTAATGCTGTGATTGATGTTTTTACTAGATGTGGGGATCTGGGGCATCAAACTAATGAGATGCTTTGACACTATATAGGTATTGACATGGTCCTCTTAGACATTCCACATATTGATATTCCTTCTTAGTGTCATGCAATCCTTGTACTTTTACATGAACTTTAGCTTTTAGACAAACTCTTTTTGACTTAAACCTTTGTCATATTTATGTCTTTAGAGGTCAAGGTCTAACTTTAGCTTTGCCCTATTATCGTTTTTTAATCTACATGATAAGCATAACATGTTTCATGGATTCACATGTATGATTTTGATATAGGAAAGTATGTAATAGATTTGAACTTTTTGATTATGATATATGAAAGTATCATATAGATATATAGGATACTAATTAGTTGGTCTAGGAAATACCATTTGTGCAAGTATTCACTCTATTTCAATGAGAAATTGGTTTTATAGTTTAGTGGTATGTCGATGCAGAAAATGGATAGTGTTCCAAGGTGCTCTCTTTCAGCCCTTGTATTTCTTGATTGGTGTTGAGTTTGAAAGTAACATTTCATATAATGTTAAGATATATGACACATTATCCGTATACCAAGATTCAGGTTTATTGGAGTTATATCGGTGTGTTTTTTAACATAATCAATGAACCTATTTGTGAATTGTGTGGACTGTGGATTGTTTAAGGTCTGCTTGATCTTAAGTGCTTTTGATGGCCTTATTCTTTTTAGTTTGGGATGAGGCAAGGTGTACATATTCAAGGGTTGTGAAAGAAAGGTTTGAATAGCTACTTGGGGGTTTGACTAAACAAGCGACGAGTAGGGTCAAATCTAGTGTTGAGGACATGAAATCCTAAATTGGCCACATGTAGACATGTTTCAAGGCTGAACTTGATCTAGATTTTATTAAATGGAGTTGTCCATTGGATGAGGTTTCCAAGTGTATGTCTAGTAGGGCTTTCTTGGTTTATGTTCATGATGCAAGTGAAGGTGCTATGGACATTCAAAATGGGCTTCCAATAGTGTGCATACTTGTTGGTAGCATGGTCCAGATCCACAAGGGCTAGATTCTTGGTTTTGAGGATGAGCTTGGGAATATGCCAAAGATGAGAGTGGAAAAGCTGCCATAAGTTTATATAGTTCACTTGAAAAATCTCACAAAAAATTGGGGAATGCCAAAAAATCTCGTGACAAAAATCTCGCCAAATAATCACACCCAAAAGGACTGTATCTTCACAATTTTTAAATTTTGAACAAGCGAATTGATAACGTACTTAAGATATGACCAAAGCTTGATGTAATTGTTGGAATTAGGGTTGCAGGAATGCACACACAACTTCAAGAAGATGAGGAAGCTTGAGCACAACACAGTAGTGTATTATGAGTGCCAAAAATGAAAGATAACCAGCCCTAGAAGATAATGGGCGTATATACAATGCACGGGGGAAAAAACCTCCTAGTGAGGGAAAAAGTGCCCCGGCGGTCCTAAGTGTGTTCACACACATCACTACTATAATATGGTAACAAATCCCCCCTGGAGTGATGCGGTGAACAAGAGCTAGCACTCATGTATAGGGAAGTGTCTAGCTATGTGGACGAATCCACAAAAGGGAGTAAGCCCAAAGCTTTGCGAAAAGCTTCGAACTTCTCACGAGGCAGAGCCTTTGTGAAAAGGTCTGCAAGGTTATCCTGTGTTGGCACATAAGCCAAACTGATCTCTCCTGCAGAGAGTCTCTCCCTGACATAATGGTAGTGCACCTCAATGTGCTTCGTACGAGCATGGAACACTGGGTTCCGCGCAACTGCCAATGCGCTCTGACTGTCAGTGAAGATGGTGGTGGCAGATGGCTGCCCAACACCCAAATCAGCCATAAGGTGTCTGAGCCACACACACTCAACCGTAGCTGTGAAAGCTGCCCTGTACTCAGCTTCACAACTAGAAGTGGCCACAGTAGGCTGCTTCTTGCTCAACCATGATATGCATGAGCTTCCAAGCATGAAGCAAAAACCACTCGTGGACACGCGTGTGTCATAACAACCAGCCCAGTCAGAATCTGAAAAAACATGTAAATCTGGTGGCAATGATCCCCCCTTGGGATAAAACAACCCAAGATGCCGAGTACCACTCAAATAGCGAAAGATACGCTTCACTGCCTGCCAATGCTTAATGCCTGGGCTATGCATAAATCTGCTCACCTGTGAGACTGCAAACTGAATGTCTGGCCTCGTAATGCATACATAAATGAGGCAACCAACAGCTGTCTGATAGAGTGTGACATCAAAGTGATCTCCAGCATCATGAAGACTCAACTTCAAACCTGTCTCCATTGGAGTAGCAATAGGCTTGCAGTCTTCAAGGCCAAATCTCCGCAACAATGTTTCAATATACTTTGTCTGACACAAAGCAATACCTCCATCACACTGCTTAAATTGTATCCCCAAATAATGATGCAAATGCCCCAAATCTGACATCTCAAAAGAGGCATTCAAATCAGCCTTAAAATCAGCAATATGACTCTCATTTGGTCCTGTGAGCAGCATGTCATCGACATAGAGAGCAATGATTAGATGTACACCATCCACACGTTTAACATACAAAGTGCTTTCTGTTGGACTATTCTGAAACCCATGTGCAGTCAAATATGCATGTATTTTTTCATACCAAGCTCGTGGAGCTTGCTTTAAACCATATAAAGCCTTTTTTAACCTGCACACTTTGTTTTCCTGCCCTCTTTGAACAAAACCACGAGGCTGCGATACATACACCTCCTCATGCAAATCTCCATTTAAGAACGCAGTCTTTATGTCCAGCTGATGTACATTCCAACCATTATGAGCTGCTAATGCACAGATGCTACGAACAGTGGTCATACGACATGTGGGAGCAAAAGTCTCATCAAAATCAATGCCCTTCTCTTGAGCATAACCTTTTGCAACAAGCCTAGCCTTATGGCGATCCACTGTGCCATCAGGCTTACGCTTCAATTTGTATACCCACTTAGTGCCAATGGCCTTCTTGCCAGGGGGCAAGTCACATAAAGACCATGTACTATTCTTCATAATAGCATCGTATTCTGCTTGCATAGCAGCCATCCAATTTTCTGAACTTTGTGCCTCATCAAATGAAACAGGCTCACTTTCATCGCACATACTAGAAACAGCCAATGCATAACAATCTGACGCATAAGAGGCACCATGAGAGCCAGAACGAGTGCGACTAGACAAAGGGGCATCCAACTTGCTGTCACGCAAAGTCTGCACCAGCCATCTAGGCATGTTCCTAGAGCCCTCAATCTCTTGTCTCTCATCCTCAAGTGCATCATGCACATCTGCATCAGATATAGGCTGATCTGTGCCATCATTTAAAACCTGCATAGGCTGAAAAACTGCCTCATGAGGTATTGCACTTGACTGTGCACCACTGAAAAGAGGCAACAATGTATCATAGACATCACGTGAGCTGATATCTGTCTCCTTAGTACATGAAACCAAGGGCTGAACTGCATCTTCCACAAATACAACATCACGGCTAACCAAAATGCGCTTTGTCTGTGGATGATACAAACGATAGCCTTTGCTCTCAGCACTATATCCAACAAAAATACATTTGACAGCTTTGTCATCCAATTTTCTGCGATGTTGCACAGGCACTAATGCATATGCCAGGCAACCAAAAACACGTAAATGGCCAACAGATGGCTTGCGGCTATGCCAAGCCTCATATGGAGTGACAACCTGTAATGCTTTGGTGGGACACCTGTTTAGTACATAAGTGGCACACATGACAGCCTCAAGCCAAAAACCATGTGGTAGACTTTGACTCTTAACCATACATCTTGCCATTTCCATGAGAGACCTGTTTTTTCTCTCAGCCACACCATTTTGCTGTGGTGTATACGGCACTGTACATTGGTGTTTTATCCCACGCTCAGCCAGAAATGCATTAAATTCTGAAGACATATACTCCCCCCCTCGATCTGAACGGAGGGTGCCCATCTTACTTTCTGACACATTTTCAGCCATAACCAAAAACTGTTTGAAGCACAAAAACACTTCGGACTTTGCCTTCAAAGGATATACCCATGCATGCCTGGTAAAATCATCAATGAAAGTCACGAAGTAAAGGTAGTTTCCAAATGATGGAGTTTGCATGGGACCACAAACATCACTGTGAACAAGCTGCAATCTGCGTTCAGCTCTCACTGATCCATCTTTGGGAAAGGAAGCACGCTGCATTTTACCCAATATGCAGCCCTCACAAACATGCTTGACAGGTGCCTCAAGCTTAGGCAAAGAAGACACCATTTCAGATTTTTGCAGGCGCAGCAAACTTGCAAAATTCAGATGACCAAAACGTGCATGCCACAGTTTTGCATTTGAAATAGCCTGCGTATCCATAATAGCACATGCTGAATCCTCTACACATTTGCCATCCATATTGAGCTTATACAGCCCTCGACATAGTGAACCAGATGCTACAATGATGTCACCACAAGAGAGATCATGAACAGTACATCTGTCATCCACAAATTTTACAACCAAACCTGTTTTGGCAAATGCGGAGACTGACAGCAGATTCTTTTTGATCCCTGGCACATACAATGCATCAAAAAGTGTAAAGGTGTTGCAATTTGCAACATTCAGCACAATCTGTCCAACTCCTTTAACGGGATAAGAGGAGTTATTGGCACAAGTGACAGTATTCCCTGTGGGAGCAGACTCAAGGAAAGTGAATAAACTGCGCTGCGAGGTGATATGCTTAGTGGCACCACTGTCAAAGTACCATACATCTGAATCTACTGCAGACATACATGTGTCATGCAAAGATGGGTCATAACTGCACTGCGCATTGAATGCCCATTCTGTATCTTGAACAACATTAGCAGATTCATTGTTAGAAGGAGAGGCATCTGCAACAGCCATACCAGCCTCTTTCTTCTTAGCCTCTTTCGCAGCCAGCTTAGGACACGCTTTGATGACATGATCATTTCCCTTACAGTACTTGCAAAATGTCTTCTGTTTGTCACCCTTCTTCTCATCTTTGTCTTCCTTCTTTGGTTGCGCAGTATTTGCAGATTTCTGCTTACTGGAAGAAAAGCCAGCTTTACCTTTCCCGCTTCTCTGACTAGCAACGAAAGCTTGATCTGCGACACGCATAATATTCCTGTTTTGCCTTGACTGGTCTTCTTGCAGCAAAACAGAAACTAACTCCTCAAATGATAAGGCATTGGGATTGCCTTTCATCATCAAGCGAAGAGTGGAAGCAAAACCCTGATAAGAATCTGGTAGACCATTCAAAACAGTCTGCACAAGTGAACTGTCTGACAGGATTTCATCTGCAGAAATGAGCTGCTCTTTGAAATCCTTGATCTTTGTCAAAAAGCTATCCATAGAATCACCTTCGTTCATATGCTCACTCTCCAACTGTTTTCGGAGATAAGCAACATGAGCCTCATTTCTTGCCTGATACAATGTGGCAAGTACATCCCAAGCATCCTTAGAAGTCCTGCAGGAGCGAATATGTGGGATAATGGTACGTTTGACAGACAGCGCAATCAAGGCATGAGCCTGCGCATCTCTACCATCCCAACGAATCTGCTCTGTTGAAAGTGGTGGTTCTCGAACAGCTGCTACAGCACTTGTGCCTGCACCATCATCAACAGTACCTGTTTCTGATGTGTTTGCAGCATTCCCAGCCACAATAGGACGTGCATCAATACCCTGCACAATGTTCCATAACCCCTTTGCTACCAATACATGTCGCATCATATATGCCCACAATGGATAGTTGGTGCCATCCAACTTATCCTCAGCAGCCAACATGCGGAATACATCATTGTTGTCAGCCATGGCCAATGACTGTACTACTAGATGTAAATGCTGTCTGTAAGAGGTAAACCTGTATAAAATCGACCTGTGCTATGTAGCACAGCCCAAAACAGACGAATGGGCACCTGTCCTGCAGATTTTAATCTTGACAGAAAATCTGCACAGTAGGACGATTTTGCCTGCGCAGTACTTGGAATGCAAAAACGGAGGGCGAAATGACTTCAGATCAAAATTCTGAAACGAACGAGCCCTACGGGCTCACCCACGGCATATACTAACCTGCAGACGCTCGTGAAACCTCGTCGCAATCGGAGGAGATGAAGCGGCAGGTGCCGGTGATGCTGCCCGGGAGGAGGAAACCTGCTCTGATACCAATTGTTGGAATTAGGGTTGCAGGAATGCACACACAACTTCAAGAAGATGAGGAAGCTTGAGCACAACACAGTAGTGTATTATGAGTGCCAAAAATGAAAGATAACCAGCCCTAGAAGATAATGGGCGTATATACAATGCACGGGGGAAAAAAACCTCCTAGTGAGGGAAAAAGTGCCCCGGCGGTCCTAAGTGTGTTCACACACATCACTACTATAATATGGTAACAGTATAGGCGCTGCAAGATGAAGAAAACCACTTCTAAGTCCTTTAAAAAATCCATACCTTCTTCAAGAATAGACTTCAAGTCTCTACACTCTCCAAAGTTAGCTTAAATTCCCTATTTGATTAGCTTGGATGGTACCACAAGTTTAAGTATGTCATATAAGTACTACAGGGTGTTGAAAGAAAACTTTTTAAAAATGAAAATGATGAGCAATAACTAGGTGTGGAGAAATTGAGAGAGGGGACCCCTTGATATAGGAGATGGCTCCTTCACATGCATATAGGATTCACCTATTTTGGCATGTATGAGTTCCATCCACCATGCACTTCACATTAGATGAGTTAACTCCAAGGCAAATGGGCTAGACTAAGTCTTACTAAAGCAAGAGCCCATCATGCACTAAAGTTGTGGGGGCCTGACACCACACTCAAAGTTAACTCCAAGGAAAAGGGGCTAGTTACTAAAGCAAGAGCCCATCATGCACTAATGCAACTAAAGTTGAGGGAGCCCGACTTATTTTTCCAAAGGGTACACACACTTAGGCTTACCCATTTTGATTTATTTTCTCCAATATGCTAATAAGTTTTCTACCCACCATGATCTTGGTCCTGGAGTAAACCCCACATTTTGAATTTAATTATGGACTCGAATTTTTTTTGGGGATTTATGCACTTTCACACAGGGGTACACACACGTGTATACATGTACATAAGTACACCTTTATAATTTTTATGGGCATGTGAACCTTATAAATTTCAAGGTTCCCACCAAAAATTTAATTTTCATCCCCGCCATTCTTTCCACTTGGCCTCCAAATAAGCTTTCTAAAGAGGCATGTCCATGTAGTAGATATGAGGGTCGCCTCTACTGGCTTGTGGTGGATAGCAATGGCATAGATTAGCTTGCTGTATCTAGGGATATTATTACACCTTAGTAAACTAACATTTTCAAGTGGGAGGTCATAAACATCTTCCTTCGATGGGTTTTCATCATCATTTTGATCCTAGGTAGTTAGAGGGAGGTTCTAGTAAGTCGGATCCAGCCACGAGTCTTCACTTTGTTCAGCTGTCTTGCAGTAGATATGAGGGATTGCCTATGTTGGCTTGTGGTGGATAGCAATGGGATAGATTAGCTTGTTGTATCTAATGATATTGTTACACCTTAGTAAATTGATATTTTAAAGTGGGAGGTTGTAAACATCTTCCTCCGATGGGTTTTCATCATCACTTTGATCCTTGTTGGTTAGAGGGACTTTCCAGTGAATCAGCTCTAGCCACACGAGTCTTCATTTAGTTTGGTTATCTTGAGTTTGTACCCTATGCATGTTGGTTTGGTAAGTGGAGATTTATATCTACATTTAGATCTAGATTCTCAACCCCTTCTCCACTTTTCCTTTGCCTTTGTCTTTGTGCGGGTCTTCTCCCTTGGACTATTCTTTACCTTGCTAGCCAGTGTGTGGCTTGCCATCAGTTTCTTTGGTGTTGTCCTCTTTGTCATCCTTGCTAAGCTTCTCTGAACTCTTCTTCTTATCATCCCCCTCTGAATCCTTGTCCTTCTTTAGCATTATCCCCCTTTCAATTCTTTTTGACTGGTTCATCAATATCATTTTATTCATCTAGCTCTTAGACGATCCAGGTAGGTGATGTATTTTGTGTCGAAGAAGTAGGAATTCTATCCTCTGCTTCCCATCTTCTTATAAATCCTTAGATACAATATTAAGAATAGTTCTAGAGGGTAGGGTAGGTATTTAAGTACATTTAGCTTTTGGTATCCCATGATTACCAATGTTTTGTCTGTGTTTACTGCTGCCAGCCCCACAGTTCTGGAGGGTAGGCTAGGTACTTAAGTATATTTAGCTTTTGGTAACTTATGATTACCAATCTTTCATCCCTATCTAATAGCCACTCAATGTTTTTATTGCGTTGGTCTACTTGGAAGGGTGCCCTATGAGTTAAGATGTTGAGCTCAACTAGTGCCATAAACATTCATGGCATGCCAAGGTGATAGCTTTTGCACTTATGGCACTGGCATGGTTGGTGAGATTATGGTTGTTGACATGTTTCAACTTGGACGATAGGCTATATGATAGCCATATTTGGATTACTAGAGTATGGCATGGTTGGTGAGATTATGGTTGTTGAAATGTTTCAACTTGGACGATAGGCAATATGATAGCCATATTTGGATTACTAGAGTATGGCATAAATATAGTGCTAGCTCATACGACCGACCATTGTATGTTATAATAGGAGAGTACTTTTCCTTATATTACTCTTATCTCTTTATGTTAATGATTGTAGAAAAGAGAAGAAGATAGAAGAAAAATCAACCATCCATCTCTCTTGTGTCTTTCTCTTTCTTGTGTGTGTGTGTGTGTGTGTGTGTGTGTGTGTGTGTGTGTTTGCTTACAAGGAACTCAAGCTCTTACTCTCCCCCACATTCTCTTTATGGTATCAGAGCTCTAATTCATGTGAGAGCTAAGGAGGCAAGCAAGAGGTAAGAATAAGGCAAGCAAAGAAGTTGTACACAAGTAAGGGTATTTCTCTCTCTTTTCCTCTTTGATTTTGGAGAAAAACCTTTGGTAGCTACTATGAGAGGTACATGCAGACACAAAATTCATTGTCTCAAATTGAAGTATCCTCTTGGGTGAAGCAAGAAGGCCATATTATGTACAGATAACTATGTTAACTATGTTTTTGCATGTTTCAGCATAATTCAGGCACATTTTGGGCTGAATTCGGCACAATTCGAGTGTATTTCAAGCCCGAATTCGGCTCTGTAATTTTTTCGTAAGCACTTTGTGAAAGTGTTGATTTTGATTGTATATGTCCCATTTATGGTCAAAGTAAAGTTGCAGTAGAAATTTGGTTGTCCGACAGTCTCTGCAAAGAATCTAAGTGTCGCCAAGTGCTGGCAGATGGATGTGTATGTGATTGATTCACATACAATAGCATTATAAATTTTTTTTACACTACCACTATTGAAGGTTGTAGATTTGTTGCAAGTGTAGAACGGTTATTTTGCAAGCATTGTTTGGTAAATTGCCTGCAAGTAAAGATGTCTAACAGTCTATCTCACAGATTATGACCAAGACGCTAGACAAGAATAACTTCTAGGCATGGAAGTTTAGGATAACCAATTTCCTTATGAGAAACGGATCTTGGGAGTTCATTAGAGGTGAGCCAGAGATTGGTAAATAATATCTGACGCCGCAAGCATATAAGGCATGGCATGAAAGAGCTAGAAGGGTGTTGTAGTGGTTGTCTATCACTGTGTGACAGATTCTATGATTATGCATAGACAGGATGCATAAATGCCTAAGGAGGCTTGGGACACTTGAGGGACACCTTGGGGAAGCAAAGAATATAGCCGATTTTAGACCTCTATTGGAGCTTGAGGGAACTTTCGTGATTTTTAAGAACTAATTCTTCCTCTCATCCATGAGGAGATGAATACTAGGGGAGGTTCATCCTCTAGAAATGGAAATGAATAGGCCTTCTACTCAGATAGAGGCAGAGGCTTAGGTAGGTCGTCATCTAGAGGACGACGTGGTGTGGTCAATTTGGAAATCAAAACTAGAAATAGCAACAACAACAAAAAAATCAATCTCAAATAGCATAGGGTACTATTATTGTGGCAAAGTAGGGCATATGCCAAAGGACTACTATAAAAAGCAAAATGATACTAAAAGTGGAAAAAAATAACAAGGCAACTATGCATCATCAAGTAAATAGGGTGATGCTAGAAGTGAGCAGTTATTTGTGATGCAACACGTACTCACTTCCATGATAAGAGATGTGTCAAGATCTAGAGATGTTATGTGTATTTTCGTGCCTCTAGCCACATGAATAGTCATGGTGAGTAGTTTAGAGACATGCAAAAAATGAAAAAACCAAGTTATGTGGAACCCTTGGCTCCATCTCTTCACCTGTCTCATCACACCTGATTCCAAAGCCCTTTTACTTTCAAGAAGCTTGTCATGCAGTACTTCTAAATTTGGAAGTTGTTATTGTCAAGCTTTTTATTAACAATTTTATTTGAATCATCACTCATCTTGGAAAAACACAGTGCTTTCAATAAGCACACTCAACCAATTAATGTAACCAATGCGGTATAGTGCCAACTACTAATACATATACATGCACAGATCCCATCACAATGTAGTGTCAACACCACTTGTATATTCACTTGCTCAATGTAAAAACACTCCAAAAATCATTCTCAAACCATGTACATATCCACACTGCATTCCCATATGCTCATTTTCTTCATACATACACATATAGTAGCATTAGGCATCAAAAATTGTCCTTCCAAATTTCTATAAACTCCAAATCAACCTCCTCTTGCAACAATATATAAATCAACTTCTCAAGATCTTTCCAATTCCATATAGCAATAGCAAATGCTTTTACTAATCACAATGTATACATTCCAATTTGTCAAGTTCAGCCTGTAACATCAAGCTTCAACCAAGCTTATGGGAAAACTTCATATACATCAACACTTCAACTTAATATTATAGCATGCATCCTAGATATGCACCTTATTGTGTTCCATTCATAACTTGAGCTATAGAACACTAAATCTAATGTTTGAGTAGTCTAAACACATCTACGTAAAACAAGCTATTTGTTTGTCATGGTATAATTGGCTTTTGAGCAGCACAACTACAGTTATCTGTTCAAGCAAACTACAATTTTTTCCTCATATGTTTGAATTTCAATTTTTTTCCTCATATGTTTGTAAATCAACACATTTTATTTGCATACATTTCCACTTATAAGCTTCAATTGAGAGCTTCAACTTTTCTTGCTTTAACTTCCAAATACCTATAATCCATAAGGGAAAGGTTTTTTTAACTCACCAGGTGATGCTGCGGGCGTTTGCTTCAAGATGGGCACGGGCGTTCGCTCACCAAGAGAAGGAACGGACGTGCGAGTTTATGGACTACGTGGAATGGACATGGCAAGTTGCAAAAGGGGAACTCAAACGAGTGTTCACTCTAGGATGAGGAGCAAACGGCTATGGCAATACTTGGAACGAACGTGCGCTTTGGAGCGTACGACTGTGGCATTGTCAGGCAGGGAATTTTCAAATTTGACTGGCTTACAAGTCTGACAACTACTCTAACAGTATAAAATTCTCCTAGTTTAAATGCACTTCAATGCACATGAGGCCTAATTAAATAATTAAACTAATTTTAATACTCCTGCCAAATTTAGGCAGCAAATCTACCAGATTTGGGTTGTAGTAGGTAGAAGGAACGGGCGTGCTAGAGTTGGAACGGGCATTCCATAAACTTGCCTCGGACGTTCGCTTGTTAGAGAAGACTGGCTGAATGCAATTTACCTGGGAACCTCTCCAATCAGTGGGCTGATTCAGGCACCTTCCCAGGGTTTTTTGATGTTTTTGTTTTTACAAGGACCTAGAGCTAGTCTCTAGCTACTTGTTGATATCTACAATGCATGGTTTAAGCTAATGGATTGAGATTAATTGAGTGATTAAATAAAAATGCAAACATGAAGAAAAGACACAAAAATTAAAAATTGCTTGAATGTTGAGGGCAAATAGGGGCACTTGCTTCTCCCCGCTCTCGGTGAAGACTTGAAAGCTCCGATGCTCAATCAATGATCCAAACTCTGGGTAATCTCCAACAAAACACAAAACAAACAATGTTAATCAACCAACCAATGGATTCCATGACCGGCATTACACAAGCCGTAAGCTCGATCACATTAGGAGAAATGTGGACTCAATTTTGGGCCCTATAAGAAGTGTCAACTCAGCTTAGAGAGAGAAAATAAAAAAGGTTTAAAACATATCCAAATTTGTAATTTGGCTCATTTTTTTTACTATTATAATAATTAGTTTAAATATATTAAAAAATATATATTCTTTCAATGAGGTTTCATCATGAGGCAGCATTCTTTGTTGGATACACGTAAAACTTGTTCAGAACCAAGATTTCACAGATTTGAGGTAGTTATGCATTTAATAGATTCGAGGAAAGCTTTAATCATCATCTCGACTGTGGGGGTTTTCCTACTGAAACTTAAAAAAAAATATCCTTACTAATCGAGTTAATTCCTGAATTCTTTAATATGTTGTATGATGACAGAAAATACTAGCTTTGCAAATGAGAACATTAATCCAAATTTGGAGATTCCAATTAATCCACCTTCAACAACACATGAAGACACTCAAATTCTCAGTAATAGTAGTAGAAATGGTACATGTAAAAGAACATATGATGCTTGCCATCTTCATGTGGACATACAATCTGAGTACTAGCCTTTGAAGAAACAAAATAAGAGGATTTTTTTAATGTTATGAGCAAAAAGAGCAAAGGAGGAATAATGGAGAGCATCATTTAGACTTGTGGACTGATGGGTCAATGTATCCCAAGGATCCATTTACAAATGCACCACCTCCATTTTATAACATTACAAACCTACTACATTTCACGGGTGATGGTAGACAAGGTCGGCTGGGTTATCCCCAACACTTGGAAAAAAAGCGATGATTGCAGAACAGTAGAGGGATTTTCTACAGATAGAGAACACTGAAATAAAAAAACTAAATGGGTTGTATGCAGAGAAGCTAATGGCAAACAAAGAAACAATTCAAGACTTGGAGAAAAAGATTGATGCTTTAAGGAGAAAGGACACAGCACTAGGGCCACATAAAAGAAGAAGGCAACTTTGCAACATAGAGAAAATGAAAGTTGGAAGTGGAGGGATGAAGAAGCGAGTATAGGCTGTAAGGTAATGTTAACTCTTGTTTCATGTATATTTTTCTTTTTAGATTAGGTTCTTTGTTTGAAACTAGACATAAGTAATCAGATTTGATGTTATTCTATTTTTAGATCTTTACTTCATCCAGAGTCCAAGGTACATTCCGAAGCTGGAGTACATTATTAGTCATTTTGGTACCAAAAGGAATAATGGAAGAGATGTTGTATCAAAAGAAGTTTCAAAAAATCAATGAGAAGCATGTGTCTTCTTTTATGAACAAGAACTAGCTCAATGCAACTCAGGTGCAAGCAATGCTAGATGAGACTAGCGTCTCTCAGAAAGCATATAGTATACTATTTAAGGCACTAAAAGGGAAATGTCAAAGTAAGAAGCATAAAGGTTCGTTACTTCCAAAACCAATGCAAGTAAAGTCTGCACGCCAACATGTGAACTCAGAGGTGTTTGAGAAGCTTGGTTCACCACCAGTACATATTGAAGCACCATTCGTTGCTAAAGACAGAGAGGTACTCTTTAACCAGCACAACAATATTTTCTTTGATCTTGAAGCTTTGCAAATGTATGGAGTTCAGTTCTTTGAGATTAGTCAAGAAGAATGTGAAGGAGTTCTAAAATTTGTTTTGAAACTGGATGAGTGTGAGATTTTAAAGAACAAAAAAATGGAGAGGGTTACTTACTATCACTCTAATGAACAAGGCCTTAGACACATCAGTTACAAAAGATGATGCAAGATATTTTAGTGTTCAATAAAAAATTAACATATTTCAACTTGGATCTTTTGAGGTATCTTCTTTATCATTGAATATGACTGTGTATTACATTGAAATAATTTAAACACGAAACTTGTATTAAACATAAGCTTCTTCCTAATGACACATGTGTATAAAGAAGACTTTGAAATTTTACATTGGGTGTTTCATCAAACTACAATTCCATCACTGATTAGTGAGCAAAGAAATGGAAGGGCCCTTCATGTGCCTGGGTTCAATGACTATAAAGTGGAATGGCACATGGCAGGTGATTTAAAGACTCTAAAATGCATGTATAACATAAGCAAAGGTGCAAATGCAAAGAGTCCATGTCTATATTGCATGTCAAGTTCCAAGACTTTAGATCGTGTACTATGGAACAATGCTCCTGACAGGCATTTAAAAGATAAAGATTTCAAAGCAGTGCTTGATATTCCTCTATAATAGATTTCATATGTCCTAGCTTCATCGAACATCTTCTTTAATATCTCCTTGCCAGGCAGGTACTCGAAGGACTGTAGAATCAGCTAGATAATTGTCAACTCCTTCCTCTATCCATTCCATGTCTGCTTCACTAAAATTTGCTAAGGTAGCCAAGCAATAGTCTTAATGAATATTGAAATGTTGCATAATGTCTGTTAATAATACATAATCAGATTGGGCTGCCATAGTAAAGCTAGGCAAAGAAGGTAGTGACAAGTCCCCCTGTTCATTCTCATTAGATTGACTGTCTTCCAATGAATTAGGTGTTGCATCGAAGGGGATAAGAGATGCATTAGCCTCAAAGGTTTCCTTTTTGGCCTCTGCCCTCTCCTCTGCTGGGTCTATAGGCCACCTCTTCCTCAACCCCATCATCCTCGATTGGCACTTGATTGCTTGCCAAAGTCACTGTCTTGGGCTCTGAATCCTCAGTAAGAAGATGCAGAAAAAAAAGAAAACTATAACTAAATTGGAGCAGGTGACACTTCTTTGAGTGTATTGGGCATTTCTCCTCTACTCTATTGCAGCAGCAGCAGCAGTTGGGAATCTTTTCAAGACAACAGCTGGGAATCTTTTCAAGACAACAGCTAAGCCTCCTGACTTTGTTTGTTGCAAAATCAGATGGATGAACATATCGTTCACCATCGGACATAACGATATTGGCAGAAACAGTGTCTTCATACTCCTATTCACGATCACCGAGAACAATCCTACAAGAATTAATGACGTTCTCAAGAGAAAGTTCCTTGTTGAACATTGAAGACAACTCATGAAAACGCTCGTGGGCTTGTGCATTGTACAAGAACATAAACAGCTTTTCTGCACAAGACTCTTCTACCTCATCAAAAGACTTGTCAAGCATCTGGATAGATTCGATTTACATGTTTGAGGAACGACGCAATGGAAATCACAGATAACATTGTTAATATTTTACTATGGTATGTATAGTATATATAATGCATGATGTATATAGTATGATGCATGACTGAGCTGTAAGTACCAGTGGACTAATTCTTTGTTCTTTTCAATGTTGCCTTTAGGTATTGTATATTACTACTACCAGAAGAGGTCCAAAACTGTACATATACTGTGGATCCTCTCATTTCTGCGGCATTACAAAATGATAGCTCATCAGTTTTGAGCCTTATGTCCTAGTTTGAAAAATTGACATCAAATATTTGGCAATCTATATGTGTTTTCTTTAATAACACCTATGTCCTCTTTGTTTTTTTCAGTCGACACACTGGAGTTTGCTTTTGTACGACATTGAGCAAAACAAGTGTTATTTTGCAAACACTGTTCAACAATATCATGGCCATGTTAGAGAGTAAGTCCCTATTGACATTTCCCTCTTCCACAAGCATGTAGATTTATTTAAGCAGGATAAGCTGATGCTTGTTTTGACCTGTCAGAGATGCGCTCAAAAATTTGTATATGCATTGGAACATCTCTTAATGGAGCCGAACCTTGTACAAAACATGACATATCATAGGATAAGGGTGCCAATCTAGCCCAGAGATGTTAGAGATGTCAGCTATACGGATGGAGGATGGCCCTAAATGCCTACCTTTTAAAATAATAAAGAAAATTTTTGATATTCCTGATGTAAGTGATGTTTATAATGTAGACTTGTATAATCTAATGTAGCTATAATGTCCCTAACAAAGGTTTTCTCTATGTACAGGAAATAATTTTGAACAAATATGCTACATTATACGTAAAACAGTTCAGGAGGACCAAAGCTGTACAAAGAATTATTTTGGCTATCCATGATTGTGCAGAAGAAATCAGGAGGACATATGAATTTGCAAGGAAAGCTGCAGATAGTACGTCAGTGAGATGAGGAGTGGCAAAGACAAGTCGAAGCACATGTGGCTACCCTCAATGATTATGACAGGCTGCAAGCTGAGGTGGATGAATGGGTGGAATCCAGGAGGCAGGTCAAGATGAAGGGCGGAAGATGCAGGCGGAGAGAGAAAGAGAAGAAAGACTATGGGAAGAAATGGAAAGACTGCAAGAGGAGCAAAATCGAAGGCCGCCTCAGTCCCAAGCATAGTCGAGTTCTCAATCACAGTGTCGCTTCCGTGTCGCCCTAGAGTCTTCTGATCGACGTTAGCATCATTAGACTTTTATTTACATTTATAACATTAACATTAATTTTGTAAGAGACCTGACACTGTTTTGTAAGAACAAAATCTTTCATATATTAAATTGCTTTTGGAGTTACAATGTTTTGATTATCATCATTCAATGACTAATCAAGTGAATAGTATGAGAGACAGATTCTTTGCAGAAAGTCATTTTCTCTTTTTGCCTTGGCACCTATAAAAAAAGGGTTTTGTTAGTGGTATCTTACATAATGTTCTGTACAGCATACTAAATGGTGAATATAAATATAAATGGTCTACCTTTTTAGTATCCATTGTAAATGTATAATCTTTTCACAATTGTTCAATCTCATCGAATAGAAAGTCTTCTCTAATTTCAGAAAGAGATGTTTTAGATAGTGTGTTCAGCATTGTAAGCAATTTCCCTTCCAAATATATCTCCATTACTAGAGGCGTATTCTCGGGATCTAACTCCAAATCTTGAACTAATGGAACAAGGTTGCCATTAACATAATGATATCTGGTGTAGCGAAAAGTTACAAAATGAAGTTTTGAGAGCCAATAATGTACTTGCAAACTATTGACTTCTTCTCTAAAACAAAAATGATGCCTTCTATCTTTCTGCTATCCCAACTAGTGCCTTACTTGACTTGTAAATAAACATATTCATAGTAGCCGTGCAAAAGGTCATGTTAACTAGAGTGGTTAACAAGAAGTGTCAAGATGTAAGATAAAATGGATCATACCATTGAATTAGTATGATCCATTGATCAGAGTGGGAGTGTCAAGAATATGTAAGATAAAATGGATCATCAAATGCGAGCTATAAATAATTACATCAAAGCTACCAGGATAGACAAAAGCTTCAATGAAGGTGAAATGGTTTTTCTTTGTGTACAACCAAAATAAGTTCAAAACTATAACCCAAAGATTGAGGACCATATGTGATTATGTGAAGAGTCAAAGATCAAGCTTGTTAGCTTTTACTTCCTTTGTACTTGAAAATCCACAATGTTTTTCATGTTATGTTAGCCTGCTAAAGAAATATGACCTAGATCCGAGTCATATACTTGATGATGAGAAATCTTGTCCAAGGACAAGTAGAATTGGAACCAAAAATATATTTAGACATTAGAGAAAAGCCCCTCAGAAACAAGATCTTAAAAGAATATTTAATGAAGTAGAAATTTTTCCTAACCGAGGATGCTACTTGGGATAAAGAGGAAGAATTAAGGCAATCCCCAGTTTGCAAGATGAGTGCATCTTGGATCTTCAAGTGAGAGAGAATGTAAGACATTAACCTAATGTAATTGAATTATTATGCACTTTCTATACTGGGAGAGAATGTAAGATCCCTCTTACATTATCCTAATGTAATTGAGATATTTGCAGTTTCTAGTGAGAGAATGTGATTTTTTTATAGATGTGCATTTAATGGGAGAGACTCAAAGCTTGAGTAATTGTTAAGAAATAATATTTAAGGTCAATGGCTAAGTTGCCATGTGCACAAATTAATAGGGGCTTTCCCCATGTTGTGCACCCCTGCCCATTAGAGTTAGAAAGAGAAAAAATAATATTATAACTTTTTAAAAAGAAATAAATAAGTTATTTATAATAAAATTAAATAATAATAAATGTCCATAAATTATGCATTAGCCTTGGAAAAATTTGATTGTAAATATATAAGTGTTAACATTTCAATGAAACTAATGTTATTAAATGGGTGAAAATATAAAGGCTAAGGTTGGAAAGGTGGAGTGCAAAAACCTTAGAAGTAATTTTTGGGAAGGAAATTAAATATTAATGTGGAGATAAGCATCAAGAGTAATAGATAAATCTAGCCATGTGTAAATCTAGCCATGTGTAAATGTGGGATTTAACTTGATGAATAGGTGGATGCACGTAGAAGTAGTTGAGTGCATGGAAAATGAGTTGATGCATGAAGTCTAAGGTTGAGTTGCATTGTGGACTACCAACCTTGAGTGAACTAAGTGACCATGTATAGTGGCCGCCATTTTCAACTATATAAAGGACCCCTTGCTCATGAGAAATCCATGAATTTTCCTCTTAAAGGAGGAGAGTACTTTTTCCATAGTTTTGAGTGCTACACTTGTGTTAGCATTACCTCTAGGATGTAAGTACTTTTTGCATTGTTTTTAGTGCTACACTTATACCTTGGTCATACGTTGCATAGTTTTTAGTGTTACACATGTCCCTTGGTCATATGTTTATCTTACCTAGGATGTAAGTACTCATTTGGGTTTAAGGTGTGATGATTGGGGATTATACAAGCACATTGGGATCTCCAAAAAACTTGTGTGTTTTTGTGGAGGAGGAAGCTTCATTTGTCTACACACAAGGTATAACACCTCCCTTACAAGCTAATTTCCAAGGTACAAAAAGACCCTTTACTTAAAATTTTATATTTATCTTATTCTCTTGTATTTTGCTGGTCTATTCTATGAATATTTAAGTTTAAAATTTAATTAGATTAATAGATTATCAATCTTTGCATAACCCCTAAGAACAAAGGTTTATAAGGTCTAAAACTGACTTTACACCCTTAGGCTAATTTAATTTTACATGTCATCTCATGAAGAATTTAATAAACTAAAGAAACCTCCTTGTTGCATAGAACTATAGAAAAATGAAGGATTAGGTTTGTCTAACTCAAGACCAAGGAAAAATAAATAAATAATTTATGAGTAAGGTTAAATAATTCATATAGAGAGAGAAGAATAACCTAAGTGCTCTAGTTAAGGCATATCCAAGAATAATTTATGAGTAAGGTTAAATAATCCCTAGAGAAAAATAAATAAATAATTTATGAGTAAGGTTAAATAATTCATATAGAGAGAGAAGAATAACCTAAGTGCTCTAGTTAAGGCATATCCAAGAATAATTTATGAGTAAGGTTAAATAATCCCTAGAGAGAGAAGAATAACCTAAGTGCTCTAGTTAAGGCGTATTCAAGTTTAGTTAAGGCATATCTAAAAATAATTTATGAGTAAGGTTAAATAATTCCTAGAGAGAGAATAATAACTTAAGTGCTCTAGTTAAGACGTATCCAAGTTTAGGTTAGATTTGAGATTAGTATTGAGACATGTTTTATAGAAACCTTTTTTTTCCTTACTATGGTTATTATTTTAGACCTTATAACTTATGTGCAAATCACATATTTTCCCCATTTTTTTCCTTGTCATTTATCATACACATCACTATGTTCCCCCTACATCTATGTATATATATGTACATTAAATATTTTCATTTCTATTGTTGGGTGGTTTTATCTAGAGTAATATGTTTCAACCTATCAAGGGGAAAATTTGCATAACTCTTGACAAACCAAGTGCACGCCAAATGAAGTCAAGAATGGGTGGGAGACATACCTTAGTTATTGATATGCATTATTATGTAGTGAGTAAAAAAGTCAATATTTTCCAATATTATAATACTATTGGGGGAGGTGCATGCATGTCTTGCTTAAGATGGATACAAGGGAGTGCTGACATGCTTTTACAAGTGGGGACTACTTTGACCTTGCATTAAAGTGCTAAATCCATACACCATGTGTATTCACATGCCTTATTATTTTGTGTGGTGAGTGACTAAGGAAGCATCTTCCAAATAAAGACTGCAAAAATGAAGGGGCCCTCTTGGAAAACTTTTGTTTTGGCGTAGGCAAATTTGATTCGAATTTTTGAGCATCTTTTGCTCGAAATTTGGCAATCAAAGTTCACAAACTATTTTTTAGGTCGTGGAAAAAATTTTTGTAGGATGGGTCATGAACTTCAACTATGCTTTTTTGAAGATTCTCAATCTTAGCTACACACAAAAAGTTACAGCCAAAACACTGGCTTACAAAAATTCTGGACAACTTGCTCAAATATCTTCCTCACTTCTTCTCTTATCCACAATCACACTAACCACTTTGTAATGTTTTCACCCCACACCTATTTAAATATGACCTTAAACTTTGGCTCAAATGGAAAATTTTAATATCTTTTGGAATCTTCATCCCACCACCTTGGACCTAGCAACAGCTAATAGTAGCTGGTCCAATTATAACCTCTTCATCAAACCACTTTCACACTGCTTATATCTTTGCTAAGGGAGTCCCCCTCCACCTATAAAAAAGGGCCATCTATCACCATCAAGGGGACATCTTTCTTCTTTCCTCCTTAGCCCTCAAGCTAATGTTAACCTCCTTCTTCCCAATACCCATGCCATCATAAATTCTTTAGTCTTCTCTCCATGCTCACTCCCTCACCCTAGCTCTCTATAAATCTCTGCTTATTATCAACCCATGTGCTAGTGCCTTGTGGGTGTTTTCTCCTCCATATGGTTATTGCCAATGCCATTATAGGCGTGTGTAATGCATCCATGTGTGATTAGTGTATAGCCCACAAATCTCTGTGTAGTTCTTGCCAATGCCATTATAGGCGTGTGATTAGTGTATGTCCCACAAATCTCCCTCTGGGTCTACCTCCACTTGGTTTTAAGCATTGGTTTCCATTGGTGAGTTGATTTTTGGTGTGTGTGTGTGTGTGAAGTGGATGCCTTTGTTTTGTTCTTCCAGTGTGTGCTTCTTTTAAGATCAAGAATTCTCTAGTGTTTGTCTTTGTGAGTGTGGTTCTCTTGGGAGGTGATAGAGGCCACCTTTAAAATCCCCCTCATAAATTGCTGCCTTCATGGAGGAACATTCTCTAAGCCCCTTTAGTTTACGATTGCTCTATCAATTAGCCCCATCTTGGCAAGATAAACTGCCCTAATTTGTTAATTAGTCCAAATCATACTTATCAACCTATTCCAACCCTATCAATTCATGTGGTTCTAAGCCATAAAGCCAATTTCAAGCAACGCCTTGCATTTCTCTTTGGAGCACAACAGTTGGCAAAAATCAATGCATCACTTGTGCCTTTCATTTTGCCCCTTCTCAATTATGAGCTCACATTTTCCATGTTTATATTCATCTTGATGTCCAAAAAGTTATTTTCCACATCTTTTTTCTTATCCTTCTTCATATTTCCAAAATCTATATCAATGGCTACCCCCTTCCCAACTTTCCATGGAAAACCCAATGAAGATGCACTGGAAATTTTGGATGATTTGGAGATGGCCCATCTCATTTCTGGAGAGATAATGAGGACATTAAGGTTAGGGCTTTCCCCCTTGTTCTAAAAGAGGAAGCTAGAACTTGGTATGTGGCACCCTCCCCCACAAGCTACCAGGGAGATGGATGGAAGCTCCTCCGCCAAGAGTTACAAAAATATGGAAAAGGAGATACTCCACAAGGATTATGGCAGCAGTTGCTCCTACATCAATAGGAGTCTCTCCAAGGTTTTCAAAGGTATGAAACTAAAATTTAGGTTTTGTGGACTAGATGGAGTGTCTCTCTTCACCTAGAGAAGTAACACCAAATTTTTTGAAGGGAGATAGGTTTGTTACTGGTTTATTTCCTCCTTTCAGAGGTAAGGTAGAATCCATGTTTCCTACTAATTTTGAAGAGGCACTTAGGGTGGCTAGGGAAAAAGATAAAAAGTTGAGATATCAGGCACATAGGCCTAGATTGGACTTGGACATGGGAAGGAGAGAGGAAGATACTTTGAGGCTCCAACACTTAACTTAGCACAACGAGCATGAGGGGCCTGAGGAGCACCATCACCACCACCACCACCTATTGAAACCTTACAACATGATCTTCTCCATAAATTAACAATTGGAAAGCTTGAATTTCAACTTGATGCAAAACCCTAGATCACAACCACCATAAGAGGCTAGAAGAGGACCAAGAAGGCAAGCACATGAGCTCATTTTATGTAATTGTAATGAACCAGGGCATGAGATGTATAACTGCCCATATCTAAGAAGACCTCAAAAAGGAGGTATGTACCCAATGCATCGACCACCTCAACTGCTTTTGAGAGATGTGCCTCCACCACAACAAGCAGTTGTAATTCCACTAATACCAATACTACCAGCACCACACTCTCAATGAAGAATGAGGTGTGGAAAATAAAGTTAGATCGATCATAATGGACCAAAAGGATGAGCTTCTTGAAATGGTGAAGAAAGTTGTGGTCAATGAAGAACAAGGTGAGGAAAATAAAGTTAGATCGACCATAATGGACCAAAAGGATGAGCTTCTTGAAATGGTGAAGAAAGTTGTGGTCAATGAAGAACAAGGTGAGGAAAATAAAGTTAGATCGACCATAATGGACCAAAAGGATGAGCTTCTTGAAATGGTCAAGAAAGTTGTGGAAGGGAAGGACAAATTCAGAGGACTAGAAGAACCCCCTTTCTAAGAAGTTATAAGCTTACCCTAACCTACCGAGAGGGAAAACCTCGAGGTTGAATGCCATGCAAGAGTTGGTGAAATGGACCCAACTAGAAATAGAAGGGCTGACAAGACCAATTTCCATGTTTCCACAGAGAACCCCTATTGCAATGCAAAGCCTATCAGAGAGGAATCATAGAAGGGGTGTATCTTGAGTAAGGAACCAAAAGAGGAAACACCAAGAGGGAGGTAGAACCTACATTTCCCACAACAATGCCCGAGCCTCATGAAGAACTTGGAAACAAAATGAAAACATTGTGGAAGAGCTTTATAAGCTTATAGAAACAAAAAATATGAGGCTGTTCTATGAGCACAGCATAAAAGAAAAACTTGACCACCAAGAGTGGCAGTATGCCCTCAAAGAATACCTAATGGGAGGGTACACCAAGAGATAGCCATCAAAATGGGCATGGGTAAGCCCAGCTCATTACAAACCACACCATCTTATATGGGTATAGATGGCGAGTTGATGATAGTTGCTAATGTGCCATCTCTAAGGCCTACACTAAAAGGAGAAATGGGAGCCTCGAGAGTAATCCTCTCACCCCATGTCACTATAACCATGGCCAAATATTTGGCATGAAAGTAGGAAGATTTTTGGGATGTTGTCCATCAATGGATGAAAGAAAATCTATCGTGAGAAGTTGAGGAGACAAACCAAGCTCTAAAAAGATAACCCATGACAAACATTCTAGGATGTTCTAGTCAGTGCACTCGAGAAGTATTATGAAGGAGATGATATGAACAGCACCATTCTAATCAAATTGGGAAGAGTGACTACCATTGTGATCCTTGATGGGAGAACAGGAGTGAGCATTGTGACCAAAGAAGTGGGGCAAAGATGGGGAAGCAAGCCCCTTAGAAGAGCCAAGATAGTCCTTAAGCTAGCGGATACAAATCTAGGAACCCTTATATGCATCCTAAAGGATGTAGAGGTAACATTGTGTGGCCTGACATGCATTTGTTGTTGTTGACTTTGGAAGACCCACCAATTATGATGTAATTTTGGGGAGACCATTTATGTGTTGATGTTGCCGATGATTCACAATTGGGGTTATGATGGCATTTACCTCCATCAACAAGAAAATACCATTAAGGTAAACTTGAAGAACCATAAGTACAAAGACGTCACCTTAACACCTGGGGTTAGATACAAAGACTTGCACTTGGACTTAATACACATGAACCCCTTCAATGGACAAAGTATAAAAACATGTGAGCTGGAACAAGAAGCTTCCATAACTTCATTACCAAACCCTAAGGAGGAGAAAAATTGGATGCACTTGCTGGCTATGACGGATGCATGTCCTACACCCATGGGAACATAGTTTCGTGCTGAGAATAGTACGGACATAATTCGAGTCAGGAGGACTATGACCCCAGTGCTTCCAAAAAGAGTGATGCCAGATCTGCCCAAGGAAGAAAGAACCAAAACAAGGAAAAAATCTTTCGATGATGATAAACTAAAAATAGTACCAATGAAAGGTTTTAGTGCAGCTCCTTTAATAGTGAAGATAGCAAGTCTTGCTCCAAGCAGCTCCAAGCAGCTCCTTTAATAGTGAAGATAGCAAAGGAGAAGAAGGACAAGTGTCACCCTAGAACACCATGGAATTCCTCAAAAAGAGAGAAGCTCTACTCAAGTGAGCTAAGAAACTAACAAAAATCAAAGCTAGAGACCCAGCTAGCCTCAAGGGGGAAGAATAGCACGCAAACAGAAACTAGATTCTTTGTTATGTTCGGAACATGAAGTACATCTGCAAGGTACTTCACTTTGCCATCCTGCATAGACAATGGCACATCTCCAACATGGGAAATTGGATGAGCAATGTCATCCCCTGTTTCCACAAAACCTGGTCTTTCAAGGTTTTTCATCTCCTTGAACCACTCCCCATGACTTGTCATGTGGTTCGAAGCACCTGAATCAACATACCATACATCATCTTTATGTGCTACTTCAACTCTGAGAGCTTGGCCTACCGGGTAAGGTCTACTAAACACCCTTGAGAGGATTGCAGGTGATTCAAGCAGAAACAAAGCAAATTAGGGTTGCCCAAAGCAAAGGAAAATTCTGGTTTTTTTGGAAGCTTTCCATTGGAGCTTGGAAGCGGTGATGTATGGTGAAAATAGATGCAAATCCGGCAAAGAAACATGTATGTGACAAGGAAGAATGTATTGGCAACTCATGTGCAAGCCCTACACTGATTTTGGAGCAAATATGATGCATTTATGTGATTGAAATTTATTGGTTTTGAAGCTCTCACAAAACATAGAAATAGAGGTCAAATTTTGATGAAATTAGAGCAAGTTTTTTGCAAAAATCAATTCATTGATGGATTGTACACTTGCATTGGAGTGTTAGGCAACATTATATGCCATCAATTGACACTTTGATTAGCCCAAAAACCCTCAGGAGCAGGCGGCGCAGATCTACAGCAGAAAACATAGTATTTTCACATAATTTTGATGCGAGGAGGCCAAATACTACCTGGTTGGTTGATTAATTCCAAAATTGCCTTAGCAATTGGTTGATACATACACCCAAGGAGGAGGGTACATGATGTTTTGGAGCAATTATGCCTTATGGAGCTGGAAATGAGTTGATTAAACAGGCTGTCTATTGGTTGTAGTGAAACAGAGTGTGATTAATCGACTAATTACTCTCTTGTCTTAAACAATTGGTCTAATTCCTTTTACATGGAGTTAGTGGACATCATTGCTAAGCTAATGAATACCTGGTCTCTCAATTTGGACAAGGATTGAAGAAATTAGAGCCTTTTTACTACTGGTTTTACTGGTTTTTCTGGTTTTTTCTTAAAACAGAGAAGGGGGTTTGACAAAATTGGTATGTACACATCTCGGATGGTGTTGATATGCAACATTGAGGTTGTTTAGGTGTCAATGCAAGTTATCCACACTTGATTGAACCACTACATTGCAATTTGGAGCCTTGGAAAGTGTATCAAAACAGGGTATCTTGGAATGTGTGAGCCAGTTCATTTTGGATGCATACAGTTTGATTTTCTACATCAAAATTGAAGTTTGTTGACTACTTTGGAGTATCTGGAACACTCATTAGAGTGTGGTTGAGCTGAGGAAGCTCGTTTACAGATTTGGAAGTGTGCGCAAAAGATGCATTTACATTGAGCAAATATGTCAGATAATCCAGTACAAATTGTGGGTGAAAAGCTGGATAGGAAGAACTTCCAGGCATGGAAGTACAGGATCAAAAGTTTTCTGAAGGGAAAAGGTTTTTGGAATAATCTTATTACAGGTGCTAAGCCAGAGCCAGAACTACCCCGACAACCTACACAGCAGCAGGTTATAGCTCATAAGCAATGGTCAGAAAGAGCATACAAAGTGTTGCATTATCTGTCTATATGTATTTCGGATGCGATACTCATACATATACATGATGCTGAGAATCCCAAGGATGCATGGGATACATTGGTACAGTTGTTTGATATAGACACTAGTGCTCATGCAAGTCTTAATTGCGACAACAGATTCATAATGTGAAATGGAATAGAAGGAGCATCCATGATTATGTACAAGAGATAAAGAAGTATGCAGATGCATTGGCAATAATCAATGCCCCCATGCCTGATGATGATTTGGTAGACATTACCTTGCGTGGTCTTGGCAAGGAGTATAAATCTTTTGATACATCCATCTCGGTTCGGAGTACAGGTTTACCAGACTTTGATGAGTTGGTTTCACTCTTGCTTGTTGAGGAAATCAAACTCAGTGACTCATTTCATGATGCATCTACTAGCCATGATGATAATGGCAAAAATTAGGCTTTCTACTCACACAAAGAGGATTTAGAGGCAGGGGGAGATTTGCATCACGTGGCCCTGGTAATGGTCGTGGATGGCAAGACAGGTCATGGATGGCAAGACAGGTCACCACAACAGAATTTTCAGCCTACATATGGTGCTAGAGGTGGTTGTGGATATACACTTCAGAGAGGCAGAGGTAATCCTCGTGGTAGAGGACATTGGCAAGGCCAACAAACATCTATGCACGATGTGGAATGCCATTACTATGGGAAATTTGGTCATATGGCACGTGATTGTTTCCGCAAACAAAATGATTTGAGAGGGGGTAGAGCACAACATGGTGGACATTATGCACAACATGGTGGAAATTATGCATCAAGCAGTAATGATGATGGCAGTGCAAATCACTTGTTTGCCATGAAACATGTTGTGGGATCTATGATGACAAATGCTGAAAATGATGACACTTGGTATATGGACTCTGGAGCATCAAACCATATGACTTGTCATGGTGAATGGTTTGAGCATATGAAGCCTATGGATGTGAAAGGCTATGTGGAGACAGGAGATGATACCCAGCATGCCATTACACATGTTGGAAGTGTACCATTGGTTATGCATAATGGTGAAACAAAATCTATGTCAGATGTATTGTATGTGCCTTCTATCACAAAAAGTTTGGCCTCAATTGGTTGGCCTCAGTTGGTCAAATGGTGGAATAGGGATTATAGGTTCGTTTCAACAACAAGCATGGTTGTTTCGTTGAGGATTTCAAAAATGGATGTAGAGTCATTGCCAAAGGCAAGAAAGAAGGCAGGTTGTTTAAGTTGGATGCTAGGATTCCTGAGTTGAAATTAGCCATGTTCTCTAAAAGCCAAAATGTGGTACAAGACATTGACATGTGGCATAAAAGGATTGGGCATGTGAATATACAAAGGTTAAAGAACATGCAGGCAAGAGGCATTGTTAGTGGACTGCCTAGATTCAAGTATGATGGGAATATGCATGTTTGTGAAGCCTGTCAATTTGGAAAGCAGGCGAGGTTACGGTTTCCTAGAGAAGGCAACATGAGTAGCAGGCCACTTGAGATAGTACATAGCGATGTATGGGGTCCTGCACAAAACCCATCCATTAAAGGCAGTTTATATTATGTGACATTCATTGATGATTTCAGCAGAATGACATGGATTTACTTTCTCAGAGAGAAAAGTGAAGTGTTGGGAAAGTTTATGGACTTCAAAGCTTTTGCAGAGAAGCAATATGGCTCTTGGATAAAATGTTTGAGGACAGATGGAGGTGGTGAATACACCTCATATGCTTTTGAGCATTTCTTGAGAAAGCATGGCATAAGAAGGTAATTAACTTGCAGGTCTACACCTCAGCAAAATGGTGTTGCTGAGAGAAAGAATAGAGTCATTTGTGAAGTGGATAGGGCGATGCTCAATGAAAAGAGCATGCCAGACTATTATTGGGTAGAAGCATGTGCCACTGTGGTGAATATACTTAATAAGACACCCACAGCAGCCATACATGGAAGTACGCCAGAAATGCAGCTTACAGGTTTTAGGCCAGACATTGGACATCTCAAAGTATTTGGTTGCATAGCTTATGTACATGTGCGTGACGAGAGACGGAGGAAGTTGGATCCTAAGGTAAAAAAGTGTGTGTTTGTTGGATATGCACAGGATCGTAAGGCATACAAATGTTACAATCCACAAACTAGGCAAGTGGTTATCTCACGAGATGTGGTGTTTGATGAACTTGCTAGTTGGTACAAACCAAAGGATGAGGGTGTCATTGATTCTCTTGATGTGCATGTGAACTTGCCACAAGCAAGTTCTAGTTCTACTTCTATGTCTGGGCCAGCAGAGTCTGAGAGTAGCACTGTACGTCCATGGTCAGGACGCTTGAGGCATGAGAGTGTAAGCACTGGGATTAGTGCTGTGGATAAAGGAAAAAAGAAGGTTGAAGGAATTGGTATTACAGGTTATGAGTCATCAAGTTCAGAGAGTTTGGATGAGGAACTTGGCATACCAGTTTTACGCACACCTGGTGCTAGGCAGGTTAGATATGTACCACCACATGCTAGAGTGACAGGTTATGAGTCATCAAGTTCAGAGAGTTTGGATGAGGAACTTGGCATACCACTTTTACGCACACCTGGTGCTAGGCAGGTTAGATATGTACCACCACATGCTAGAGTGACAGGTGTTCAGAGTGATCCGCATGCATTGCGGAGATCCCAAAGGGTCAGATATCCAGTTTGACAGGTTGACATATCGTGATTTTGCTATGCATTACGCATATATGACTTCTTTGTTGAAGCATGTGGAACCTACATGCTATACAGAAGCTATTGGAAAGCATGTATGGGAGAAGGCAATGTATGTTGAGATGGACACATTGGTTCATAATGAAACATGGGATTTGGTTGCATTACCACAAGACAAAAATGTTATTGGTTGCAAATGGGTTTACAAAGTGAAATGCAAGTCAGATGGTTCCATTGAACGCCATAAAGCAAGATTGGTAGCTAAGGGTTATGCACAAACCCAAGGCTTGGACTATGATGAAACATTTAGTCCAGTGGCAAAGATGGGAACAGTGAGAGCAGTCATTGCTATGGCTGCAGCAAATGGTTGGGAAATGCATCAAATGGATGTGAAAAATGCATTTCTAAATGGTGATCTACAAGAAGAAGTTTATATGGCATAGCCAGAAGGTTATGTACACCCAAAGTATCCCACTCATTGATGCAGATTGAAGAAGGCTTTATATGGTTTGAAGCAAGCACCTCGTGCTTGGAGTGATAAGATGAGTCAATATCTTATCTCTCTTGGATTTCAGGTTTCTACAGCAACCTCTTCACTCTATGTGAAGAAAACAGATCATGGGATTGTTTTACTTGTCATCTATGTGGATGACTTGATTATCACAGGTGATCATGGTACAGATGTGATGCATGTCAAGAAAGCATTGAGTGGGCAGCTTGACATGAAAGACTTGGGTGAGTTGAGATACTTTCTGGGAATTGAAGTGATCAAAGACCATGCAGGTACATGGTTAGTGCAATGCCAATATGCATTGGATATGTTGGCAAAATATGGAATGACAGGGTGTAAGCCAATGAGTACACCTTTGGAGCAGAATGTAAAGTTACGGGCTGATTTTGGTGAAGAGTTGGATGATCCATCTATGTATAGAAAGATGGTTGGTAGTCTCATTTACATGACTATCACACGCCCGGATTTGAGTTATGCAATGGGGCTAGTAAGCCAATTTATGCAGAGCCCCAGAAAACCTCATTTGGATGTAGTGAGACGCATTATGCGATATGTAAAGACCACTGCACATTATGGTCTTCTTTATGAGAGTGGTAAAGGCTTGGATATACATGGCTACACAGATGCAGATTGGGCAGGTAGCTCATATGACAGGAGGTCTACTAGTGGTTATGCCTTTACACTTGGAAGTGCCGTGGTGAGTTGGAGTAGCAAGAAGCAACCTACAGTTGCTTTATCTAGTACAGAGGCTGAATACAGGGGTGCAACCACCATTGCTACTTGTGAAGGAATATGGTTAAAGAATCTCTTGGCTAATTTGGGTGAGCCTATTGATGGCAAACTTGTCATTCATTGTGACAACATGAGCAGCATACAGTTGGCCAAGAATCCAGTGTTTCATGTGCAGACCAAACACATAGAGGTCCACTATCACTTTGTCAGAGAGAAAGTGCTGGATGGTACAGTGGATCTACACTATGTGAAGACTGAAGAGCAGGTGGCTGATATCTTTACAAAGCCACTTAGCAGGGAGAAGTTTGAGTACTTCCGTACTATGTTGGGAGTACGTGGGATGAGCTTGAGGGGGAGTGTTGAGAGCTTTGATAGCCCAAGCTCATCTACATCTTTATCTATGGCAGTACATCATGAGCTTGAGAGGGGCTGTTGAGATTCAAGCTCGATGTCAGTGTGTGCCAGCTATGCTATGTGCTGGCATGTTAGGTAGCACCATGTGTGAGACATAAATGACCGCGTCCAGCTGGTCATAGTGTGTGGACATTAGCTAGGGTTAGATGTGTGTGGACACAACACATAGTGTGTCTTGTGTATTATGGATTATGGCTTTATGCATGGTGTGAGAAGGGAGATGGCTTCCCTCTATGGTTAGGGTTTGCAATATATATTAGGGTTTGCTCCTGTGTGTGTGTCTCCTCTCCCTCTACCTGTTTTTCAACAAAGCTATTGTTGACAAACTTCCTTACAAAAATACCTTTAATGTCAGCAATTCCTCCACCTATCATTCAGAGGCTCGACAGGACCACAACATTCCCATCAAACCCCTTAGCCCCAACTACTTCCTTGTCACCCTCATCAGAACCTCTTTGGGAAGTGCCGCCCCTACTTCGCCATTACCTAATTGTCATAGACTCCTCTCTTTGGCAAACTGGGCACACGGTCAGTACAAAACCCGCAATGGGGTGCTGGTGGCATAGCCTCTGTGTACAAAACCTGTTACAGGGTGCACACAAAGAAAAGAAAAAACCCATGACTGTTCCTTTCTCAGATTCTAAGTGCCACGGCCATTCCTTCGTCAACCACAAAGCCCATGGCCGTTCCAAGTTTCGCACAACCTTTCCCTTCTCAGAGTCTGGCTTGGCTTTGCCACAGACATTCCCAATTTGGAATGGCCATTCCCTTTCCCACACACTACCACGATCGTGCCAACTCTCTATTCAAAAGCCTCGGTCGTTCCAACCAGTTTGTTACGCGAGCCTGTTGTCGTCGCTCAGCTTGCCATGGTCATTTGTTCGCAGTCTGACTTCGCACGTTCGTACGCTTACAGTCGCATGCCCTTTCCCTGAACTTACAGCGGCTATGTCTTCTTCACAGGGCTATAAATATGGGCCCCCTTCTTACATTTCCTCACTTTTCACTCAGCCTAGCCAAAATTATTGCCAATTTTTTTCCCAAGCTCTTACCCTCACAGTGAGCATTTAGGATGTCAGAAGCTTCCGACTCCTCCCTGGAGGTGCTCCACCACACCTCTCTGAGGAGTAAGAGATCTACTAGCACTTTGAGGAGTATGCGAGGCACCCCACCCAGCTCTCCCACCTAGGCAAAGCACTGATGAAGCAAGTCAATGGACACACTGTCCATTCCCTAATGAAGAATCACCGTAAAGTTGAGCACAATCTCCTTTACTATGCTTGTCCATTTTGTGGAGTTGTTGTAGCTGACCTAGCGGTGGTGCAAAAGTTGGAGCAGCTTGGATTGGTGGGCCGACTGCCCACCCTGGAGCCTTTGGGGGCTGGACTTGTTTAATGCCTTATACTTCACTAAATCTTATGATGAAAATTAGCACACCGGTGTTATCTTGGATATCGAGGGGCACAAGCATCTAGTCTAGCTCAGCGTCGGGCTTGTGCGAGAGGCTCTTGCACTTCCATACATGGAGCAGCCATATGTACACCTTGTCAATGCCCTTAAGCTCACCCGTGACTTGTACAAGGGGAATGCTAACAAAGATGGAGTTGAGTGGGGCAACATCACCCAAGACGACCTCATAATGTCAGCATGAGCTCTGCAGTTTCTCCTCACCACCACTAGGTGGATTGACAGGTTCAACAGGTGCAGCTTAACCACCTTAGCTCATGTGCACCAAGAGCAACAAGTCAATTGGTCTGACTACCTCTTCCGGGAGCTCCCATGATGTATGCTCTCCAACCCCCAAGGCAAGTTGGCGATAGCAACATTACTCACTAGGGTCCTCTATTATTTGGTGGGATGGGAAGAGCTACCACATGTGCAATCTAGTTGAGCGGACTGGATGTTGCTGTTTCTTCTTTACCCTCCATCCACCTCTCCTATTTCCCAACTAGCCAAGAGGCCACATCATGAACCTGCCCCTACAGAACAGGCTTAGCTACCCCCAAGCGCTAGGCCCACACAAGAAGAGCTTACTGTTGCTGCAACTGCAAAAGTTGCCAAGAAGGCTGCAAAAAAGGAAGAGGAGCACCAGAGGCAGGACTTTCTTAATAGAAGTTTATATGAGACCCCACCCCCCCTGATAGATTCACGGAGATGCCTTCTTATGATCAGGCTGGGCCTTCCTCCCCCACCAGTGACACACAGAACACAGTTAACACTCTCTGTTGGGCTCGCACAGGAAGTTTTAGTTCTAGCCAGAATTATGTAGAGAGCATCCATGTGGCCCATGGAGATGTGCCTAACTTTGCCCGAAGAGAGATCTCTCTAACAAAACCGAGAAGGGTGTTGCAAAGAAGTGCAAGAAGAGAGATGATTGTGGCAATGATAATGCGAATGTTGTGAAGAAGGGAAAGAAAGATGGGATAGGCAAAGATGGGGGGGAAGGGAAATATTTTAGTGGTGCCATGAAGACCATTACCATATAGGAAATCTCAGGTGCCAATCAACATGGGGTCACCTTGTAGTCCAATGGAGCAACTGTGGCAAGTGCTATTCTCCATTTCAAACCACTTGGTTCAAACTGGTGGTAGCATGCCTGAGTTTAGGTGTGGTCATCTCTTTCTATTTCATTGTGATTGCATGCTTTTACTAATATAACTCATTGTGTGATTACTTTTGTAGATTGGCATGGAGCGCCATGTTGATTCTTGAGTCAACCATGACAAACCTCTACGTTGTGCTAAGCTGATTTTCTTTGACCCACATGGATGTAGGGGAGACTGAGGACCCACCAAACGATAAACTTATTCATGTTGTAAGTTCAAATGGTGTGTTTATATGTAGAGTTGGTGTGTTTTCTAGGTAGCATGAATTACTGGTCACACAATATTGGTGTGTTTGTATGTAGCATGCTAGAAAACACATTGCCAGCTACTCTTCTTGACAAAGTACAATTTGTAGATTACATGTGGTTTGCTATGGAGCCCCTAAAGTTGAAGATGTTCATAAGACATTACTTTAAAGGGGTTGACCTATCTGCAATAAAGTATGCTTCCTTCTAGTTCTATGCAGGTAGGAAGCAGTGTATTTGTTTTGCCTGAATGTATTCACTTTGTCATGATGTAATGTTGAGCCCCGTTTTGTTGTAGGATGCACTGGTCCTTATTTACTTTGTGTTTTGGCATTTCTATTGGATTCGATGTGCTCTGACGTGGGCAGAATGCATTTGCTACACATGGACTCTCTAAGTCTTACAAATGCCAGGAGGTATTTGGACAATGGTATTGGTATGTGCTATAACATGGATAAGTACTATGATTTCTTGGTTGCTTGTATACTTAATGGTGGCTCATGTTAGTGAACTGCAAGAAATGGCTTACTTGGTGAGTGATCCAGTGCTCAAGCACACTTTGGAGTTGCCAAACAAATCTTGAGCTCCTTGACCTTGAGGTGATATTTGTTATGGACTATATGTTGGCTAATGAAGTACGAGCAGTGTTGCATAATGTTATGGACTATTCGTTGGCTAAAAAAGTAGGAACAGTGTTGCATAATGTTAACCTTACCTTTTTGTATCATGCTTTCACATCAATACATCGCCTGATCTATAGAACTTTGCAAGGTCTCAATATTGGTGTTAGTTGGCTATGTGTATTTTAATGCATCTGTGTGACACTGAGTTGTTTCTATTCATACTGGTGTCATATGTTTGTTTTAGCTATTGGACCTGATCAAGTTATTTCTATGAGGTGTATTGTGTTTTGTTTTGGTTAGGTGTAGCTTGTACTCTAAGTGTCATTGTCTAGTAAATATGCATCAGAGCATGTTTCATTTTATAAAACACTATTCTGATCTATATGCATGGGCGTATATACACCAGGCTATGTTTTATGTTACATGTTCAATGTTGGGTTTCAAGTGGATCAGCTTGTCTAGTATGCAGATCAGATTGTATCACAATCTTAGCATGTGTTTCTTGACCCTTATCTAAAGATCCTATAATGTCACCATCTTTCAAGATGCAAGTATAGGTGGATGCATTCGGAGGGGAACACAATAACAAACTAGTGTATAACAAATTAGTGCATCCATTCATAACAAATCAGTCCAACACATTGAGAATCTAAAATGCTCCACTAATGTGAGTCAAATTTTGTAGCTTCCTTGTTTAATCATAAACATCCTAATAGACCTACTGCTTCTTCTTTCCACTCTAAGAATCAGAGATCGCTAAGAAGACACAACATGTTTTTGGGAACATCAAGGGTGCCTCATGCACCATGTCCACACAATTGAGACATCAAGTTTTTTTGAAAGTCAAAAGCACAGCGACGAGCATCAAGGTAATTCAGACATAAATCCATAAACAAGGAAGAGTTTCATAAACAAACATGAGCACTACTTAGTCATTCATTATCCAAAACATTGTACATAGGCACAACCATGTGCTAAGAGGTATATATCCTCTCAAGCATAACCCCATTACAAAGACACACAGCAAAGTGCCTCTCATCTCATCATCAAGGACCCCATTTGTACATGATGTAGTAATCCCCCATTGAATATTGCATGATTTTGGTGTATAGAAACATGTCGATTAAGAAGATGGGATTTTAAGTCAGCCGCATGACGTCAAAGGAAGCAACGATTGACATGTATGGCAAGTAGCTGTTTGCATGGGATCTACCAGCAGTGTTTTTCTACAACATTGATTGCAAAAGATAAGAGGTCTCTTTTTAAACGGCACCCAGTTCCTATGATGTTGGTGCTTGCGCCTTAGCACCCTGGTGTTTCTTTTGCCCATAGTTAGTGGGATGGACTTAGCATGCAAACAAGCTGAATCAGTGTTCCTCACTTCATAGGATCTCCCATGCCCAACAAGGCAAGTAAGCATGACATTAGCTTATATCTACCTCACTGAGCCTCTAAGCAACATATCAATCTCTTTAGGGGCTATCAAGACTATTGGATGTGATGAAAGGCTGCCAATTTCCTCAACTACTTGTTGGAGATGACGAAAGGCTGCCTCCTTTTTAGCAAGATCATAGGATTTCAAGTTTTCTTCAAAAGCAGTGTTTTTCTACATGGGATCTACCAGCAGTGTTTTTCTACAACATTGATTGCAAAAGATAAGAGGTCTCTTTTTAAACGGCACCCAGTTCCTATGACGTTGGTGCTTGCGCCTTAGCACCCTGGTGTTTCTTTTGCCCATAGTTAGTGGGATGCACTTAGCATGCAAACAAGCTGAATCAGTGTTCCTCACTTCATAGGATCTCCCATGCCCAACAAGGCAAGTAAGCATGACATTAGCTTATATCTACCTCACTGAGCCTCTAAGCAACATATCAATCTCTTTAGGGGCTATCAAGACTATTGGATGTGATGAAAGGCTGCCAATTTCCTCAACTGCTTGTTGGAGATGACGAAAGGCTGCCTTCTTTTTAGCAAGATCATAGGATTTCAAGTTTTCTTCAAAAGCATGTAGAACCCTCTTTAAATCTATGACATAGGCTCCAATCTTCTCATCAATAGAAGGCACCATTAACTCTATTCTGTCATTAGCCATAGGTGGATTGTTTTCTTCAATAGCATTGCCATCCGGATCATTTCCATCAATGTCAATGCCGTCATTAGTAACCACTAGTGCATGCACATTATCGACAACAAGAAGAATGGCACTCAAGTGTGGGAAATGATGTATTATTAGCTTTATTCCATAGAGGTGCTTGCACTCTAATCTCTAATTAGGGCAATCACAATATGCAAACTGCATGCTAGCATGGTACCATCTGGAAGGCGAAGACATGCTATGGATTTTGAAAAGCAAGGATGGCTCATACAAGACCTCTAGAATGGATGAATCTGCTTTATACCTAAAGAGAATGTGGGGAAGAGGGAGAGCTTCAAAGCCTAGCAAGCAAACACACACACAAGAGAGAGCAAGACACGAGAGATATTGATAGGCTGAAATTTCTTCTATCTTCTTCTTCTCTACTCAACCAACATAACATAAAGATAAGAGTTCACACTATATGGGTTAGTACTCAACTACTACAACATACAAGGCTTGGTCCATAATGTGAACCTGACTAAATGAGCTCGCGCTATAACTATGTCAGTATCTAGTAATCCAAAATGGCTGTCACACAGCCTATCATCCCACTAAACGCATATCACCCATAATCTCACCAACCATGCTAGTGGTGTAGATGCGGAAGCTATCACCCAGGCGGGTCATCAATGTCCACCGTAGCACTAGTTGAGCTCGATATCTCAACACTCCTCCTCGACCTCAACTCCACACACTGCACTCCAAGTAAGCTCCTAAACCTGTGGGGCTTCTCTATGCCCAATGCCTTCATGAAGATGTCAGCCACCTAATCTCTGTGCTGACATATACTAGATCTACATCTCCTGCTAGAACCTTCTCCCTCACAAAGTGATAATGCACTTCAATGTGCTTCGTTCTAGCATGATATACTGGGTTACAGGCCAACTGTATGCTACTCATGTTGTGACAATATATGACAACTGCCCTATCCACGGGCTCTCCCATGTCACCAAGTAGCTTCTGAAACCAAGCTGCCTCACAAGCTGCCATAGCAGCACCCCTGTACTCTGCCTCTGTACTCGACAAGGCAGCTGTTGGCTGCTTCTTACTGCTCCAACTCACAGTAGCACTCCCAAATGAGAACATAAAACCACTAGTAGATCTCCTGTCTGCACAATACTACCAGCCCAATCAGCATGTGTATCCATGCAACTGTATCTCTGTACCAGCCTCATAGAAAAGTCCATAATCAATTGTGGAATTTATGTACCTCAGGATCCGTCTAGTCGCATCCAAGTGTGGCTTCCTAGGGGCCTGTATAAATTGACTCACAAGTGCATCATAGCTCAAGTCTGGCCTTATAATGGTCATGTAGATCAAACTACCCACTATGCGCCTGTATGTAGTGGGGTCCTCCAAAAGCTCACCTATATTTGTGGAAAGCTTTATGTTCTGCTCCAATGGCACTGAAATAGGCTTACAGCTTGTGATGCCATACTTGGACAACATGTCCAAGCCATACTGCCTCTGGCAAAATGCCATGAGGTGATCTCACCACCTCTATGCCCAAGAAATACCGCAGCTCACCCAAATCCTTCATCTCAAACTTCTGCTTCAAAAGCATCACATCATGTATGTCTGCATCACTACTATCACACCAGTGATAATCAAGTCATCCACATAGATGACTAATAGGATGATCCCTCTATGTGTCTTTTTCACATATAGTGAAAAATCTGCATTGGATATCTGAAATCCAATGGTAACAAGATACTCCCGACCTTGTTTGACCATGCTCTGGGTGCCTGCTTCAAGCCATACAAGGCTTTGCATAACCTACACACAAAATCTGGATGTGCATCAATCTCATAACCTAGTGGTTGCATCATGTACACTTCTTGCAAATCACCATGCAAGAAAGCATTCTTTACATCCATTTGATGTAAAGACCAACCCTTCACTGCAACCATAGCAATGACAGCTCTCACGGTTGCCATTCTTGCAACCGGACTGAATGTCTCCTCATAGTCTATGCCATAAGTCTGCGCATAGCCCTTGGCAACCAATCTTGCCTTGTACCTACTCACTAAACCATGAGCATTGTGCTTGACTTTATACACCCACTTTCATCCAATTGCCTTCTTTTCCTTAGGCAAAGGCACTAACTCCTATGTTGCATTTGCATCCAATGCTGCCATCTCCTCATCCATGGCATCTTCCCATTTCTTATTTTCAATTGCCTACTCAAAGCAAGTTGGCTCAACCTCCTGTATTGCTTTTACCATGTAAGCATAATGATGGGCTATATATCCATCATATCTCAACCTGTCAACATGGTATCCAACCCTCGTAGACATGCGTACACCTGGATCACTACCAGGTGTCCTAGTTCTCCTTTACAACAGGAGGAACCATAGACGGAATGCCAAGCTCCTCATCAAGGCTTTGCTCAGAGCCACTAGAGTCGCCATCCACATATGAGTGACTCGCTGGATAGATCAGGCGCACAAAAGGTTGATCTACCTTTTCCTTCCCTTTCCATGATACATGTGTACTTGCATCATTCCTCAACCTGCCTGACCATAGACTAACATTGGATCCACTGCTCGAGGACTCCCCAGGTCCAGTCAACACACCTGTGATTGCTGCTCTACATGTGGTGCAACATCTGCACTTCTTACATCTGCATTCTTACATCTGTAGCTTTTGTTGCCTTCACTACTGGTGCATACGAGCTACTCATCTCATCGAAGACATCTCTGCTTACTCGCATCTCACAGGTGGTAGGGTTATAGTATCTATAACCTTCTTTCCTCAATCTCAAGTTCCCTAGAAGTGGAAAAATACATCGCACCCATCCTTTAGGCACTTATAGAATCCCTTCAAATTCTAGGAGTAAGTTGTACCATGGTTTGAGGATTGTACCCCCTAGTAAAATTGCTCCTCCATTAATTGTTTCCCCACTCCTAGGTCTTCTAGTGCTTACTTCCCTATCTAATCTCGATGGCTTTCCCTTGGTAGCTTCTAGAGCTTCTCTTTTATGCTCATAATTGTATCCTAGGATTCCTCAGGCTAAGCCCATGAACACATCAAGAGAAGAAGTACCCTTCACCACAAATTCCTTGTTAAGAGGGTTCTCCATGGTTTCCTCACTGCTTGGATGATTAATCAAAAGAATCTAATCTTTCTAGAGTAAACACACTCCTTTGTGTGCTAGTCGTGCAAGGCTAGCCCTAGGTTTCTCTAGTAGGAGGATCCTGATTGGTTAGATGCACTTTTGTCAGGGAAAATGTCATCACCAAACAAGCCTTCTCAACCTTAAGTGCATGAAATGATTTTAACCGTGGCAAAAAATTCAATTTGCACACAATTGAAATTACTCAAGATTGTAATTACAAGATTTTTGAAGAATCACAAATGTGATGATGAGAAATTATAAGTGTGGTTCACGATAGAAATCACGAGAAAATTTTCTGTATTCTCAGCTACCTCTAGGGTCAAGGAGACCTTAGAAATACCCATGAGAACTTATTTTAATAACATTCAAGGTAGTTGGCATGATCTTGCAGGGTCACAAATCATGGCTGTAATCCTCTATAGAATCACAGTGATGATCTTCATGCAAACAAGTTTAATGAATGTATATATAAGTTTCTTGAGGTTCTTAATAATTGTTTCAAATATCAATCTTATCAAATATTCAAGTGGGGTCACCGGGATTAGCCCCTAATCGTAAAAAGTAAGCTCATGCATATAAGTGACTTATGAAATATGAAAAGGGCGGCCATTGTAAAAAGTGAGCTCATGTATATAAGTGACTTATGAAATATAAAAAGGGACAATCCCATTATCACAACTGAGTTTTGCCTTCTCTCTCTTACTCTCTTGTGGCTATGGTGGTACACTTGTTTTTTTTATGCTTGCTTGTTTGATAGTGGTTGTGTGCATGAAGGTGATGGTTCTTGTCTTTCCTCCTCTTCTCCCTTTTCTTGTCTTCTTCTTGAGATCAATCTTGCACACACAAAGACATGGAATAGAGGTTAAGCTCTCCATGGCTCCCTTCCTCTTTGCTCTCTACCTAGCTTGTGGAAGCTCCATTTGAGTGACACAAGTGGAGGTAGAGTAAGCCCCTATCGGCCTTGAGATCAATCTTGCACACACAAAGACATGGAATAGAGGTTAAGCTCTCCATGGCTCCCTTCCTCTTTGCTCTCTACCTAGCTTGTGGAAGCTCCATTTGAGTGACACAAGTGGAGGTAGAGTAAGCCCCTATCGGCCTCACATAGGCGAGTTAACCCTCATTAGGGTTTGGCTATTTGCTAGTTCTCGAATCGACCCTTGCATGGTCTTCCTTCTTCTTCTCTCATTAGGGTTTGACTGTTTGCTAGTTCTCGAATCGACCCTTGCATGGTCTTCCTTCTTCTTCTCTCATTAGGGTTTGGCTGTTTGCTAGTTCTCGAATCAACCCTTGCATGGTATTCCTTCTCTTCTTCTCTCCTTCTCTTGTGCAGGGTAGCATGTTGATTTGGTTAATATCTTTGGCACCATTGTTGTTGGGGAAAGGCATTTAGGTTAGGGTCCTCCACACTCTCACTTGCTAGAGTCATTGTATAGCCCAATTGGAATGCAAATCCACAGGTAGTTGTATGTTTGGGTATGTATGTTTGTTTGTTTAATCTTGTTTTCCTCAACAATAGAGTTCAATGAAGCATGAGGAGCTTGGGAGTCTTCATCAAAAGCGGGAGACACAAGTAAGTGCCTAATCTTTCTCTTGCAGTTCATGATTTTTTGTTTCCTTTAACATTTGTTAAAACTTGCATAAGTAGTAGATTAATCCCTTAATTAGTCTTAGGTAAATAAGTTTTGTTAAGCATTTTAGGTACCATTGGTCAGCTTGAGGTTAGCTCAAGCCACCCACAAAAAGAAAACATAGAAAAATCAAGAAAAAACTAAAATCTCAAAGATCTTAGGAGGAGGTTTGGTGCATTTTTCGGCTCTGCTTGTCTTCTAAGAAGCATACACCCATTCACTTCTCAGAGCCATGGCCATTCCTTAGCCATGGCCGTTCCTATTTTTTGGGTAGATCTTTTCAAATCTACTTCATAAATATGAGCAGTGTACATTCAAAGAGAATAAAGTGAATTTATAAGGGCATAAAGAGCATTGAAGAGGGGTACAAAAAGGGTACAAATGTACAGTTAGGAGAATATTAGGGGGTGGTTGTCAAAAGACACATTGTCCCTAAGGATTGAGGAGATCTACCTGACCCAATATCCATACGTCCATTCCTTCACAAGAGTATGCATGTTTCTTCACCAATGTACACCCGTTCCTTCACAAGAGAATGCCCGTACCATATGCCCAACCACGTCTGTGCCTTCGTCAAGCAAATGCCCATTCCTTGCTCTCTCAGAGTATGCTTGAATGCCTGTACCATCTGCCCAAGCCACACCCATGCCTTCCCCAAGCATACGCCCATTCCTTGCTTAGAGTATGCCCATTCCTTACCTAGCGTACATCCGTTCCTTGCTCAAAGTACGCATGTTCCTTACCTAGCATACAATCGTACATTTACCCAAAAATATAATTATTCAGAGAGGGATTCAAAACTTCCACTTCCTACATTCATGCACTTATGCTTAGGGAAATTGGTGCGAAACAACCCTCTATTCGATGATGTCAACCCTTATGATGCTCCCACGCTTGTAAGATTAGACCCTTTGGTTAACACAGCATCCCATTGCGCATGTTGGTAAAGTGCCATTGTCTATGCAAGATGGAAAAATGAAGTACTTGGCTTATGTACTTCATGTTCTGAATATTTCAAAGAACCTGATTTCTAATGGACAGATGATTGAGGAGGGTCTACAAGTGAGGTTTAATCCTCAAGGATGTTTTGTGGAAGACTTCAGAAATAAGTGTCGCTTGGTTACAAAGGGTAACAGAAGTCGCAGGATGTTTACTTTGGATGTGAACATGCCTGAGATAAAGGCAGCCATGTTTGCGCATGAAATAGGTGTCATTTTGTAGATATTGACATGTGGCATAAGCGCATTGGTCGTGTGAATGTATAGACTGAATTCTATACAGGCCCAAAATATTGTTGTAGGTTTGCCAAAGTTCAAGGTTAACAGTATGCATAAGGTATGTGAAGCATACCAACTTGGTAAGCAGGCCAAACATGCTTTCTCACATGAAAAGCATGTTAGTGCAAGGCCATTGGATTTCATACATTTAGATGTATGGGGACCGACCAAGACTGCAACAATTGCAAGTTGCAGGTACTATGTTATATTCATTGATAACCAACTAGGAAAGTATGGGTTTATTTCATGAAGGAGAAAACTGAGGTGTTTGCTCACTTTCAGAGATTTAAAGCCTTGGTCGAGAAGGAAAAAGGCATGCAAATAAAATACCTAAGATCAAATAGTGGGGAAGAATATTTCTCCATTGAGTTCAGCAATTTATGAGAAGGCAAGGAATCAAGAGGTAGTTTACATGCAAGTACACTCTGCAACAGAATGGTGTTGCAGAAAGGAAAAATAAGCACAATTCAGAAGTGGCACGTGCCTTGATGGTGGCTGAAAAGAATATACCACATTACTTTTGGGCAGAAGTAGTAGCAACTGCTGTGTGCATTATGAATAGGACACTCACTGTAACTATTCATGGTATGACTCCTAAATAGAAGTTTACAGGCATAAGACCGGATGTGTCTCACTTGAAAGTGTTTGGGTGTACTGCATAAGACCGGATGTGTCTCACTTGAAAGTGTTTGGGTGTATTGCATATGTGAATGTTCTTGATGAAGTGAGAACAAAGTTGGATCCAAAGGCAGAGAAACGCATCTTCATTGGTTATGCTATGGAGCAAAAAGGATGGGTTAGTACTCAACTGCTACAACGTACAAGGGTTGGTCCATAATGTGAACCCGACTAAATGAACTGGCGCTATAACTATGCCAGTATCTAGTAATCCAAAATGAGCTGGCGCTATAACTATGCCAGTCTCTAGTAATCCAAAATGGCTGTCACACACAGCCTGCCATCCCACTGGCCGTATATCACCCATAATCTCACCAACCATGCTAGTGGTGTAGATGCGGAAGCTATCACCCAGACGGGTCATCAATGTCCGTTGTAGCACTAGTTGAGCTCGATATCTCAACAATACCTTCTACAAATGGCTTTCCTAGTAGCTAGCTTAGTCCCGTGGCTCTTGCTTGATCCATGGATGTTAAAGCGTCCCAAATCCATTGCACAATACACATAACCCATGGCACATGTGGGTAAACTAGGGAACATGCAGACCAATCAGCATGCCAGTAAACCAGGGCACATGTAGGCAAACTAACATGTAGGTAAACTAGGGCACATGCAGGAAAACTAGCATGCATGTAAACTAGGGCACAACCAAGCTACCTATTTCATATTTTTGATGGAAGAACTCAAGCAACGCGCCCCCTATCCAAGTGCCTGTACAAGAACACCCACTATGGCATGCAGGAGAACCATAATTGATTTGTTTATCTTATCATCGATTAGGGTATATTTTATGTATTGCCACAGTCTCTCCACAAGATTCATTGTGTTGACATTGCCATGTGGAAACATGTGGCCAAAATTTAGCCACCTATGTTGCCACATGCATACTGGACCACACCAACCATTTGTGACGTACCACTGAACATTAACATGACCTGAATATTGCGGTAACAAGTCTTGATATCTAGCTTCAAATGCCTCCTCAGTGCATCATATTTGACAAGACATTGTACAAGTGATCTCGCCTTTCGTTCAAAACCTATGGAACAAAAGAGACTCTACATTTATGCCTACCAAATGGTTCAAGCCTATGGATAGAAAAGAAGAAAGATTAGAGCCTCTCTCACACTGACCTGGGGTAGGAGGTTCTCCACCCATGCCTTCTTTGCATGAAACCAACATAACAACACATGGCATTGGTAACTTGTTGGGCATTGTCCTTGATAGTCTTCCAACAAAGCGGGTCTGCATTAACAAACCTCATTATAGCATCTATCTCTTGTTTGTTTTTGTCAATGACAATTGCGGTAGGGTGAATTCCTTGCATTCATGAGAAAACTTTCTTAAATGTAATCTTCAAAGCAATACTTTCGTGGTTGGTGTGCCTACATCCCTTGTACAAAACATCAACCAAATTGGGATGCCAACACCAACTTGATTGGGCGACACAACAGCATATAAACGTGCTATCTATAGCCCATGCAGTGTTTTACAAAAAGCAAACCACAATACTTAACATCCATTCATATTGGATAATGAGAAAAAAGGGCCTCTCATATTCTTCGATTGCTATAGGATTATACGCTTGAACATACAACACCTTTTTTGGGTCCTTCAAAATCTCGGCCTCCTTGTACATTGCCACCCTATCACTATAGACATCCCCCTTGTGTTTTCATATGGTATGCAAGCATTTGCACCTCATGTGGTATCATGAAGAATCGAAAGCATACATAATCAAGGCTTGACACATTTTACATATGCAAGCTCTCCTTTGATATGGACATCCTTGCCACATGGCGACATGTATCCACATCAAACAAGTCACATACAAGATTCAATGACTCGTGGGTGGATAGGAAAATGATAAAGGTCAGCATGACTCCCTGGAACATGGCCCTCATGAGAATGACATATAGATGTAGCGTGACCTTATCAGTTTCATTGGAGCACTCCATCAAAACATCTATTTTTGGGTGTTTTAAAGCCTAAGCTTTGAAGCTGAAGGAAAGCTGAAGTCATTTAAAAAAAAAAAAGAGAGAAGCGCTGTCGCGCGTCCTCTTTTCCTCTGTGTTCGTCGCTAGGTGCTACTCTCCTCCGATGGCGCTGCCGGCTAAAATCTCCTCTCCGCCATCAGATGGGAGAGGCATGGAACTAAGCCTCTTTACAAAGCCTTGGTTAAGTTTAATTAACCCTTGGTAAATCATTACTTTAATAAAAATCTCCCCCTTATGTGCTGTCCCGGCTGTTACCCATTAGTTGAGAAGCTTCTTTAAATAGCTTTGATATAAACTTTATTTAAAGCTTTAAAAAGATTTGCTTCTCTATTAAAAAAAAAAACCCTTATGAGTGAAGACCCTGGATTCCAGCTCAACTTGGAGAGGCTTGAAATTTTTAAAAAAGCCCTTGTTTCAAAAGCCTGCACACTTTAACTTTAAAACCTTGTTATAAAAGCCTTATATTAAAATTTAAAGCTTATAAACCCTCTTTAGCTAAGTTATAAAGCTTTCAAAAGCTTTAGATCAAGGTCTCATTAAAGCTTTAAAAAACTAGCCACCTTCGGGCTTTATCTCTTCTTTATTTTTGTCTATTCTTGGTGTTTTCATTTTGACCAAAGCAAGCTATATTAGCTAAGAGCTAATACTATGAGTATCTATATAGTTATAAATAAATAAAAAAAGCTTTAAAATTAAGCTTTGTAATAAAAGCTTTGCTAAAGCTTTTAGCTTTATAGAGAAAGAGAAGAGATTAGAGATTAGAGCTTAGTTTAAACCTTACTTAAAACTTTAGTTAAAGCTATAAAAAGCTTTAATTTTTGGGTGTCTTTAAGAGAGAGAGAGAGAGAGAGAGAGAGAGAGAGAGAGAGAGAGAGAGAGAGACTTATGCACTCCTTTATTTGGGAAGCTTTTATGAAAGCTTAAACAAGCCTTGATTAAGCTTAAATTATTATAAAAAGCTTAAAAACTTATAACTTAAAGTATATGTACAAGAGGCCTATACCACACTCGCTTCAAGCGAATTCAACGCCAAGGATTACAAGGAAAAGCAATTTTGAACAAACTCAAGATCTTTAAAGCATTATGCAAGGCTTAACATTGAAACCGTATCAACAATGTCTTGTACTTTTGTTAAGTCTTACTTTTTGTAGATTAAATCAAGGCTTCCTAATGACCCTACTTACTCTTCGGCATATGAGCTTCTGACTTCTTACGAATTACGGATGAAAGTTATGTAATAATTACACTTTCTAAATTTTATAAATTAATAATTGAAGTTTGATATTGTATTATGAATTGCAGACTAGTATATGCAAAATCTCCGATGATTTACCAGTTAAGTATTCACCTTGTGTAAGTTGATTACTTGCATAAAATAAAATTGTTAATTGTCGATTCGTTTTCTTCAACTGATATTTTGTAGTCTAACCTAAGTAAGTTTTTTCATTTTCCATAATTTTAATCATCAGCAAATTAAAACGTTATATATGCTTGCAATATTTGTATCATTTTAATGATGTATTTTGTAGCAAAGCTATCTCACACTTGTAAGGTACTATCCTCCATAACTTAGTAAATTATAATTCTTTCAATATTTCTATGTAAGTTTTATCTTTTAGATAGTGATTCGAACACCTTCCAAGTAAGTTTCTCATTTCTATCTTTACAATAGTGATCATGCTTAAATATTTATACGTAGAATTTCTTATAAGGTCATAATTTAATATAACCCTAGTTAGATTTGGAAGAATAATTATATTTCGATCCATTCACATTGCTTTCTCATTTTTCTCAATATAGAACATCATTGCAATCGAATATATGTAAGGTACAACTCTCTTATGCTTAACTCAACCTTATGATTCCTAAGTTTCATATTTATTATTCAAGTTTATTTCAACTTCAAATGCAAATTAATCTTTTCATCATCTAGACTTGTTTGCTTAATCAAGATTGTTAGAATTGTTACTAGTCATTCATATTTATATTTATGCTTAAACTTTTGATGTATTGAAAAATCAATTTTATCTATTCTTCATTTACAATCTCACACTCTCTCAAACAGCTTTTCAACTTAAGGTTAGTATTTCCTGTCCATAATCAATTTATCTTTTTATAATGTTAAGCTTCTCATGAAATATGTTTAACAACTCACATCTCTTTAGAGTGTCAAAATTCTTTTTGACAGATAATTTTTATAACATCACAATGATGGAGGTATGCATATATTCACTCCCTTTTGTAAAACTTTTTCATAAGTATTTCTATAATATTTTTATAATCTAAGAACATAATTAATAAAACATAGATTCAACATTAAGATTAATTTAAATTCAGTAACTTAAATAAAATTGTAAGATAAAGAAAATTTGTGTCGGAATTTCAGTTTCAGAGAAAACTGGCTACTATGTCTCAAACTTCCATTATGAAGGAAGTGATGTATGAAATTAATCTAGTGGTATGGGACATCAGATTGGTTTCATATACTTACTCTAGACACATTTACGTCTTCTATATTTTACCATCCTGTGTGGTTGTATGTGCAATGCGCCTATGTGTGATATGGGACACTTAGACTCGTTTCATATACATTCATTTGATTGCTTCATTGCATATGCATTATGTATTGATCTAGTCTTCCATACCAATCATGAACCATCCTCTCCTGGATTTACGCAAGTGAAGACAGTTGCAACCCCAGCAAGAGGGAATGCTATGAGAATTAACTCTTGTTTACTAGGATTTTATATTTTATATTTTATATTGGGGATGCCCCGTATATATCATGCCTATGGGCCTCTAATGTTTGTTTCAGTTGGTTTGTATGGAGAGGTGATTCCCGGATTACTTACGCCTAGCAAACATGTGTGTGGCTATGATTTGAATACTTATGGGTTGCCTATATCTCAAGACGATGTTAAGATTACTTGATGAGTTCAATTAATTGGTTAAGTAACGTAGTTTGTGTCTTTGAGTATAGGTAATGAGATGTGCGAGGGTATCGATTTAGGTGTCACAAGGCATGAGATGTGCGAGGGTACCGAATGAGGTGTCACACTATATGAGGGTATCGATTGAGGTGTCAAATGGATGGTGGATTGAGCGGTGGCGTGAAGATGGAGATCATTTTATTAATGATGTATTAGAATAGCCTTTCATGTTGCTAGGTTATTTTGTGCATATTATTTGTGATTTGATGATGAGTGCGAGGATCACCAGTTTAGGTGTCGCACGAGTTTTGTTGTTGCAATCCATGTTCACTCGAGCCTCTGAGCCATGCCTTTGTGCCTCTGAGCCATGCTTGGTCAATGAACCTCTAAGTCTGTTTGTGGTATTCCATGTTTATAAGAACTTCTGAGCCATGCCTAATCAGCCTCTGAGCCATGTTCGGACCTCTGAGTTTACCTTGTAGGTTATGACATTGATAGCTATGAGCATAATGTTGTTATTGTAGCATTTTCTTTTACACAACTGAGGATAGTTGCTTCCTCAAATGGGAGGACTGTTAAAGGTATATATTTTATCATATTTTTGATGCTTTAATAATCATAAAAAAATATGCTTGATTTAATGTGTGCAGAAATCGACTTAATGGAATGTGCGAATGTGCATAAGGTTATTATATATGTGCGAATGTGCATAAGGTTATTATATATGTGCGAGTGGGCAAAGTTATTTGATGCGTAAAGGCCCAATAACATTTATATTTGGGCAAAGGCTTTTATATGTACAAACCTTAGGAACTTTCATATGGTTAATAATATATAAAGCAATACCCAAAGTGGGAAAAGCAAGCCCAATTTGTACGTACAACTATTATTAGCTGCTTGGGCTATTTTTTTGAATACAATTCTCTAAATACTCATGTCGTGGAAGTGGAGCTACATACATGAGGGGGGAGATTGTACCCAATCTTGTCTTGATGATGGTGATGTTATTCTATTTCTCTTGTCTTTATGCTATGCTATGCTCTTTGATATCAATTTGATTCAATGTTGATATATTTGTGAGTTTTTAATTATTTCTTCAAGAAGTACAAAAAGGATCCGTGAGGGACAGATCCATTGTCTCTTTAGGCAGCATATAGGTTAGGGATTTTCATCAGCCAGGCATTCTCATGCAGGTTATTAATTAGGCAAGCATAAAGAGGCATCCATGCCTTGGTTCAAATCATCCATTACCCTCGTGAGCAAGATGGAGATGGAGCATTTCCTAGCTTCGTGAGGACAACACTTGGTAGCGTGCCACGTGCCTCCAGTCCCATCCACCTTAACTAGCATAATTGTGCATTATTGCCGTCCACGCTAGAATGGATTTCAAATTTCTCCCTTCCCTCATCCATGTCAGCTCGCCCAGTTCAAAATCTATAGTCCAAATTAGCATGGAGCCCAAGTTCAAAATCTATAGTCCAAATTAGCATGGAGCCCAAGTTCAAAATCCACAATCCAAATTAGCATGGGGCTCGCTGGAGTCCACATGTAGATGCCACATCAGTCTGGTGCCCTGATTGCTACATTGCCAGCTACTCTTATAATTTAATGCGCGGACGGCCTCGATTGCTCCATTTGTAAATCTCGCATTCCAGTTGTTGTTTTTCGTGCATGCGCACTTACCCCCTTTCCATGTAAGCTCCGTTGGAGTCCACATAAAGATGCTATGGTAGTCTGGAGCACCTATCCCCTTTCCATGTAAGCCCCACTGGAGTCCAACATATAGATGCCACATCAGTTTGGAGCCTTGCATCTATATTTGGCCCTAGTTCAGTGCTCCGATAGCCCAAATTTCATCGAATCTCTCGTTTTTTGCACATGCGCACCTAGTCCCTTTCCATGTAAGCCCCGTTGGAGTCCCCAGATGTACCAGCCACGTCAGTGTGGTGCCCTGCATCTATATTTTGGCCTAGTTCAGTGCTCTGACAACCTAGATTTCATCGAATCTCCCACATCCACTTCCAACCACGGATGCCATGGGCCCCTGATATTAAATGCACTGTGCCTTTTATAGCAGAGGGAAGGTTTCTTTTTAATTGCAAGCATCCAAGGATATTTTTGACCATAATTCAGCAGAGGGAAGGTTCCTTTTTAATTGCAAACATCCAAGGATATTTTTGACCATAATTCAGCTATATATTTGCTGTGACTAAGGTTCCTTTACCTTTATCGTTGCCAGCTTCAACAGACGTGTAACCACACAAGCAGTGTTTATTTTTGCAAGTAGGGTATGTTTTTTCTTTAGAAGGCCTCTTTCAAATTTGTCTTTCAGTGTGAAGGGCATATTTTTTTCTTTGCCCTTCAAAAGACGGCCAACATAAAGGTTATCTTTCAAGTTCCTTCGTAAAACATTTACAAATGAAATGAAATTGTTAAGTCATTGACCCATTATGGTAACAATATATCCATTGACCCACTGTATTACAATCTCTTTGCTTATGAAGTTTGTTTTTCTTGATCACCATGGTTCTGCTATAAAGCTTCATCAGTTTTCTCAATAAGCTATCAACGAATGTCTTCAAAAAAAGAACTAATTAATGTGTAATGTGTATCTAAAGAAGCAACAAACTAGTTTTCTCAATAAGCTATCAACGAATGTCTTCAAAAAAAGAACTAATTAATGTGTAATGTGTTTCATCAGTTTTCTCAATAACCTATCAACGAATGTCTTCAAAAAAAGAACTAATTAATGTGTAATGTGTATCTAAAGAAGCAACAAACTAGTTTTCTCAATAAGCTATCAACAAATGTCTTCAAAAAAAGAACTAATTAATGTGTAATGTGTATCTAAAGAAGCAACAAACTAATACGTACATGCCCTTCATGTGCAAGGTTCAATTTTTTTGACCCTTCCATGTGAAGGGCAAATTTTTTTAATAGCACTTCAAGAGCAATACTGGATTCTTTTTAATACTTCTTTAGCAGGTCAAATTGCCCTTACAAGGGCCAACCTTCAAAAATAAACACTGCGTGATACAAGCACCATCTCCGATTAATGACGTCAAGTCACTTTTTTTTTCCTAGCGAATTTCTTTTTTCCCTTTCAAAAAGCCTGATGAAAACGAATCGCTAAAAAAGGCGGATTTGAAGTTTGAACAGCTTTTTGGCGCCGCTATTTTTCTTGGTCTCATCGTTTTGCTTTCGCTAACATAAAGAAGCTCTTCACTCCCCCACAACAACAACAACAAGAACACACAAAAGGACAGATGGCATCGATTGACATGCACCTCTTAGCCATCGCTGTGCTCCTCGCTATCGTGGGATCAGGAGCCGGCGTCGCAGCTACGACGTTCATACTGACGAACTCATGCCCCTACGAAGTGTGGCCGGGGGTGTTGCCGGATGCCGGGCAGCCTCCGCTGGCCGCCGGCGGTTTCTCACTGGCCACCGGCCAGTCTAACGTGCTGAGTCCTCCGGCGGGCTGGGCGGGTAGGTTGTGGGCGAGAACGGGGTGCTCCTTCGACGCCAACGGGGAGGGGAGCTGCATGACGGGCGACTGCGGTGGCCAGCTGCAGTGCAACGGCGCAGGGGGGAACCCTCCCGTCTCGCTGGCGGAGTTCACACTGGGGTCCAAAGACTTCTACGACGTGAGCCTAGTGGACGGTTACAACCTGCCGATGGCGGTAGCGCCCGTCGGCGGCAGCGGTTCAAACTGCACGGTGGCCGGCTGCACGTCCAACTTGCTGAGCAACGGGGCATGCCCTGCCCAGCTGCAGGTGATGGCGGGCGGCGGCGTTGGCGGTGGTGGTGGACGGGTGGTGGCGTGCCGCAGCGCCTGCGAGGCCTTCGGGTCGCCGCAGTACTGCTGCACGGGCGCCTTTGCCAACCCGCAGGACTGCGGGCCCTCCGCCTATTCCCAGGTCTTCAAGCGCGCCTGCCCCACCGCTTACAGCTACGCCTACGACGACCCCACCAGCACGTTCACCTGTGTCGGCGCTGCCTCCTACACCATCAACTTCTGCCCTCGTGGCACCACCGCCTGACAAACTTCCGGAAACGGTCGTTGCTTTTTATCCTTACTTTTGAAATTTTAAAAAATAACAATTAAAAATTGGCTTTATATTATTGGCTTTATATTATGTACATTGTAAACTGGTTTTGTGCGGTTTTTTCACAAAACTCGGAACGAGAATTTACAATGAGTGCAACATAACAGGTCTTTTGAGTACGTAAATCATCAATATAAATTATCCGGGATTATACACTAAGCTTGAAATATAAAAGATGTTGAATTTGCGGAGGGTATTTTCTAACTTTACTTGAACTTTCTTCCCCACATGCTATGCTGTGAATAACCGGGGCCTGGTACTTATAGACGGTGCCACATGAGACGCGGATCCATTGTAGGTCGGGCACAAGAATATTAAGCAGCCACTATCATGAGAACCTGCATAATATAAAGAAAAGTGAAAGACTAGGCTCGGCCACCAACATCTTCTTGTATTTCTTATGAGAAAATTCCATCTTCTTTGCTACATTCATCTGCATAAGCGTTTGATGATGGAGTAAGGTTTATGCCATATGCGCGTTTATCACATGCATATGGACATGCAATCTTCAAATGTACATTCACCTAACGACATGACACTGGATACCTGTTTGTTATGCAACTAATCTTGGAACTACCACCTACCCTCAGCCTTCGATATTAAGGCTCACTCTATTAATCAACACCCTTCTTCGCTCTGCGTTGCTATGGAGTCTTTGAGATCCAACTCCATCCACGGCCTCCCCTCGCCAGTGCTCTCACCTTGCAGATGCTCCATACCTTGCTCGGCTCCGATGCCCCTTGATTAGCTCCTCGGTAGTGCTCGTGGAAAGTTTGTCATATTGCTATGCTTGGATGCCCTCTACTGCTGGCAACCTTCCCTTTGAGAAGAATGTGGGGGAGAGGGTGAGCTTGAGCTCCTTGCAAGCAAAAACACACACACAAGAGTAAAAAAACGCACACAAGAGGGAGATGGACAGCTAAATTTTCTTTTGTTCTCTTCTCTTTTCTTCTCTACAACCATAACATAAAGATAAGAGTATACACTATAAGAGAAAGTACTCTACTTCTAAAACATACAAGAAGGTGAGTCCATAGTGTGAACCCGACTACATGAGATGGTGCTATAACTATCCCGTAACTCTAGTGAACTAAAGTGGGTGTCTCATAACCTGTAAACCACTAGCAACACATTTGTTGAGATATCGAGCTCGTCTAGTGAGGCGGTGGACACTGATGACCCGCCTGGGGGATAGGCCCCACACCTACACCACTGGCATGGTTGGTGAGATCTTGGGTGATATGCGGCCAGTGGGATGACAGGTTGTGTGACAGCCATTCTAGAGACTGGCATAGTTATAGCGCCAGCTCATTTAGTTGGGTTCACACTATAGAGAACCTATGTATGTATTGGTTGAGTACCTTTCATATTTTGTGTACTCTTATCTTGTATATGGTGTGTTGAGTGTTGAGTGAAGAAGAAGAAGATTTTCAGTCTCTCACCTTGTGTGTTCTCTATTAGGGTTTTGTGAGTGTATGTGTGCTTACAAGAGCTCAAGCTCTCTTCCCCCCTGCATCTTTTCATGGTATCAGAGCCTGGTTCGTGCTAAGGGCTGAGCTGCAAGCAAGAGAACCACAGGAAGCGGTACAAGGGTAAGAGCCTCAACTACTCTTCCCTATTTGTGTTGGTGACTACACCCTTGTCGGGAGCTCTACGGGAGGCACCGGCAAACGATCTCTGATTGAGGAGCTTTCTTCGCGGGAGTAAAGCTATAGGGCAACTATATTGTCCTATCGGATGATAGGACAACATTTTATGGGCCGAAAACGCGTTTCGGGCGCGTCTGGACCTTCGTTTTTTAGAAAGCAGGCGATTTCGAGCACTGCGGGTAAGTCATCGATTCTCTGTAGAACTCTATTTTAAGAACTGCAAGAAGACAGATTGACTGTGCAGACACTGTGGGTGCTGCAAAGAGGTCAACAGTTTTGCCATTGGGTGTATGTATGCACATTGAAGTCACTGGTTGTGACATTTGAGAGTACTACAGTACCACTGCAGAAAATACAGCAGTTTGTGCAGGACAAACTAGAGTGCTGTTTCTGGTAAAATTGTGTGTTTGGCAAGATGTCAAATGATGGGATAACCCAGATTGTGGCTGAGAAGCTTGATAAGAATAACTTCCATGCTTGGAGGTTTAGGTTGACGAATTTCCTGATGGGAAAGGGCTATTGGGACTACATAGAAGGTGAGCATGAAGAGGCACCGGAGATACCGGACATAAATCTGACTGCTGCAGATGTGAAAGAGTTTAAAGACTGGAACCAAGGAGCCAAGAAAGTTATGTATTAGCTCTCCATTAGTATACAGGACACCATGATTGGACACATTCAGGATGCCAAGTCCCCCAAGGAGGCGTGGGACACCTTGGTAAAGCTCTATGAAACAAATACCAAGGCACGTAAGATGCAGTTGAAGAATGAACTTCATACTGTGGAGAAAAAGAGCATGTCTGTGAATGACTATGTGTTGAAGATAAAGGGTATTGTGGAATCCCTTGCATCTATTGGTGTGTCAGTAGATGATGATGAACAGATTTGGTGTCTATGCTGATTATAGAAGAGAAGAGCTTGGGTGAAGACCAACAGTCTTCACAAAACAAAAACAGTTCAGAGCAACAGGCCTTCTACACAAGTTTAGGAAGAGGACGAGGTAGAGGAGGTCGTGGACGCGGTCAAGGAGGTGGCCGAACAGGTAATCAGAATTATGGCCAGCAGCAGCAACAACAACAGTCCCAGAATACACAACAACAACAACAACAACACACACAGGTGGAAGAGACAAATCAAAGAGGCCGTGGAAATTAGCAAAGGCAGTATAATGATGCACATGAATGCTATTATTGTGGTAAGCCTGGACATGTGCAGGCAGAATGTTATAAGAAGCAGGCTGACATGCAAAATGGAAAAGTGCAGCAAAACAACTATGCATCCTCAAGCAGAAATAATGAGGATAATGAAAGGTTGTTTGTTATGCAGCATGTCGTGAATGCCATGTCTGAAAATGTTGATGCAGCACAAAAAGATGATGTATGGTATGTGGATTCAGGTGCTTCGAACCACATGACAAGTCATGGGGAGTGGTTCAAGGAGATGAAAAACCCGGAAAGACCAGGTTTTGTGGAAACAGGGGATGACACTGCTCATCCAATTGCCCATGTTGGAGATGTGCCATTGTCTATGCAGGATGGCAAAGTGAAGTACCTTGCAGATGTACTTCACGTTCCGAACATAGCAAAGAATCTGGTTTCAGTTGGCCAGATGATTGAGTAGGGTTTGCAGGTTCGGTTTAACCGTGATGGTTGTTATGTTGAAGACTTTAAAGACAAGTGCAGGTTGGTTGCAAAAGGCAACAGAGTGGGCAGAATGTTTACGTTGAATGTAGACATGCCTGAAATGAGTGTTGCGATGTTTGCAAATGGTTCAAGAATTGTTGCAGACACAGACATTTGGCATAAAAGAATTAGACATGTGAATGTGCAGAGAATGAAGTCTATGCAGACTAAAGGAATTGTGACAGGGCTGCCAAAGTTTAAAGTGGAAGGTATGCAGAGAATATGTGAAGCATGCCAATTTGGAAAGCAAACAAAGCATGTATTTCCACGTAACAGATATGTAAGCAGAAATGCACTAGATGTTGTGCATTCAGATGTATGGGGTCCTACGAAGACCATGTCTATGGGAGGCTGCAGGTACTATGTGACATTCATTGATGACCACACAAGGAAAGTGTGGGTATATTTCATGAAGGAGAAAAGTGAGGTGTTCACTCACTTTCAGAATTTCAGAGTTTTGGTTGAAAAGCAAACAGGGAAATATGTAAAGTGCCTAAGGTCAGATGGAGGGGGAGAGTATTTCTCCAATGAGTTCTCTGAATTTTTGAAGAAGAATGGTATTCGGAGACAGTTTACATGCAGATACACTCCGCAGCAAAATGGAGTTGCTGAGCGGAAAAACAGGCACATTGCTGAGATTGCGCGAGCATTGATGGAAGAGAAGAATATGCCGCATAGCTATTGGGCTGAGGCTGTTTCTACAGCAGTATACATCATGAACAGGACTCCAATTGCAGCCATACATGATGTAACTCCAGAGGAGAGGTTTACTGGCAGAAAACCAGATTTGTCTCATCTGAAAGTCTTTGGATGCATTACATATGTGCATGTGCCAGATGAGCTAAGAACTAAATTGGATCCGAAAGCTGAAAAATGTGTGTTTATTGGATATTCCCTTGAGCAAAAGGGATACAGGTGTTATAACCCTGCTACACGTGAGTTGAGGGTAAGCAGGGATGTTGTCTTTGATGAGATGAGCAGCTGGTATGCTGCTGAAAAAGAAGCTGTTGGGGCTGATGTGAGTGGAAGTGTGGTTGCATAGAATGCAGGTCAGCAATCACAATCTTTGAGTGGACCAGGAGAGTCCTCATCTAGTGGGTCTGTTGATAGACCATGGAGTGGCAGGCTGCGTCATAATACCAGTCCTGCAAATGTGATTAGTACATCACGTAAAGGAAAAGAGAAAGTGGTTGAGCCCCTTGGTATGCCTGACATTTCTGCAGGGCATTCTCATGTTGATGGAGAGTCTAGTGGCTCAGAGATGAGCCTTGATTAGGAGCTTGGGATCCCAGCTATGAGAACACCTGGTGTAAAGAAGGCTATGGAAGCCATGAATGAAAAGCTGCGAAGATCTGGGAGAGTGAAAAATCCTGTGCAGAGATTTACCTATGATGGTTATGTGGCACATCACTATGCATATATGGCAAAGGTTGTGCAGGTTGTAGAGCCAACATGCATTGATGAGGCTGTTGGAAATGTGTGTTGGGAGAAAGCTATGGATGAGGAAATGGATGCACTATATGGAAATGAGACTTGAGATTTAGTGCAATTGCCTAAAGGCAAGAAAGCCATTGGATGCAAGTGGGTGTACAAAGTAAAACATAACAGTGATGGAAGCATAAACAGGTACAAGGCTAGATTGGTAGCCAAAGGATATGCGCAGACATATGGCATTGATTATGAAGAAACTTTCAGCCCAATTGCCAAGATGGCAACAGTGAGAGTTGTGATAGCAGTGGCTGCATCAAAGCAATGGTCTTTACATCAGATGGATGTAAAGAATGCATTCTTGCATGGGGATATACAAGAAGAGGTGTATATGTTACAGCCACCTGGTTATGAGGATATGAGTCACTCCGAGCATGTTTGTAGGTTGAAGAAAGCCTTGTATGGCTTAAAACAAGCACCAAGAGCATGGTCTGACAAGATTTCTGAATATCTTGTCACAATTGGCTTTCATGTAGCCAATGCAGATTTCTCGCTGTATGTGAGACATGGTGATAGAGGGGTTGTGCTTGTTGTCATCTATGTAGATGACTTGATCATTATGGGGGACCATGATACAGAGATCTTTGATGTAAAGATCTTGCTTAGACAGAAGTTCGAGATGAAGGATCCGGGGGAGCTCAGATATTTCTTGGGCATTGAGGTGATTAGGTCACCACATGGTATTGGATTACTGCAGAGACAGTATGGCTTGGACATGTTGTCCAAGTATGGTATGACAGGCTGTAAGCTGTGAGCTTTTGCCGCACAGGTCGTAGCTGGGGACTTGCCGGACACCGTATGCGAGCCACGAATGGCTGCAAGCATACAACCAGGGAACGAAGCTCAAACAGAATGCAAAGGGTGTGTCACTCACCGCTCAACTGCCGCCTTGAAGGATTCCCGCGTCGCAGCAGTGAAGAAGGAGCCGCCGTCGCCGCTCTACCGCCTCTCCGCCGCCGTGCCGCTACACAGTGCTCGATCGCTCTCTCACTCACTCTCTCTCTCTCTCACACACGCATGAGAAGGAAACCAAGGAGATAAGGCAAGAGCACTCTTGTATTCACAACACATGAGAATGAAGATTTTAGGGTTACATTTGACTCTTATAGGTGACTTGGCCATTCACACTTGGGCGCCCATACATGGCCGATCGATCCTAACCCTTATCCTACTAATATTCAAGGTGCGCCTCTCATCGACGATCACCCAATCCCTTCATCCTTAACATATGGTGCCGACAAGCCCGGCCCATGACTCAGAATATTTAAATTAATGACGTAAAACATAGTACGTCTCAATGTCCGTCTCATAGGTTAACATGCCCCCCTTCCTGATGTAGATTCCGTCCTCGGAAGCTATGGTATGGTAAGCTCGAGAGGGTTGTTGTTGACCGTCTGCAAAATAGGGAAGTAGAGTGAAAGTATGCTGGAATTCAAAAGATATAAAGTGTATAAATTCAAGCATGTTAGACCATAATGGATGTTGCTATGAGAACTTAGTTTAAGGGTCACATGAATGAGCTAGTGTAGCAAATTAACAGGAGTTTAAAATTATTGAAAGTAAATCAAGAGTAAGCAAGGTGTCAAAGGTTAATCAAGGTTTATAACTGGCCTAAGTCAAGGAAAATAACCAAGCTTAATAAATAAACAGATGACCACACTGTGTCTATTCTAAGAACAAGTTAATACCACAAGCCTAGGGACACAAGAAACATCAGAGTTACAGGAGCTTTTTGCCTTTATTATTTTTTTTAATGCACGTGATAATTTTTACATACAATGGCGACCTTCCTAAGGCAAAACTAACATCGATCCTGGTACCATGTTTAACACAAGGCATTATCCAGGAATCTATTAGTTCACCTTAGGCAAGGCTACCCCCTACCAACCAAGGCATCGGTCTGGAGTAGAATACTCCTCGCCTACAATAAGGTGATAGGCCAACATCAAAGCACATCATAGACTTGTATTGCCATTTATTGTAGGCTTTTTAAAAAAAAAATCTATTTCTTTTGATCTTCGCTCCTGAACTATAATTTGTCTTGCATCCTTTCGACAAAGGGGTAATAGCTATGTCCTAGAGGTCAACACACACATGGCCAGGTGTCAAACATTAAGATGGTTTGACCCTAGACCTAAGACAATCGTATTCCAAGGTTAACTAAAGACGTCATGCTGCCTAGGAATATTTTCAATAAAGTTAAGTTCATTAATGAATTAGTGCATCCATCTTTCAAGAGGCTTCGACTCTCGCTTGTATCTTTTTAAGCTCAGCTTATTCTTTAGCTGCCTTCTTTTGATGGATTGCATGTAACTCCTCCTGGCTCAGGGGGTCAATAGTATCTTTTGAATTTACTCCCATTAAGGAATCCAATGGTTTCAACTCCGTCGAGAGTCTCCACTCTGATGGTACCTTGCGGGGTAATTTCACATACTCTATATGGTCCCTTACCAGCATATTTGAGCTTCTTCTTTTCGTTTTGCACTCCATACATTAGGACTTTATCCCCAACCTTGATGTCCTTGTCCTTTAGATGGCGATGAAACCATTTTTTCCTTCTATCCTTCTCCACAAGGGCATTGTATACAGCCAATTGTCTTTCTTCGTTTAGCCGCTCAAGGATATATAGACGCTCTACTAAGGGATTACCATCCCAACGCTCTTGAGTAGCAACACGAAGACTAGGAATGACAAATTCCCACGGCATGACTGCTTCTTGGCCATATACCATTTTGAATGGTGTGCAATTAATAGCCACTTTGTACGCAGTACGATAGGCCCATAAAGCTATCGTAAGCTTTAGATCCCAATCCGTGCGATGAGCTTCAACTGTCTTTGTCAAAACAGAGATTAATGTCTTGTTTGTACTCTCGGCTTGGCCATTCGCTTGCGGATAGTAAGGAGTAGATTTATGATGGGAGATCATGAAATTTGTTGTGAGCTCCTTAATCACTTCATTTATAAAATGCGTACCATTGTCGCTCACAAGTTCAAAAGGACAACCGAATCGTGTGATTATATTTTCAAAGAGGAACTTGGCTGTTGTCCTTGCATCTGCCTTACGTGTCGCTTTCGCTTCAGCCCATTTGGTCATATAGTCAGTGGCCACAATAATATAGCGAGATTGTGTGTTTCGGGCCACTGGGCTAATTGGACCTACAAAGTCTAAACCCCACTTTTCAAATGGTTGGTTTACTTTGATTGGATGTAGGGGAATCTGATCTTTCCGTTGGGGTTTCTTGTATCGTTGGCATTCATCGCAACCCTTCACAAAGAGTGTTGCATCTTGGAACATAGTGGGCCACCAATACCCTGATTGTAAGATCTTTCGCGCAGTTAAGTCTCCTAAGAAGTGACCACCGGCTACGCCCATATGTGCCTCTTGCAAAATGTATAGATACTCATCCTCTCGGGCACAACGCCTAAGAATGTCATCCTTTCCTCTTTTATAAAGAGTCCCTGCTATCAGGCAATAGGGTTCGCATTCTTTGATCAACTTCCGAGCTAGATCTTTACGAAGCTCCTTGGGTGGAAAGCCATTAACCAAAAAGTTAACAATCTTCTCACTCCATTCAGGCATTGTCTCCACCATAAACAGGGAAGTGTCCGATAAGTCATCATCAACCCCCGTAGGAGCCTCACCATTAGGTATGCAAGACAAATGATCAGCCATAACATGTTTTTTGCCAGGTCTCACAACAACAGTGAAATCAAACTCAAGAAGAATCAATAGCCATCGTGTGATTCTCCCTGTGGAGCATGGTTTGTTTACCAGATACAACAATGCTTGATGATCTACATAGAAAACAAACTTGGTGGCAAGGAGGTAATAACGAAATCCTTACTACATATATCATTGCCAACCCTTCTCGCTCCGTAGTGGTGTAGTTCATCTCAGCATCGTTTAACTGGCGACTGGCAAAGCTAATGGGGTAGTCTAGCTTGTGTTCTCCAGGTTGAGTTAACACACACCCAATAGCAAAGTTTGATGCATCAATATGCACATGGAAGAGTAAATCCCAGTTAGGCATTCTCAAGATTGGAGCACTTGCCAAGGCCTTCTTTAATAGCTCATAGGCACGGTCACATTCTTCGGTCCAAATAAACTCGATGAGAAGCTTAGACAATGGTCGAGCTATCTCGACGAAGAATAGAATAAACCTTCGATAATAACCAACATGGCCCATAAACCGTTGGACTCCCTTGTAGTTGGTGGGTGGGGGTAATTCCAGAATGACCTTGATTTTACTCTCGTCAATGGAAATCCCATTTTTGGACACTATATGCCCTAAGATAACTCCGTGTTTAACCCAGAATTGGCATTTGAAAGGATTCAAGGAGATGCGATATAATCTACACCTTTCAAATATTTTTCGTAAACACATCAAGTGCTCATACCAAGAGGAATGAACACAAAGATCATCTAAGAAAGCTTCATAGAAGTCCCTTAGATATTCCTTAAAGGCCGTGTTTATCAATCATTGGAATGTTGCAGGTGCATTGGTCAAGCTAAAAGCAATGACGTGAAAGGCAAACACAACTCCGTGATAAATGCTGTTTTAGCTTGGTCCTCGACTGCAATTGTGATCTGATTGTAACCCGAGTACCCATCTAAAAAGCTATATGCCTCCTTGCCTGCCACTCTTTCAAGCACATGTTCAGAATATGGCAGGGGGTAATGATCCCTTCTGGTGGCTGCATTAACCTTTTTGAGATCAACGTACACTCCGAGTTTCCCATTCTTCTTTGGTACGATGACTATCGGAGAAACCCATTCTGAGTGCTCAATAGGATATATGAATCCACATTTTACAAGCTTTTCAATTTCCTCTTGTACAATCTTTGCATACTTAGGATTCATTGGGTAGGGACGTTGCTGGACTGGTTTAGCAGTGCTAATCATTGGAATCGTGTGTTGCACCACCGAGGGTGGAACACCCTTCATATCATGATATGTCCAAGCAAATATGTCCTTGAATTCCTTAAGAAGCTTCATAAGTGCAACTTCTTCCGCCTTGGTGAGGTCTTGAGCAATAAAAACTGGTTTAGACTCCTCACCCGGATCTGCTAAGTCTATCTCCTTAACTACATCGTAGACACTGCTACTCCCATTGGTAGGCGTTCGTTGGGCTTTTGTGTAGACTACTTTACGTTCCCTTGTGGTGAATGATTTGAAATGCTCGGGTGCGGGGTGTAAGTCTACTGGTTCTTGTTGTGCCAGGCTTTTTTCTTTCAATTCCGCTTCCTTCTGTTGTTGAGCCAACTCTTGGTTTTGCCGCCTTCTTGCAGTACGACTTAGTTTCGGCTTCTCTTCGATTTCTAATTGGACGACGTCATGAGGTTGCGGAATACACCACATGACACTTTGGAGGTATTGTCCCCAATTATCCGCTATCTTCCGATGAGCATCAACCGATGAGCATCAATGGCTCCTACATAACTAAGCCATTCTGCAGTGGATCTTTCCTTGTTTATTGCAGTGCGTACATTAGCTCGATAGCGTTGGCGCTTATGTCTCGTTTTCTTCTTACCAAGTTTTTGATTTTTGTTTCTATCAGATTCGGACTCACTTGGTCGATCTTCACTTGTGTGCCCCTCACTTTCGGATGAACTGTAGGAGGTCACTGTCCTAGGCCTTGAGCACCTTGCTTCCACATTTGGGTGAATATTCGTGATTCATTTTCCCCATCAAGCTCAGGGTCAGTTTCTTCTTGAGATTCATACTCAGAGTTGCATTGGTCAGAGTCTTCGCTACTTTCAGTGTCGGTGGAGTTTGCCACTTTCTCGCCATCAGAGGGGTCAAGTGCATAACACCTATCATGTTTATTGGCACTAACGGTGGCATATCTTGCCCCTCAGGTGTTACCCAGCTTGTGCCTCTATTCCCCCATGTGTCTATGGTTGCCGCTAGGTGTACCCAATCCACGTTATCCGACTCAGTCATACCCGGTAGGACATCCATATAAGGAGAATCTTTCCCATCATCAGTCTCTTTTTTGCATATATAGCAATATCTTAATGGGGCGGAGTGAATAGTGGTATCCGATCGATTATCAATGATAACCTTGCTTCCTAAAGGATGTGCACGACCATTCTCAAGATCAACTCGAATGACAGAGTCCTGGAATTGTAGGTAGACATGGTTTTTCGACCAGTCATGCACCATTTGTGCTTCCCTCATGAAAGGACGTCCTAAGATCATTTGATATGACATAGGATGCTTGGAGAAATCCATTACAATGAAGGTATGTCTTACCTTGTACCCCAGAACCTTGATCTTAAGGTCCCTTAACATTCCAATAGGCTTAGCAATAGTTCCGTTTGCCATCTTAACCACTATGTTTGTGACTTCGAGGTGAGGTCTTCCCATAGATTCCCAATAGTTTTTAGTCACAATGCTCACGCCAGCATCACCATCAAGGATTCCCTTTAGAGTTAACCCCTTGGTAGTAATGGGGAGGGTTGCATTAGATTCGTCCCCTTCAAAGTACTGTCCCAACTTGTTAACAGGTATTTCCACGACCGAGTTTTCATCTAGTTTGGGTTGTAGATCCCAGTGTTCCTCCTCATCTTGAAGCGTGTCGGCTCTATCCATATTTGCAAATTGTGGTAGCCCCGCCTTTAGTTCTCCATTGAGAAATGCCCGAAGAGCTAAGAATAGCTCAAGATCTCCGTATAATTTGGATATGATCGTGGTTCTGATTTCAGAGGACATGAAATCCATTAGCTTAGACACATTCAACGGTACTTTTCGAGACATCGCCCCTTGACTAGGGACTGGTGAAGATGGAATCACTTCCTCTTCAATGGGGTCAGGCATTCCCTCACTAAACATTCTTTCCAGCAAGAAGGGTGTTTGCCCACTTCCGGATATCCTATCCTCACTTTCTTCTCGAATGATACTAGGTATAGCTAACGGTTTATGGTTTCGGTGAGGCTGAACTTGCGTAGGAAACATTGTGTCTGGAATTTTGATTTTTCTCGGGTTTGGCTCCAGTTCTCTTTGTGTTTCTTCCACCAAACCCCTTAAGTGTTGCACTTGTTCAATCTCCTCAACTGGGTTTGGGTAAGTACCAATCTTTTTCTTGAGGGTTTTTGGCCCACAAGGCTTGTCTTGGGGAGTCTCAGTCAGTTTGGGTGGTCGAGAGGGCATTAACTGACTTGGTTGTGGGGCGGAGGAAGTTTCCTTTTGTTTCCCCTTATTTATGTATTCGCTTGATTCTCCTTCGTTAAGCTCCCGAGTGGGTTCCTCCCTTAAGGTAGTGGCTTTGGTCCCCATGGTTTCTATTGAATCAGAATCATCCTCAGGATCATTCATATACATGGGGTCGTCTCCTGTCCCTATGTTAGTCTTTGAACTAGGCTTGGAGCTCGTGGCATTAAGCGATCTCTTCCGCCGTGTTTTCTTTTTCTTTGCCTGAGCGATTGATGCAGTATCCCTCTCTTCAAGAATGTAGTTTTGATTTTGAAGCATTGACCGTGTAACTACATTCGCGGGTACAACAGGTGTGGTTCCTCGTGCTTGGTTGGTGACCTCAACCAAATTCAATGGCGTAATCTTGGGTGCATTAGGATTATGTGGACATTGAGCGATCAAATGATCTATTCCACAACGATTACATGTAAGTACCGGCATTCCCGATGTGCTCCCTTGATTTGGTTGCATCTGAGTAGCGATCTTCTGTAGCCTATTAGGACACTCCGCTACACGATACGGTCCACCACAATCGTAGCATTGAAGAGGTGGTCTCCTCACCAAGGTATTAAGGTTTTGCCCTCTTGTGGCGAGAGCAGCCGCTTGATATACAGGCTTGCCTTGCCCGAAATGATCCTCCATGCAGTACTGGGGAGTCATTTCAAACGTATCAAACCCGTATGGAGCAGTGGGGTCTATCTCCTCTTCATAATCCCCACACGCACTATGTGACTCACAACCCATCTGGTTTATTGGGGTAATCCTTGGATGTGGAGGTTGTGGTCCTAGCACTGGCGGTGGTAACGGCATAGACTGGACTACATTCGGATTCCTTGGAACTATGTGCTGTGACGGTTGCTCGATAGGTTGTGCAAGCATCAGCGCGGGTACTTGAGGTGTGTTTGACCAGGCTAGTGGTGCCTGATTTGCCAACATTCGCTTAAGTACTAGGCAATCTTTAGATTGATGGCCATACTTACCACATGCATTACAATTCCCATTGAATTTGACTCTGAATGTAGGACATTCACTCGTGCTATGTGGTCCTAAGCACACCGAACACCATTGTTGCTCTCTCCTTGGGTACATATGGCTATTCTGAGGAGCTCGATTACCCCTAAAGTATTCTTGGAGAGCCTTAGTAAGGTCGGTCACAGAATTTCAGATATCTTGGGCTCCTTGGCAATAGGTTTCACCGTCATTGGTTCATGCCCAGATACTTGTGAACTAACGGATTTTGTCTCCGAAGACACCTTTTTACCTGCAATCATCAAGTTGTCTTCTAACTGGATTGCATTGGCAGTGACTGCTTCCCACGTTGTAAGACCTCTAATGACTAGGCCATTGTAAATGTCCTCGTGGCGCAATCCTCGGATGAATCTATCGAGGAGTTGGTTGTTATTGAAGCGTTCATCGTCGGGAGTGCAGCGAGAATTTAGATGCTTCAATCGACTTATAAAGTCTCTCACTGACTACCCTTCCTCGCGTTCAGCTTTTTGGAGTTGAGATGCTACTCCCCAAAGCACACCCTCACGTATGTATTCTTTCAAGAACAATCTCTTGAGAGTGGGGTAGTGAGTGCGCTCTTCAACCCTTAAGGTTCCATACCAATCTCCGGCCTTCCCACTCAAGGTTAAGCCTAAGACTTTACACTTATGCAGCTCATTGTGCTCTTCCAAGGAATCACACACGTGTTCAAAGACTTCAATGTGCTTCCTAACATCCTCGTTACCACTGAAGTTTTGAGTGAGCTTAGCCACTTGTACTGCCTTGCTTCTAGGTTCTCTCTCAGACATACCCCGCATGTTTTCCGCAATAGATCGTCCGATCGTCTGAGCAAACGCTGCGAGATCACCTAGGTGAGCAGGCATAGCTGGTGGAGGCACTTCTGGGATAGCCTGGCTGATAGGAGTTGGCGTTGGTCTGAGTATGTTGGCAAACGACGTAGGATATGATATGTGACTAGGCCTAGCTCCCCTTGGATAATGGTTATGATAAGGTGGTTGTGGAGCATACGCCATTGGCATACTAAGAGGCGTAGGAGCTACATGAGCATGAGTAGCGATAGGTACATATGGTCGATAGGCACTGGCACGCGCTGTTGTGGGGAGCATACGGCATTGGCATACTAAGAGGCGTAGGAGCTACATGAGCATGAGTAGCAATAGGTACATATGGTCGATAGGCACTGGCACGCGCTGTTGTAGGTACTGTTCCACTAGGTAGCGGCGTCGTACTAACTACAGTGGTAATAGGTGCACCTTCCGTCATGCTCATCATTGGGGTAGGCATTGTGGATTCCTTAATGGAAAGTTGAGCCAAGGTTGGAAAACTAAAGTTACTGCTCGTGGGCTCAACCTGCATTGAGACTCCAGGCGAAACAACATACGAAGGGTCTATGGGACTCACCGAGGGAGTCTCCAATTGTGATAGGGTTGGTTGTTTGGCCTTGCCCGTATCCAAAAATCTCATAGGGCCAGTGGAAACTAGGTTCACTCCCCTATTTTGCCTCTCAAATTGGATAATTCTATGAATAACCTCACATATCATGTGTTGTTGCTCCTCTAGATTAGTGGCGCTAGATGTAGATCGTAGGACTTCTAACCAACCTACATGGTATGTGTAACCCATGTATAAGTCAGTTAGAGTCTCTGTGTGTAGATCATATTCCCAATTTTCATTGAGAAATATCCCATCTAGACTTGGTGTGCCAAACGGTTCTCTTGAAGTGGACGCAATGTCACTTCTTATGGATTGGCTTCTAGGGACCTCTACTTTAGGAAGAGCATCGGAATGTGGTAGCTCAGTAGAGCCCTCATTAAACGAAGTGGGTAGAATATCCACATGGACACTCTTTGGGAGGGTAGGGTCTACATGAGATGTGAACGAATCCACTACCCCACCTTCTTCATTTACTTCGCTTGTCGCATGTTCAGAGCGTGTAGCTCTACTAAAGGTCTCTATTAGACGACTAAACATGCTAGATCCGGGTTGTGGGGCCCAACCTGGCATGTTTTGGCTTGTCTCTTCAGGGTTCTTGGTAGGGTGCCCTTCCATGGCTTCTGAGTCAGAGGACGAGTCACTATCCACTATTCATGGATCTTAGGTTGCACTCCCTTGGGTTCCAGCCGAAGGCCAAGATGCTAACGTGGAGGGATGGTGTGAGCCTGCGTAGACTGAAACGCTTTCTAGTGGTTCAGGCTCTAGCACCCGACCAGAACGTAGATGTATGTGACGTGGGTACCCTACGTGCCCTTGAAACTCACACAAGTGGTTTCTTAGGTGTTTCGCACCCCGTTTTTACTTGTTTTTAGATTGTTTTTAACTCGTTTTTGACCCCCTTACTTATGGTCGAACCTGGACTAGGGCGTGTGATAGCTCAAAACGAGCGTATTGTTCAAAGGGTCCTAGTGTGCTTTACAGCACCGTGTTCGCCTATCCAGAGCTCTCGTGGTCCTCAAAACAGTCCGTTTCCTTTGGGGGGAAGGGGCGAAAGCCTATTTGCTTGTGGAGGAAAGGGTGAGGGCTTTATCCCACATGCTCACTTTACTCCTTGGGGAGTGGGCTACATATAGGGCACAACTTCCCATAAGCTCTCACTTGAAAGAAAGCTATGGAGGCTCACTCTCCTATATATATATATCAAAAGACTGAGACCGAGGCCGGGGTCGTGGGTCAATTGGGGTTCTTTCTTTTCAAAAAATTTTTCTCCAAATGAAAAATCTTTCCTCTCCACACGTTTGGTTTTTTTTCTTTAGAAATAAATTTTTATTTTTTATTTTTTATTTTTTTTATTTTTTAGAATTTTTATTTTTTATTTTTTATTTTGTGAGAAAAGTTTTCTAGGGTTTCTTTCTGGGTTTCAGCCTTGGCCGCGGTGCGGTTCGCACACAGCACAGGTCTGGGGATTCAGAAATCCCCCTCGCACATAGAAAACCAGATAACAGAACGCACGCCCACATGCGGAGCGAAAAAATAATAGAAATGCAGAAGACAAATTGCAGAAACAGATTGCAAAACACAGAAACACCTCAACAACAAACACGCAGTCGCCTTTCCTACAGTGTAAATTAAACTTCACGTAGCAGCCCGAGCTGTAAACTGGAGCTTGGTGTAGGGCAACTTCCCGGCAGGCGCCAAAAATGTGCGCTTTTGCCGCACAGGTCGTAGTTGGGGACTTGCCGGACACCGTATGCGAGCCACGAATGGCTGCAAGCATACAACCAGGGAAGGAAGCTCAAACAGAATGCAAAGGGTGTGTCACTCACCGCTCAACTGCCGCCTTGAAGGATTCCCGCGTCGCAGCAGTGAAGAAGGAGCCGCCGTCGCCGCTCTACCGCCTCTCCGCCGCCGTGCCGCTACACAGTGCTCGATCGCTCTCTCACTCACTCTCTCTCTCTCTCACACACGCAGGAGAAGGAAACCAAGGAGATAAGGCAAGAGCACTCTTGTATTCACAACACATGAGAATGAAGATTTTAGGGTTACATTTGACTCTTATAGGTGACTTGGCCGTTCACACTTGGGCGCCCATACATGGCCGGCCGATCCTAACCCTTATCCTACTAATATTCAAGGTGCGCCTCTCATCGACGATCACCCAATCCCTTCATCCTTAACATATGGTGCCGATAAGCCCGGCCCATGACTCAAAATATTTAAATTAATGACGTAAAACATAGTACGTCTCAATGTCCGTCATAGGTTAACATAAGCCTATCTCAGTGCCATTGGATCAGAATGGCAAGTTGAGTGTAGATTTAGGAGAGATTTTGGAGGATCCTACTATGTATAGGCGCATATAGGCGCATAGTAGGAAGCTTGATACATGACGATCACCAGGCCAGATTTGAGCTATGCTGTTGGGTTGGTGAGTCAGTTTATGCAAGTTCCACGGAAACCGCATTTGGATGCATTGAGACGCATACTGAGGTATGTGAGGTCTACTTTGCATTGTGGACTATTCTATGAGACTGGGATAGAGATATGTGTACATGGGTACACAGATGTGCTGATTGGGCTGGTAGTATCTCAGATAGAAGATCTACCAGTGGATTCATGTTTTCTTTGGGGAGTGCTGCTGTGACCTGGAGCAGCAAGAATCAGCCTACGGTTGCTCTATCCACCAGTACAGAGGCCGAGTACAGAGGAGCTGCTATGGCAGCATGTGAGGTAGCTTGGTTGAGAAAGCTACTTGCAGATTTGGGTCTACCAGTGGATAGACAAGTTGTCATTTTTTGTGACAACATTAGCAGTATACAGTTGGCCATATACAGTTGGCCAGGAACCCAATTTTTCATGCTCGCACGAAGCATATAGAGGTCCACTACCATTTCGTCAGAGAGAAGGTCTTGGCAGGAGACCTTGACCTTGTTTATGTCAGCATAGAGGATCAGGTAGCTGACATCTTCACCAAAGCATTGGGTACAGGGAAGCTCTGCAGATTCAGGGCTTCGCTTGGTGTACATGAGATGGAGTTGAGCTCGAGGGGGAGTGTTGAGATATCGAGCTCGTCTAGTGAGGCAGTGGACACTGATGACCCGCCTGGGGGATAGGCCCCACACTTACACCACTGGCATGGTTGGTGAGATCTTGGGTGATATGCGGCCAGTGGGATGACAGGCTGTGTGACAGCCATTCTAGAGACTGGCATAGTTATAGCGCCAGCTCATTTAGTTGGGTTCACACTATAGAGAACCTATATATGTATTGGTTGAGTACCTTTCATATTTTGTGCTCTTCTCTTGTATATGGTGTGTTGAGTGTTGAGTGAAGAAGAAGAAGATTTTCAGTCTCTCACCTTGTATGTTCTCTATTAGGGTTTTGTGAGTGTGTGTGTGCTTGCAAGAGCTCAAGCTCTCTTCCCTCCTGCATCTTTTCAACATCATCCATAATCTCACCAACCATGCCAGTGTCATCAGTGTGGGATTGTCATCTTGGTGTGTCATCCTAGTGTGACATCCATATCTGCTCTGGTTGAGCTCGATATCTCAACACTCCCCCTCGATCTCAACTCCATATATTGCACTCTAAGTAAGCTCATGAACCTGCGAAGCTTCTCTATACCCAATGCCTTTGTGAAGATGTCAATTTCCTGATTCTATGTGGTGATGTAAACCAAATCCATATCACCTACTAGAACCTTCTCCATCACAAAATGATAATGCACCTCAACATGTGTGCTTCGTCCTAGCATGATACATTGGGTTACTATAGCCAAGTGTATGATGCTACTCTTGTTGTCATAATAAAAGACAACTATGCTATCCATGGGCTCACCCATATCTGCAAGTAGCTTCTGCAACCAAACTACCTCACATATGCTCCCGTAGCAATGCCCTTGTTTTCAACCTCTATACACCATTGGTTGCTTCCTATTGCTCGAGCCAATAATAACAATTACTAGGGGCCTACAATGAGTGAAAAAAGAAATTCTATTAATTAATTAGTTGGGATGATGGATTTTGGGGATTAACATTAGTTATTTCCTAAGGTTGGAAGTGTATGCTTTTTATGCAAAACTCTAAACTCTTATACATGATAGGACACACCCCTTTGGTAAACGTGGAAGGTAGTCTAATGCTATTGAAGAGGCTAAGGCTTTGTCATGTGGTGAAAAATCAGGGGAATGGAGAGAATTTGAGAAAAGGATGGAGTGCTACCTTGAGAGAGAAAGGGATGAACTGTTGTGAGAAAGAGAGGATAATTTTTTGTTACTGTCAAACTTAGTCTTCTGCTTAAGGCCCTTCTTGTCATATTTCTCTTCCCATACCTTGCACAACATACGTTTTCTCTCTCTCTCCCGACTCATGCGTTTGCTACTGCTCTAGGCATCACCTTTGCACATGATCCCCCACCCTTTTCGCCCTTTATGCCCTTCTCCAACCTATGGATCTTTTTTCACCCCAGCAACAAAATCCCCAACCATCATTAGGGAAATTATGAGCTCATTTTGGGGCCCTCTAAGGAGTTTCATGCTCTTTCTCTCTCTCAAAAATGGGGCCATGGTGGGCCCTATCAATTTATGTCAGAACCCTTCCATGCGGCATATCATTGAGAAGCTTATGATGATGAGTAGATTTCAAATATACAATCTTTGACAACTTTCAAGTAGTTATGCTCAAGATACACCACAAACAAGATTTAAGATGCCAAAATGTAATGTTACATGCCATCAACATCTTGAAACCACTTTTTGGGGAGCTTCACTATCTTATGTTAGAACCCCATCATGTTATATACCATTGGTAAAGAGTACTTCTAAATCTACCAACTCCGAAAAATTTGGGAATGATGTGCTCAAATTTCACCGTGGCCCCATTTTTTAGAGAGAGAAAGAGCATGAAACTCTTTAGAGGGCCCCAAAAGATGGGTGTATACTAGCTTGGGGAAAAAAACCTCCTAAAAGAGGGAAAAAGTGCCTCGGTTGTACAAAGATGATAAGTATACCCCAAGATAGGTGTATACTAGCATAAAGGAAAAAACCTCCTAAAGAGGGAAAAATGCCCTGATTGTTCTAGTGTGCTCACACACATCACTATCAAATATGGATACAAATCCCTCGTGGGAGTGATGATGTGAATATGGATACAACCCAAAGTGCTTTGGTTCCCTTTAGGTAACGAAACACCTGTTTGACAAAATGGCAATGCTTTGTGCCTGGGCTATGCATAAATCTACTCAATACTGAGGCCCTATAATGAATGTCAAGCTTGGTGTTACATAAGAAGATAAGGCATACAACTTCTTTGATACATGACATAACATCAAAAGGGCCACCTACATTTTCAAGACTAAGTCTCAAACCAGGTTCAATAGGTGTAGCAACAACAGGTTTGCAGTCTTTAAGATTGAACCTCTTCAATAATGTCTCTATGTATTGTGTATACAACATAAAAATGCCATCATTATGTTGCCAAAACACTGCGCAAATAATAGTGCAATGGGCCAAGTATGTAATTTTAAAAGACCTCTGTAAATTAGTTATAAAAGTTAAAATATGATCATCATCAGGCGACCTATCATCAATGTATAGCATGATGACTAGAAATTCATCTTTATTCCTCTTAATGTAGAGGGTATTATTAGTAGGACTATTGCAAAAACCTTGTGCAACACAGTATGCATGTATCTTGTCATACCATGCTCTAGGAGCCTGCTTAAGACCATACAAAGCTTTTTTCAATCTGTATACTTTTGATTCCTAACCTTTCTGAACAAAACCACAAGGCTCAGATACAAAGACCTCCTCATATGAATCTCCATTCAAAAAAATCAGCTTTGATGTGACGTACATTTTAATCTTTATATGTTGCTAATGCAATGATACTACGCATGGTGTTCATACAACATGTGGGTGTAAAGGTCTCACCATAGTCAATGCCTTTTTCCTATGCATAACCCTTTGCAACAAGCCTTGCTTTGTATCACTTAATACTACCATCAACTTTACGTTTAAGCTTGTGAACCCATTTTGTTCCAATGGCCTTGCTTTGAGGCAAATCAGATAACTCCCAAGTATCATTTTTGAGTTAAGTATTATATTTAGATTACATAGCACTCATGCATTTTTTTGATGTGATGAGACATGCACATATTCTGCTAGGCAAAGGAGTGGTTGATTTGCTACTCTCAGACTCTGCTGGCCCAGACATAGAAATAGAACTTGCTTGTGGCAAGTTCACATGCACATCAGCATCAATGGAATCAATGACACCCTCATCCTTTGCCTTGTACCAACTAGCAAGTTCATCAAACACCACATCTCGTGAGATAACCACTTGCCTAGTATGTGGATTGTAACATTTATATGCCTTGCGATCCTGTGCATATTCAACAAACCTACACTTTTCTGCCTTAGGATCCAACTTTATCCTTCTCTCGTCAAGCACATATACATAAGCTATGCAACCAAACACTTTGAGGTGTCCAATGTCTGGCGTAAAACCTGTAAGCCGCATCTCTGGCGTACTTCCATGTATGGCTGCTGTGGGTATCTTATTAAGTACATACACCGCTGTGGCACACGCTTCTGGCCAATAATAGTCTGGCATGCTCTTTTCATTGAGCATCGCCCTGGCCACATCACAAATGACTCTATTCTTCCTCTCAGCAACACCATTTTGCTGAGGTGTGTACCTACAAGTTAACTGCCTTCTTATGCCATGCTTTCTCAAGAAATTCTCAAAACCATGTGAGGTGTATTCACCACCTCCATCTGTCCTCAAACATTTTATCCAAGAGCCATATTGCTTCTCTGCAAAAGCTTTGAAGTCCATAAACTTTCCCAACACTTCACTTTTCTCTCTGAGAAAGTAAATCCAAGTTATTCTACTGAAATCATCAATGAATGTCACATAATACAAGCCTTCTTTAGGAAACGGCAACCTTGCTTGCTTTCCAAACTGGCCAAGCATCACAGACATGCATATTCCCATTATACTTGAATCTAGGCAGCCCACTAACAATGCCTCTTGTTGCCTGCATGTTCTTTAACCTTTGTATGTTCACATGTCCAATCCTTTTATGCCACATGTCAATGTCCTGTACCACCTTTCCGCTTTTTGAGAACATGGCTGATTTTAACTCAGGAATCCGAGCATCCAACTTAAATAACCTGCCTTCTTTCTTGCCTTTGGCAATGACTCTACATCCATTTTTGAAATCCTCAACGAAGCAACCATGCTCGTTGAAACGAACCTGTAAACCCTATTCGACCATTTGACCAACTGAGGCCAAACTTTTTATAATAGAAGGCACATACAAGACATCTGCCACCATAGACCTTGTTTCACCATTGTGCATAACCAATGGTACACTTCCAACATGTGTGATAGCATGTTGGGTATCATCTCCTGTCTCCACCTAGCCTTTCACATCCATAGGCTTCATATGTTCAAACCATTCGCCATGACAAGTCATATGGTTTGATGCTCCAGAGTCCATATACCAAGTGTCATCACTTTCACTATTCGTCATCATAGGTCCCACAACATGTTTCATGGCACAAGTTATTTGCGCTGCCATCAGTACTGCTTGATGCATAATTTCCACCACTTGCATAATTTCCACCATGTTGTGCATAATGTCCGCCATGTTGTGCTCTACCCCCTCTCAAATTATTTTGTTTGCGGAAACAATCACGTGCCATATGACCAGATTTCCCACAGTAATGGCATTCCACATTTTGCATATGTTGGCCTTGCCAACATCCTTTACCACGAGGATTACCTCTGCCTCTTTGAGGTGTATATCCACGACCACCTCTAGCACCATATGTAGGCTGAAAATTCTGTTGTGGTGACCTATCCTGCCATCCACGACCATTACCACGACCACGTGATGCAAATATCCCCCTGCCTCTAAATCCCCTTTGTGAATAGAAAGCCTAATTTCTGCCATTATCATCATGGTGGCTAGTAGATGCATCATGAAAGGAGTCACTAAGTTTGATTTCCTCAACAAGCAAGAGTGAAACCAACTCATCAAAATCTGGTAAACTTGTACTCTGAACCGAGATAGATGTATCAAAAGACTTGTACTCCTTGCCAAGACCACGCAAGGCAATGTCTACCAAATCATCATCAGGTATGGGGGCATTGATTGTTGCCAATGCATCTGCATACTTCTTTATCTCTTGTACATAATCATGGATGCTCCTTCCTTTCCGTTTCACATTATGAATCTGTTGTCTCAACACTGAGACTTGCGCGAGCACTAGTGTTTGTATCAAACAGCTTTACCAATGTAACCCATGCATCCGTGGGATTCTCAGCATCATGTATATGTATGAGTATAGCATCCGAGATACATATAGACAAGTAATGCAAAACTTTGTATGCTCTCTTTGACCATTGCTTATGAGCTACAACCTGTTGCTGTGTAGGTTGTTCGGGTAGTTCCGGCTCTGGCTTCACAACTGTAATAAGGTTCCAAAAACCTTTTCCCTTCAGAAAGCTTTTGATCTTGTACTTCCATGCCTGGAAGTTCTTCCTATCCAACTTTTCACCCACAATTTGTACTGGGTTGTGTGACATATTTGCTCAATGCAAATGCACCTTCCGCACACGTCCAAATTTGTAAACGAGCCTTCCTCAGCTCAACCACACTCTAATAAGTGTTCCATATACTCCAAAGTACTCAACAAACTTCACTTTTGATGTAGAAAATCAAACTGATTGCATCCAAAATGAATTGGCATAGGCAATCCAAGGTACCCTGCTTTGGCGCGCTTTTCAAGGCTTCAAATTGCAATGTAGTGGTTCAATCAAGTGTGGATAGCTTGCATTGACACCTAAACAAGCTCAATGTTGCATATCAATACCAACCCATACCAAATTTGTCAAATCTCCTTCTCTGTTTTGAGAAAAACTAGTAAAACCATAAAAGACCAGTAGTAAAAGTGCTCTAGTTCCTTTGATTCTTGTCCAAATTGAGATACCAACATCTTTACCATGAGGATTACCTCTGCCTCTCTGAGGTGTATATCCACGACCACCTCTAGCACCATATGTAGGCTGAAAATTCCGTTGTGGTGACCTATCCTGCCATCCACGACCATTACCACGACCACATGATGCAAATCTCCCCCCTGCCTCTAAATCCCCTTTGTGAAAAGAAAGCGTGATTTTTGCCATTATCATCATGGTGGCTAGTAGATGCATCATGAAAGGAGTCACTGAGTTTGATTTCCTCAACAAGCAAGAGTGAAACCAACTCATCAAAATCTGGTAAACTTGTACTCCGAACCGAGATAGATGTATCAAAAGACTTGTACTCCTTGCCGCCAAGACCATGCAAGGCAATGTCTACCAAATCATCATCAGGCATGGGGGCATTGATTGTTGCCAATGCATCTACATACTTCTTTATCTCTTGTACATAATCATGGATGCTCCTTCCTTTCCGTTTCAAAAGACTTGTACTCCTTGCCGCCAAGACCATGCAAGGCAATGTCTACCAAATCATCATCAGGCATGGGGGCATTGATTGTTGCCAATGCATCTGCATACTTCTTTATCTCTTGTACATAATCATGGATGCTCCTTCCTTTCCGTTTCACATTATGAATGTGTTGTCTCAACACTGAGACTTGCGCAAGCACTAGTGTCTGTATCAAACAGCTTTACCAATGTATCCCATGCATCCATGGGATTCTCAGCATCATGTATATGTATGAGTATAGCATCCGAGATACATATAGACAAGTAATGCAAAACTTTGTATGCTCTCTTTGACCATTGCTTATGAGCTACAACTTGTTGCTGTGTAGGTTGTCCGGATAGTTTCGGCTCTGGCTTCACAAATGTAACAAGGTTCCAAAAACCTTTTCCCTTCAGAAAGCTTTTGATCTTGTACTTCCATGCGTGGAAGTTCTTCCTATCCAACTTTTCACCCACAATCTGTATTGGGTTGTGTGACATATTTGCTCAATGCAAATGCACCTTTCGCACATGTCCAAATCTATAAACGAGCCTTCCTCAGCTCAACCACACTCTAATAAGTGTTCCATATACTCCAAAGTAAACAATTCATACATACACACATGCTCACTTCCCACCAAAGCACATGCATGCATTGATCGATGTAGAAAATCAAACTGATTGCATCCAAAATGAACTGGCATATGCAATCCAAGGTACCCTGCTAGATGAAGATGTAGATGAGCTTGGGCTATCAAATCTCTCAACACTCCCCCTCAAGCTCATCTCATGTCCTCCCAATATAGTATGGAAGTACTCAAGCTTCTCCCTACTAAGTGGCTTTGTAAAGATGTTGGCCATGTGCTCTTCAGTCTTCACATACTGCAAATCCACCGGTTCAATCCAACACTTTCTCTCTGACAAAATGATAGTGGACCTCTATATGTTTGGTCCACGCATGAAAGATTGGATTCGTGGCCAACTATATGCTGCTCATGTTGTCACAATGAATGACAACCTTGCCATCAATAGGCTCACCCAAATCAGCCAAGAGACTCTTTAACCATACTCCTTCACATGCAGCTATGGCTACACCCCTGTATCCAGCCTCCGTACTAGATAAAGCAATAGTAGGTTGCTTCTTACTACTCCAACTCACCACTATACTTCCAAATGTAAGGGCACAACCACTAGTGGACCTCCTGTCATACGAGCTACCTGCCCAATCTGCGTCTGTGTGTGGCTGCCGTATACATCCAAGCCTTTACCATGCTCATAAAGAAGACCATAATGTGCAGTGGTCTTTACATAGCGCATAATGCATCTCACTGTATCCAAATGAGGTTTTCTAGGGCTTTGCATAAATTGGCTTACTAGCTCCACAGCATAACTGAGATCTGGTCGTGTGATAGTCATGTAACTACGACTGCCACAACCATCTTTCTATACATAGATGGATCATCCAACTCTTCATCAAAACTAGCCCGCAGCTTCACATTCTGCTCCAAAGGTGTACTCATTGGCGTACACCCTATCATCCCATATCTTGCCAACATATTGGCGTACACCCTGTTATCCCATATCTTGCCAACATATCCAATGCATATTGGCGTTGCACTAACCATGTTCTTGCATGGTCTTTGATCACTTCAATTCCAAGAAAATATCTCAATTCACCTAAGTATTTCATATCAAACTGTCCACTCAATGCCTTCTTGACATGCATAACATCTGTAGCATGATCTCCTGTGACAATCAAGTCATCCACATAGATGGCAAGCAAGACAATCCCATGATTTGTTTTCTTCACATAGAGTAAGAATCTGCTGAAGGAACCTGAAATCCAATGGAGATAAGATAGCGGCTTACCTTATCACTCCAAGCACGAGGTACTTGCTTCAAACCATAGAATGCTTTCTTTAACCTACATACATGAGGGGGTACCTCGGGTGTACATATCCTTCTGGCTATGCCATATAAACTTCCTCTTGTAAATTACCATTTAGAAATGCATTTTTCACATCCATTTGATGCATTTCCCCACCATTTGCTGCAGCCATAGCAATGACTGCTCTCATTGTTCCCATCTTTGCAACTGGACTAAATGTTTCATCATAGTCCAAGCCTTGGGTTTGTGCATAACCCTTAGCTACCAGCCGTGCTTTATGGTGCTCAATGGAACCATCTGCATTTCACTTTATAAACCCATTTGCAACCAATGACATTCTTGCCTTGTGGTAAGGCAACCAAATCCCAAGTTTCATTATAGACCAATGCGTCCATCTCAACATCCATTGCCTTCTTTCATACATCAACCTGTCAAAACTGGATACCTGACCCTTTGGGATCTCCGTAATGCATGTGGATCACTCTGAACACCTGTCACTCTAGCATGTGGAGGCACATATTTATCCTGCCTTGCACCTGGTGTGCGTAAAACTGGTATGCCAAGTTCCTCATCCAAACTTTCTGAACTTGACAACTCATAACCTATAATGCCAATTCCTTCAACCTTCTTTTTCCCTTTATCCACAACACTACTCCTTGTGCTCACACTATTATGTCTCAAGCGTCCTGACCACAGACGTATAGTGCTACTCTCAGACTCTGATGGCCCAGACATAGAAATAGAACTTGTTTGTGGCAAGTTCACATGCACATCAGCATCAATGGAATCAATGACACCCTCATCCTTTGCCTTGTACCAACTAGCAAGTTCATCAAACACCACATCTCGTGAAATAAGCACTTGCCTAGTATGTGGATTGTAACATTTATATGACTTGCGATCCTGTGCATACCCAGCAAAAATGCACTTTTCTGCCTTAGGATCTAGCTTTTTCCTTCTCTCATCTGGCACATGCACATAAGCTATGCTACCAAGCACTTTGAGGTGTCCAATGTTTGGCGGCCTAAAACCTATAAGACGCATCTCTGGCGCACTTCCATGTATGGGAGTTGTGGGTGTCTTATTAAGTACACCGCTGTGGCACACGCTTCTGCCCAATAATAGTCTAGCATGCTCTTTTCATTGAGCATTGCCCTAGTCACATCACTCACCAATGACTCTATTTTTCCTCTCATCAACACCATTTTGTTGAGGTGTGTACCTGCAAGTTAGCTGCTTTCTTATGCCATTCTTTCTCAAGAAGTTTGCAAAAGCATGTGAGGTGTATTCACCACCTCCACCTGTCCTCAAACATTTTATCCAACAGCAGCCATACTGCTTCTTTGCAAAAGCTTTGAAGTCCATAAACTTTTCCAACACTTCACTCTTCTCTTTGAGAAAGTAAATCCAAGTCATTCTGCTGAAATCATCAATGAATGTCACATAGTATATGCTGCCTTTAATGGATGGGTTTTGTGCACGACCCCATACATCACTCTATGAACAATCCCAAGTGGCCTACTACTCATGTTGCTTTCTTTAGGACATGGCAACCTTGCTTGCTTTCCAAACTGGAAAGCATCACATACATGCATACTCCCATCATACTTGAATCTAGGCAGCCCACCAACAATGCCTCTTACCTGCATGTTCTTTAGCTTTTGTATGTTCACATGTCCGATCCTTTTATGCCACATTTCAATGTCTTGTACCACATTTTGACTTTTAGAGAATATAGCCGATTTCAACTCACGAATCCCAACATCCAATTTGAATAACCAGCCTTCTTTCTTGCCTTTGGCAATGACTCTACATCCATTTTTGAAATCTTCAATGAAGCAACCATAGTCGTTGAAAACGAACCTGTAAACCTTGCAACCATTTGACCAACTAAGGCCAAACTCTTTGTAAGAGAAGGCACATATAAGACATCTGACATAGACTTCATTTCACCATTTTGCATCACCAACTCCCAACATGAGTGATAGCATGCTGAGAATCATCACTTGTCTCCGCATAGCCTTTCACATCCATTGGCTTCATATGTTCAAACCATTCACCATGACAAGTCATATGGTTTGATGCTCCAAAGTCCATATACCAACTATCATCACTGTCTCACCATGTGTCATCATAGACCCCACGACATGTTTCATAGCAAACAAGCGAGTTGCACTACCATCATGACTGCTTGATGCAAAATTTCTACTATTTGCATAATTTCCACCATGTTGTGCTCTAAAATTTCCACTATTTGCATAATTTCCACCATGTTGTGCTCTACCCTCTCTCAAATCATTCTATTTGAGGTAACAATCATGAGCCATATGACCAAACTTCCCACAGTAATGGCATTCCACATTTTGCATAGATGCTTGTTGGCCTTGCCAACGTCCTCTTCCATGAGAATTACCTCTACCTCTTTTAGGTGAATATCCACGACCACCTCTAGCACCATATGTAGGTTGAAAATTCTATTGTGGTGACCTATCCTGCCATCCACGACCAACACCACGATCTCGTGATGCAAATCTCCCCCTGCCTCTAAATCCCCTTTGCGTGAATAGAAAGCCTGATTCCTGCCATAATCATCATGGCTAGTAGATGCATCATGAAATGGGTCATTGAGTTTGATTTCCTCAACAAGCAAGAGTGAAACCAACTCATCAAAATCTGGTAAACCTGTACTCCAAACAGAGATAGATGTATCAAAAGACTTGTACTCCTTGCCAAGACTACACAAGGCAATGTCTACCAAATCATCATTAGGCATGGGTGCATTGATAGTTGCCAATGCATCTGCATACTTCTTAATCTCTTGTACATAATCATGAATTCCTTCCTTTCCGCTTCACATTGTGAATCTGTTGTCTCAACAACTGAGACTTATGAGTACTAGTATGTGTATCAAACAGCTTTACCAAAGTATCCCATGCATCCTTGGGATTCTCAGCATCATGTATATGTATGAGTATAGCATCCGAGATACATATAGACAAGTAATGCAAAACTTTGTATGCTCTCTCTGACCATTGTTTATGAGCTACAACTTGTTGTTGTGTAGGTTGTTGGGGTAGATCCGGCTCTCGCTCCACACATGTAACAAGGTTCCAAAATCCTTTTCCTTTCAGAAAGCTTTTGATCCTGTACTTCCATGCCTGGAAGTTCTTTCTATCCAACTTCTCACCCACAATCTGTACTGGGTTGTCTGACATATTTGCTCAATGCAAATGCACCTTTTGCACATGTCTAATCATGTAAATGAGCCTTTCTCAGCTCAACCACACTCTAATAAGTGTCCTAGATACTCCAAAGTACTCAACCAACTTCATTGTTGATGTAGAAAATCAGAATGAGTGCATTCAAATTGAACTAGCATACGTAGTCCAGAATACCATGTTTTGGCGCACTTTCCAAGGCTTCCAAATGCTTCAAATTTTAATATAGTGGTTCAATCAAGTGTGGATAACTTGCATTGACACCCAAACAAGCTCAATGTTACATATTAACATTAACCAAGGTGCATACATACTAGAAATATCAAATCCCCTTCTCTGTTTTGAGAAAAACCAATAGGAAAAGTGCTCTAATTTCTTCAATTCTTGTACGAATTGAGGGACCAGGCATTCATTAGCTTAGAAATGATTTCTACTAACTCCATGTAAAAAGAATTAGACCAATTGTCAAAATTGAGTGAGTAATTAGTCGATTAACGACCCTTTGTTTCATTAATCACAGTTGACAACACTCTTAATTAGCTCATAATTGGCTCCCAAATGCACAATTTCTCCAACAAAACACATAGCATCCTTCTCCTCTGAATGTAGCATAGTATTGCTAAGAAATTTGTGCAAGGAATCAATCAACCAAGCCTTAATTTGACCTCAACCAAGTAAAAAAGGTAAAATCTGCTCTGTTTTAGCCTCCTAGGCTGCGCCGCCTGCAATTAGGGCGAATTGGGAAGTTATGTGTCACTAATGATGGTATATATCAGATGCCAACACCCCTAGGCATGCACCCAAGCCATCAACCTTGTGATTTTTGTAAAAAACCGGCTCCAATTGCATAAAAAATGAGCATCTATATTTCACTGTTTTTGTGAGGGCTTCAAAACAGAATTTTTCCAATCACTTCAATGCATCACACTTACTCCAAAATCACTCTAGGGCTTGCACATGAGTTGCCAACACATTCCCATTGCCAGAAACATGAACCTTTTCTAGATTTGCAACCATTTGCAACATACATTCACCACTATCAAGCTTCAATGGAGAGCTTGCAAAATAGAATTTTTCTTTGCTTTGGGCAACTCAAATCTGATATTTTTTGTGATTTTACACTTGCAATCCGCTCAAGGATGTTTAGTTTTTCTTACCCGGTAGGCCAAGCTCTCAGATTTGGTGAAAATCGATGTGCTCCAAGCTTCACATTTCCAATGGCAAGCTCCACAGCTTTTATTCACAGCTTCTTCTCCCTCTTCTCTCACTCACTCATAAACCCTAATAGAGAGCACCAAGCTCTGATACCATGATGAAAAACAGGTAGAGGGAGAGGGAACACACACACAGGAGCAAACCCTAATGTATTACTCAAACCCTAGCCATAGAGGGAAGCCATGCCCCCATCTCACACAATGCATAAAAAGCCATAATAGAAAAGCTACAACACACTACTTGTGTTGTGTCCAAACACAGCTAACCCTAGCTACTATCCACACAACTATGACCAGCTGGATAGTAGAAAAGCTACAACACACTACTTGTGTTGTGTCCAAACACAGCTAACCCTAGCTACTATCCACACAACTATGACCAGCTGGACGCGGTCATTTATGTCTCACACATGCTACTACATAACATGCCAGCACATAGTGCAGCTGACACAAGCTGTCATTGAGCTTGAATCTCAACAATACCCAGCTGACCCAATAGTCTTCTACTGGTCATCACAGTTGCATACTCTCCAAGATAACCTTGCTAGTGTACACCAAGGCCTAATTCAGGCTCAAGCAAAAATCAAGGAGCTTGAGGGTGTAAATCAAGAGAGAGCAGCGTGTGTGGAAAACCTTACGCAGACCATCTCCCACATGAAAAGCACTCCTATTGGAGCTAAGGAGCATAAGAGGCCACTTAACCATATCGAAACACTTGCGGTTGGAGGGGGAGCTCGTAAGCGGAGAATTTAAGTAGCACGATATGGCTCCTCTCTCTTATTCTCTAGGACTTTCAATTCAAATGCCAATGTAAATCAAGTGTGCAATTGTGTAATGTTAATGTAATTTTGCTGGTAAAATCCAAAATTTTAGGGTTTTTTGACCCACGAGAATGATGGGGTTGAAATTGGTGGAGCCCTCTACTTTTTAGAAGCTACCACCTTGCTTTATGGCACCCTCCTACTTTTGGCACTCCACCTCCCTAATTTATGAAGGCCACTCCTACTTTATGGCACCCTCCTACTTTTTACACTCCACCTCCCTAATTTATGAAGGCCACTCCCTACTTTTTGAACCCCACAAATGTAGTAATGAGGGAGACAAGCCTAGTTGCCCCCTACTTTTGGAGGAGACCAAATGTGCACACTCCTCTCTTCCTATTTGTCCATTGCTAATGAAGGTCATTAGAAAAGGGGCCAAAAGATATCCAAAGGTTTCCTAATGGCACCCACTGGTAGATAAAAAAAGTAGCTTGGGTCCATCATCATGGTAAATCTCGAGGCTTCAACCCCTCACACTCTTGGTCCTTCATGTCTATTCTCTTTGTAATCTCCTAAGCATTCCAAGTCACACACACCACTAACCTAAAAATTGAGAGCTACCCTACCATAACAAACACAAATGCACATGTTGAAATGAAATTTAAATACCTCCAAAATCTCATCTTTCGGGGTCTCTTGTGCTCCTCAGTTGGCCCTACCCTTGTGTCATGGTGTCTCATTATGATCCTGGGTAACTGGAGCACTCGGGCACTGCTCATCCACCAATGCACACTAGATGCTCAATATGACGCACCACCGGTCTCTCCTTCAGACTATCGATGGCATCCTGGATTATGGATGCAGGATGATAAATGGTGCAATGGCATCCTCCAACAAATCTCCTATGAAACCACTATCAACGTGAGTAGTTGGCATAGCAATGTGAGGAGGAGCGTGCAAAATGGATCCATGTGTATGATGTGTGAGTGCACCTTGTTGCAAGCTATGTGTGTCGATGGCAATGAGGGAAAGAGAAAAATATATGTGTGTGTCGAGTGTGTGTGTGGGGGACGTGTGTAGAGAGAGAGAGTGCTTGCTTTCCTGTTGCAGAATGTGGATGTGAAATAAGTGGACGTGTAGGGCTCTAGGGCGCTCTAAATCTCTAAGGAGCAGTGGGTGATTGGGCAGAAGTGACTGTGAGGGCAACGACGAAGTGTGGAGACGGACGAGAGGCTAGATAGAGTGGGGAGACGAGAAGGTAGGGTCCGAGCGGACGACAGAGTGGTTCGGGGAGACGTAGGATTTTTCCAGCACGACAGTGGGGAGCTCCAAGCCAAAAACATGGGTTTTTTGGGGGAAATTCAAGATGAAGTCGACGGCGGTAATACCGATGCTATGCGTCTCTTTAAAAAAAAATGAGGACACTAAGCATCGAGATGAATGAATCTAATACCGACGTTATGCGTCTCTTTAAAAATATATATATATATGGACACTAAGTGTCGATCCCGACATATGGACGCTAGTACATGACGCTATGGGGACTTAAATGTACTAGTGAGTGTAGAAAATTGAAGAAGCTAGAGGAAGATGTTATTCAAGTAGGAAAACAGGTTTAGGAGGAAACCTTTTTTATGTGCCTTTGATGATATAATTGCACTCACAATAGAATAATCCTATCAAAATAAAAAATGATCTCTTCATTGAATGCAAAAAGTTGTATATTCAATAAAATATGATTCTTATTTCTTCTTTTTTGTGAATTTTACTTTGTTTTCGCAATTTTTCCAACGTTACGTTGGCCTTTCTCTGATTGGTGGTGGAGAGGGATTTTTCATTTTGGGCAAAAGGCCCCAAAATGAGCTCGGTTCTCCCCTAATGCCTATTTAACTTGATGTCTTTGCATCACGAACAAAATTGTCATTCTAAAAGAAACATAAATTAGCTTGAAAGCATACACACTTATTACTAAGAGACAACATAGATTACACATGTCACATATTTGTTAACATTCTCCTTCCAAATGCTTGCTTGATTGATTCTACAAAGATATCTATGAATGTAGTCTCCAGCATTTGTAGGCTCCTATATAAAATAGCCCATTCTATACCTTATGGGCATAGATACCATTTACATTCTTTTATAGATGCCATTTGCAATACCTTTTTGTAGACAACATTAGCTGTGTAGACTTCATTTGTATCTTTGTTGCTGCTTTCATGGTCCACGGTATCTTTTATACACACTTTCAGTGTATCTGATTATCTAACATGTGACATAGAAACATACAATTGTCCATGCATGAATACTTGTGTGGCCAAATAAAGTCCCAACACACTCAATGTTTGACCTTGGGACTTAGTTATTTACATACTTGTTACATAATGTCCACCTTTTAGTTATACGGGGACACCCGGACATTAGTGTGCCATCCTATAGTGAATTGGTATTGTGGGTGACTCCACATTAAATACTGATTACCTAGTGGTATTGGCATAGCTTGAGACCATGCCTGATGGGTGCATATTATTGTTGAGGTGTAACAAGTAGTACTATGCTTGACAACTGTATTGTGGTCAAAGTGAAACAAGTGTACTATGCTAGACAACTGCACACGATCGAAGTGTAACAAGTGGTTTATGCAACTAATGTGCCATGCTCATTGGAGTGTAACAAGTGGTAACTCACACCATGCTATATGATGTGTATAATGATACTCTCATTAATATAGTGAAACAAGTGGTGAATATATGTTGTGTTTATGCCTATCAATGTTTCAAATTGGGATTAATTGTATAAAAGAGTAATTAATTGGAATATGTTTACAAAAATGTCATATTGGAATTAATTGTCAAGTAGTTGGGATATGTTCACAGAAATAGGTGATGAGCAGTGTGCGTGTGTCGCACATAAGGGGTCTTGTCTATATCATATTTCCTATTATTATTTGTGAGTTGATGATGAGTGCGAGGGTCACCAATTTAGGTGTCACACAAGTTTTATTGTTGCAGTCCATGTTCATCTGAGCCTCTGAGCCATGCCTTTGTGCCACTGAGCCATGCTTGGTCAATGAACTTCTAAGTCTGTTTGTCATATTCCATGTCTATAAGAACCTCTAAGCCATGCCTAATCAACCTCTAAGCCATGTTCAGACCTTTGAGTTTACCTTGCAGGTTATGACATCAATAGCTATACAAGCATAATGTTGTTGTAGCATTTTCTTCTACACAACTGTAATTATACATTTTCTTCTACATAATGTTGTTTGAGGATAGTTGCTTCCTCAAACGGGAGGACTGTTACATGTATATATTTTATCATATTTTTTAATGCTTAATAATTGTAGAAAAATTTGCTTGATTTAATGTGTAGAAATTGTCTTAATGAAATGTGCGAATGTGCACAAGGTTATTAAATGTGTGAATGTGCACAAGATTATTATATATGCGAGTGTGCACAAAGTTATTTCATGCATAAAGGCCCATTAGCATTTATATTTGGGCAAAGGTTGGAATATGTACAAACCTTAGGAACTTTGATATGGTTAATAATATATAAAGCAAAACCCAAAAGTGGAAAAATCAAGCCCAAATTATACACAACTATTATTAGCTCCTTGGGCTATTTTTATGGAATACAATTCTCAAAATACTCATGCCATGGAAGTGGAGCTACACGCATGAGGGGGGGGGGGAAATATTACACCCAATCTTATCTTGATGGTAATGTTTTTCTCTTTCTCTTGTCTTATGATATGCTATGCTCTTTGATATCAATTTTATTCAAGTCTTTATTTTAATATTTGATGTATTTGTGAGTCCTTAATTATTTCTTCAAGAAGTACAAAAAGATCCCGTGATAATACCAAAAGCTAGCCTCATAGGAAATTGTCTCCTTCTCATGTCAAAAGGTAGTTGAAGCATTGATGGAATGAATGTTATCCTCGGAATGAGAATGCTATCTCCAATGTTTGTACTTGTAATAATTTCTGCTTCTATCATCTTTGAGTGAAATTGCTTACATATCAATCTGGTACCGTTATAAATTCCCCGCGGATTCAAATTACGGAGCAACATGATAGGATAATTCACCTTTAAAAAAAAGCGGTGAGGAGGGTAACCACCACCCAACTTCAAACTATTCAAGTACTCAACTGCATACAATATGCAGAAGAAACAACATAATTTGTACTGAGGTATTCTCTTTCAAGTCCAGGTAATGTAATCAAGGCTAGTGCATTAATCTTGTACACCTCTTGATTTCATGGTGCAAGAATAGCATGGTCTTTGAAGAAGCATGCATAATCCTCCACTCTTTGAAGATCTATGTACACCCATTCTACCAAACTCAGCAGCAGCAGGGAGTTCCCATGGATTAACATTCATAATGGAATTGTCACTCTACCTTGAGTGTTTGGATGGTCTATAGAGCCATCTCCAATTTGCAAAGTCTAATTGACAAAATCTAGTTCTCTACAATCATAACCACTCTAAATGACCCGCATGGTTTGGGTGAGCTTTAAAACATTCACAAATCTCTAAATATATAACCGGCACAATGTTGCATCAACAGTATCCTCACGTGAATCCTTTGCAACAACAGGTCAGATTTGCCTCAAGTTACCACCAAAGAGCATAATTTTGCCACCAAACACTATATCACTTTGCATGATATCTTTTAATGTCCTGTCCAATGCTTCATATGCATACCTATGTATCATTGGAGCCTCATCCCAAATGATCAATCTTGCAAGCTTCAACATATTGGCCAATGGGCTTTTAGCTTTTATACTACATGTGCTAAAAGCATTCATAACCAAATGCTTCATATGCATACCTATGTATCATTGGAGCCTCATCCCAAATGATCAATCTTGCAAGCTTCAACATATTGGCCAATGGGCTTTTAGCTTTTATACTACATGTGCTAAAAGCATTCATAACCAATGGGATTTTGAAACATGTGTGCGGTGCATCCATTTGAAAGTAACAATGCAGCTATTCTAGAAGATGCACATGCCAAAGCAACTTGGTTCTCTCCACCACGTAGTCGAGATAGCAAGGCATTATAAGGATCCACCTGATCCATTAAGGAAAAAAACACCACCATTGTTCAAGTTAACAGCCTCAAGGATTGTATAAAATGCTCTTGATTAACAACTATTAAGACTCCTTTCCATGCGAAGAGCCAAATCAGCCTGTTGAACAGCATCAAACATAATCTCTTCCATCAACAACAAACCACTGTTGATAGTAGCAACAGTAGATCTATCATGAAAAGGTAATCATTCAAAATCATGTAAACATTTTTCATATTGTTGTAAGAGGTCTTCTATGTGTAAGAGAGCTTGCTTCTTAGCTCTATGGATTGACAAATACCAACATCAGCACACCTTCTCTACAAGTCATGGAAAAAAGCATTTGAAAGTTTGGCAAAAAATTTAACCTAAAGTTTTCCGGAGGACATAGGCTCACAAAAAACCAAAATGATGACAAAGAGTCGGTGTAGTTGGAATCCTATTTTTTGAAATGCAGCATCTTGAAGACACATATACAACTCATCATCACTCTCTAGCATTCCTCTTGCTTCACATGCAGCCCTAAAACATGGATACAAATGACCATTCACATTGTTCGTATGTCCTTAAAAGATTTGCAACCTTTACACACTGTGAATAGCATGCGTAGATAGTATTGCTTACCTGCATTCAGGCTAATATTATACATACGTCCAATCATATTTCCCTTTTTTCTTTTGGTCCATGATACAAGAGCTATATTCCACACCCACTTGCAAGGGAAATCAGCATATATTAAGCTATTTGCATCTGCATATATTAAGCTATTTGCATCTGCATACAATTGATTAGTCCTGACCATTCAGTGAGAGTAGTTCTTTGGTTTCTATCCACAACTAGTTACATCGCGCAAATCATCATGGTCATTGAATATAACATGATTTTGCAAGGGAAGATGAATATGCAACCTTTATATATCTGGCTTTCCATCATGAATATAGGCACCAACTTGCCTCTAACGCAGGCACGTACCATGCATCCAAATATTGACTAACCTTGTCAATAACCCCATGTGTATCTTGCAACTCTATAGTAGCTCTATCATGTCCTTTATATACATACTTATATAAATATTTCCCTTTTGTAATGGTAGAGCATACTTCTATGTTAATATGGGCTTTGTATCTCATAGAGAGAAAAGGGTTATATGGAACAACCCATTTGACTATCCACCATATGATCCTTTACTTGGATAAAATTACCATCATCTCATCGCATGTAAGTTGGTTATCCATTCTCATCAACAATAGTAGTCGCATAAAACTTTTGGGGATAACAATGTTTGCAACTCGCGTTAACCATGCAAGGAGAATGTATCTTTAGTTTCCCACATGGTCCATGAACATTACACTTAGTGCAACTTAGGAAACATTGCCTTATCTGGAAGTTTAGCACATACCAACTTATCACAGTCAGCAATCTCATGAGGTTTACATGTACCTTCTAATATCAATAATATATGTGCATGTGGAAAGCCTCTTTTTGGAAATTCAAAAATAGAAATAAATCTCACTACCCTTTCAAATAATACTTTTTTCACCAATAACTACAGCATATCCTTATGCTCCTCATTAAATACCCATGCCGTCAAGTCAGGTTGATCGTGGGGGCAGCCTGACCCGGTAATAAAGCATTGCTTATTTCATCCCACTTTGAATTGCAAGCAAAGGTAATAAAGTAGTTAAGCTTACCCATCTTCCTAACAATTACTTAAAATTGATGCATATATCGAGGCCCCCTAATGTATGTAGATGGTAGAACTATTATGCATCCAACAATGCCCCTAGAGACTCTATTGACCCCATCACATATATTAACAATATCTATAAGCCCTTAGTATACTTCAGCATGCAATGCTTTCTGGTTATTATGTATCCATACTAATCTCGATTCTTCCATGTTGCTATATGCATCAATAATATACTGTTGCAAAATGTAATCTCAATGCACAATATTGCTATTGAGTTATAGTATTTGTCTCCTAAGTTAAACCTTGTCTATTCCTACTACCATGGAGTGGAATTCTAACATGCCAACCATCCTCTCCTCGAGAGGAAACATAAGAACGTACAATAGAGGCATATACAAATGATGCAAGTTAGATATTCTTTTTTTAGCACCGGTGTGAGACATAATTTGAATCTCTATGGCCTACATGAAAATCTCTATGACCTACATGAAAATCATCCCCTTGACCTACATGAAAATCTCTATGACCTACATGAAAATCATCCCCTTGACCTACATGAAAATCATTCCCTTGACCTACATGACCTACATGAAAATCATCCCTATTTGAATCTCTATGACCTACATGAAAATCATCCCCTTGACTCGGCATGATAGCAGCGACCTCACTACCCATAGGAGCCAAGTATTGCCTTGACGTTGATCAAGCTTTAGAGAGATGACCATTCTCAAATCTACATGTGGACTGGACTGTAACATTTCTCTCATTGTAAGAAATGCGTCGACATATGAATTGTGTTCATACATCATTTTTTGTAGCCTTCTTTCAATCACATTCTGATTTAAAGAAGGCATCCCATGAAGTCTATTCTCCAATTCATATTCCATATCATACATATACAATTGGGTGAATTGAGGAGATGTATCTCATGTTTCATTAGGTATTATAGAGCTAACATGATGATAGGTTGTAAGATTCCTCCCTCTAGCTTTTGAGGTGTAAAGGTGTAAGAACCTCCCCTTCTGTTCTTAAAATTATTCCCCTCTCTGAAATAGCAGAAAGATCTTGTTTTACCCTGTTTTGGCCTAGAGAGAAAAAATGTCTAAAGAGAGATAATCCAAAATTGAGATATCTTGGACATAAAAATCCTTCTAGTGTTGTTTCTTATAAACTACATTTCCTTCAACCCTCTACAAAACACAGACTTTCTAACAAATGAACTAACAAATTTCTCACTCAAACACAATCAGAAAAAACTCACACATGACAAGTTACTCTGTGAATAGAAACTCCATTTCATCTTCAGAAATTCATATTACAGAAGTACATCAACGAGGTAATACTTGACTGACAAATAACTTGACAAACAAACTGCCAAAACTCTTCTTCCTCGACGATTACATGTGTCTCAACTTCTACGCCAAAATAACTATATATCCCCAAAAACTACTTCACAGGACTTTCTAACTTCCAACTAGATTTTAAAGGACACTTCACACTACATCTGATTATGACAATTTAAAAGACTAAGGTTTTAGACAAAAAATATCATCCAATATTCAGCCCTTAAACACTTGGCACAGCTCGGTGGCTTGAGTCGCAGGCTGACATCGGCGGACCCACAATCCCTTGATTCGTAAACTAGACAAGTAAAGAATCTTGCAAAGATAAAACAAAATCAGCATAAATGCCATCAGAACATCCTCCTCTTTGAAATTTTGCATATCCGCTGACTTTCCATTTGAAACATAATGCTCTACTGATTTCTGACTAATCTGCTGCACTACTGACTTTTTGCTGATCTGACTTCCTATCCATTCATTGAAATATTGCTTCCTCTGCATTTTGAAAATCGGACCATACTCCCTTGTCAAACAGAATGAAAGAAACTTGATTGGCAAATTAGACAACACTTCTGGAACACTTGAAAATTTCACCACATAATTCTGCCTTGAATCCGATCTAATCTTCAACACCTGTTGTGACAGTTAGATTTGTAAAACTTGCTTCACATCCATCAAATATCTGCACTTGACATCCTCCAAGTTGAATGCTATCAAAACAACCTTTGTCAAATAAATCTGAACCCAAATCTACCAAATAGTCAATTTGATCACCAACTTTCTTCACAATGAAAACATATTTAAGATCAGATTGAACCTTTGACAGCAAAATCAGAGATTGAGACACTTCAAAACCAAAACTTTGACCCTCAAAAACTTTTGCAACTTTCCATTGATGAATTTGGCATTCCGCTTGAATCCTCCAACCATCAAAATCAGCCTCAATCAGCTCCTGTAGGTTTATTTGGCCATCTAAAATGTGACACCAATATGCAAGAAACCTACTGAGATGTATACAAACCAAGTTTGCTCTGAAATCTAAAAATTCCATAAAAATGAGGCAAATAATCTGCACATAATCCTCTGGAATCCTCTAAACCTTTTTAGATGTGATCTGATCCACAAACATAAAAATTGATCACTATGCATCCTATAATGCATTCTTCGTTGACCAATTTGCAACTCCAAAATCTGCAACACATGAATATTTGAATTTTGACAATCTGCCATCATCTGTATTTTAGAATTTGTCATCCACATCTGACAATCCATTTTGCACAAATTCACCTCCATTCTGTCATCAACTTGAAAGCACACATCATTCAACAAAAATATATTTGAATTGAGAACAACTTTTCCCACATCCATTTTAGAATGCACATCCATCAAACTTAAGCTTAAAATTTCATCAGCCCGCATTTCAGGCATCATATGCTGATCCCCCAAATGTGTCAAACCTGCTTTGTACTCTTTAACAACTTGCTCTTGACAATCCTCCTGCTCAATTTGATCCATAAGACCTGTATTTGATCCAAACCAAAAATCAATCCACTTGTTCAAATTCTTTACAACAACTGAAACATCTCCTTGCTGAATATCAACCTATGACATCAAAATATGTCCTTCAAAACATTCAAAATCAAAAGTCTGATTTTCGTGATCATCGGTGGCAACATCAGACACAATGGTCTGACTTTTTGCTCGAATTCGCAAACCATCACAAACAGCATGTGTAAACTCCTGTAAGGTTTGTTCAGCACATTGGGTTTCTAAGTTCAAAATCTGTTTATGGGATTCATGTATCGATCTTGCAACATCTTCTAACTGCAAATTCTCTTGTGTAGATATGTTTGACAAAAATTCCACAGTCACTGCATGAGTATACTCTAGTGGTAGATTAGGGGTATCTAAGGGCTCTTTGAGGCTCTCTTGGCTAAGCTCCTTTTGCACCTCCTTCTCCACCATCTTTGGTACTCCCACTTGATGACTTTCAAACTCCATGCCAATCCAAATGTCATCATCATCACTTGACTCCCCTTCAAACTCATCCGCATATGCATCTCTCAACTTCTCACATGCTTTTTGTAACTTCCCAATGCTTTTCCTATTGAAACATGACTTTCGCCTGTCTCCTTTGTGATCAGCTAACCATTCATATGCACTCTCTAAGACATCCTCAAAGTCATCTAACCTTCCCAATGCATTCTTCATTTCCTCCCAAGCTGATGCTGTATGCACTTTATGGATAATTTTATGAAACTTTGTGCATAGGTCAACCATACACCATTTCCTACATGCATCTCCCTTTAAGCACTCATCAATTGCACACGGACAATCCTCTACCTTATGCTTCCGACTCATGCAAACCTCACATTTTTTCTTCTTCTTCTTACCCCCCATGACACACTCACATAATTAAAATACAACAATCATATTCAGCCCTCAAGAAAGATGCACCACACCAATCCGAGACCCATTAAATTTGCTAAACGGAGAGCCACGGATGTTATACCGGGATCCGCAAAGTTCATTTAATTGGTTGCTTAAACTAATTGAAATATTTTAAGTTGATGATACTTTAATCATTCTTGAAATATTTGCCATAAAAAGTTACCCCCTTCAATGTTGTGCATGTTGAATAATAGTCACAATTTGGACTTCTTGTTGCTGCTATGGTGACTTCTGCCTTGTCAATTTCTCCAAATCAGGTTGTTGCTGACAATTTCTCTACTGTTTTCTAATCAATTTCTCCACAAATCAGACTATCTGCAAATCAAATTTTGTCCGCAACTCAGATTCCATCTATAACTCAGATTTGTCTGCAAATCAGAAAAACTGTCAAACTGCACTGTCAAAACCTCCCATACTACCAAAATCCGCCAGGATCCTCCTTGCTATGAACCTTGCCGACTTACTACTACTGATCTTACAAAATAAGAATATGAAGGCTATTGTGAATTATCTAGAATGTATTACCATTCAGCATCTGACTTCCAAGAAATTGTAACTGCCAGTGTAACTGCCATCGTTACTACTGCTCGACGTCTTCTTGGCACTCATCCCCCTTACAGAAGAAAGCAAACTCAACCGTGACATTGCATCACAACACCGTGAACGCTCACAAATTTGACTGCCGTTGAGATTTGCATTGACAAATTCAAATCCATATTCAAATCAAAATATGCCTTCAAATCAGAATGTTTTTAGCACTCGCCATCAAAAGAAGAAAATGAATTCGATCATGACGACTTGCCACAATCACCGTGATTGCCAGTGTTTCTTGTAAACTACATTTCCTTCAACCCTCTACAAAACACAGACTTTCTGACAAATGAACTGACAAATTTCTCACTCAAACACAATCAGAAATAACTCACACATGCCAAGTTACTCTGTGAATAGAAACTCCATTTCATCTTCAGAAATTCATATTACAGAAGTACATCAACGAGGAAATACTTGACTGACAAATAACTTGACAAACAAACTGCCAAAAAACTGCCAACTACTTACAAACATCATTCTTCTTCCTTGGCGATTACATGTGTCTCAACTTCTACGCCAAAATAACTATATATCCCCAAAAACTACTTCACACGACTTTCTAACTTCCAACCAGATTTTAAAGGACACTTCACACGACTTTCTAACTTCCAACCAGATTTTAAAGGACACTTCACACTACATCCGATTATGACAATTTAAAAGACTAAGGTTTTAGACAAAAAATATCATCCAATATTCAGCCCTTAAACAAGTGTCTAAAATGGATTCCCCTGAAACAAAAGTTCAAAATGAACTTTCCAATGTGCATTAGGAATTAATTGAAAATGTCTATAAGGGACCTTAGCCTAAGGGTCTACATTTTCAAAAAAAATTGGATTATGGTCCAATTAAGGTTCCAATGGGCCAATTGGATTAATCCAAGTGTTCGGATGAGATAAATCCAAAATAATGAAAGAAAATACCCAAAAATGAGTAAATGCTCACATAAGATGAAGAGTTGAGACCGAGTATAAGGTTTATTAGTTAAAAATTATGAGATACTAAAAAAATGAGATATTTTGAAATAATGATGCATTTTTGACACCTTGGTAAGGAAAGAGGGACTCTTGACGTAGGTGCCTCTTTCACATGTGTGGAAGGGTTTTTAATTCAAAAAAATTGTGATATTTTCATCTCTCCTCTCCCCTGGATCAAACCAAATCAAAAAGGGAGCCAAGCTGGTCCAAATCTTGTCCAAATTGAGTCGAACTGAACCTAGAAAATTCTAGAACCCAGTTGGACTTGGTTAGTGGCCTCCCTCACCCCTCAGTCATTTGTAAAAAAATATTGGAGCTATACTATGCCAATATTATATTAAAATAATCATATTTTCTATTATCCCTTAAAGTTTTCTCTCTCTTGGGAGCTTGGAGCTCTCACTCTCTCTCTCTCTCTCTCTCTCTCTCTCTCTCTCTCTCTCTACAACAACTCTTGAAGTTGCTCTTCTCCTCTTGGTGGACCAATTGATTAGTCGGGGGCTTCACTGCTGCTAATAGAGAATCAAGCCAAACTTGGAGATAAAATTAAATTTTATGATTTTTTCCAATTTATCTCAATGACTTTCTTCTTCTCAACCCCTCTCAAGCTTGAGAAGCTTTCTAAATAATTGTTTTAATTCAAATAAAGCTTTCCCTTAAAGTCTTAATTTTTAATTAAGAGAAAGTTGATCTTTTGCTTATTTGTAATGCTTTCTTTAAGTAAATCTCTCTCTCTAAAAGAATAGCCATCTTTATGGCTAAATCCCTTGAAAAAGGATGCTTCTCAATGATAGTCTCTTAAATCAAAGCTAAACTCTAGGCTTGATAAGCTAGAGATTAAATGATTTTCTATTAACAAAATAATGGTTATTTCTTTTAGATTATTTATAAGTAGTTAAAAACTACTTTGATTGATTCTAAATGAGAAATAGATTATCCTATCAAATTGGGAAAAGAGAAATAATGGAACTAGCTTAATCTAGTGGAATAATCATAATTAAGTTTATGATTAAAATTATGATTTAAATTCATAGTTTGATTTTACGCATAAAAGAGGAACTACTATCATATTTTCATTACAAGATTTTACTCTTTTAAGAAAAAATTAAGAATTATCAGTAATAGCAACGAAGCTATGGTAAAATTTTTAGAAAATAATACATATCTTATTTTTATGCATAATGCAAGAAGAATGATTTTCATCATATTCATGAGAAATTTTTTTTGGTAATTATGCATAATTAATTGATTATGAGAAAAGAGTAAGTTTTGGTAAATTTATTTTCATACAAAAAGAGGAATTCCCATGATATTTGTTGAGATCCAAGTAATTAAATGGTAAAAGAGGAATTTTTGGTAGATTTATTTTATGCAAAAAGAGGACTTCCCATGATAATTGAGATCCAAGAAATTAAATGGTAAAAGAGAAATTTTTGGCATAATTCAAATTATGAGTATTTATCAAAAGTGAAATTTTGAGTATTATTATTTTTATTAGAAAATATGGATAGAATTAATTTTTATAAATCCCATGAATCTTTTACTCGAAACAAGAATATTGAATATATTTTAATCGAGAAATTTGAGAAAGAATATAAAAATATCCATCGAGAAAACTTGGATAATTCTTATTCAGAAAAAAGAATCTAGAATCCCAGGAAGGATCGAGGATCTAATGAGTAAATGGAAGTTTAGAATTAGTTCTCGTTAATGAAGCTTAAGGAATGTAAGTGAATGTGATGTGAGGAAATGTGAGTGGATGTGATGAGATGTGATGCGATGTAAATGGATGTGGATGTGAATGTGATGTGATAAGATGTGAATGTGATGTGAGGAGATGTGATGCGATGTAAATGGATGTGGATGTGAATGTGAAAAAATGTGAATGAGATGTGATATGTGAATGGGTGTGATGTGATGTAAATGGTGGATGAGAATGAGATGTGAAGTGATAGATGTGATGTGATGTGATGATATGTGAATGGGTGTGATGTGATGATATGTGAATGGGTGTGATGTGATGTAAATGGATGAGAATGAGATGTGAAGTGATAGATGTGCACGTAAATGAATGGATGGATTGAAAAGATGCAGGGGGGAAGAGAGCTTGAGCTCTTGCAAGCACACACACACTCACAAAACCCTAATAGAGAACACACAAGGTGAGAGGCTGAAATCTTCTTCTTCTCTACTCAACACTCAACACACCATATACAAGAATAAGAGTACTCATAATATGAAAGGTACTCAACCAATACATGCACGGGTTCTCTATAGTGTGAACCCGACTAAATGAGCTGGCGCTATAACTATGCCAGTCTCTAGAGTGGCTGTCACACAGCCTGTCATCCCACTGGCCGCATATCTCCCATGATCTCACCAACCATGCCAGTGGTGTAAGTGTGGGGCCTATCCCCCAGGCGGGTCATCTCAGTGGCCACCGCCTCACTAGACGAGCTCGATATCTCAACACTCCCCCTCGAGCTTAACTCCATCTCATGTACACCAAGCGAAGCCCTGAATCTGCGGAGCTTCTCTGTACCCAATGCTTTGGTGAAGATGTCAGCTACCTGATCCTCTGTGCTGACATAAACAAGGTCAAGATCTCCTGCCAAGACCTTCTCTCTGATGAAGTGGTAGTGGACTTCTATGTGCTTCGTACGAGCATGAAAGACTGGGTTCCTGGCCAACTGTATACTGCTAATGTTGTCACAGAAAATGACAACTTGTCTATCCACTGATAGACCCAAATCTGCAAGTAGCTTTCTCAACCAAGCTACCTCACATGCTACCATAGCAGCTCCTCTGTACTCGGCCTCTGTACTCGATAGAGCAACCGTAGGCTGCTTCTTGCTGCTCCAAGTCACAGCAGCACTCCCCAAAGAAAACATGAATCCACTGGTAGATCGTCTATCTGAGATACTACCAGCCCAATCAGCATCTGTGTACCCATGTACACATATCTCTGTCCCAGTCTCATAGAATAGTCCACAATGCAAAGTAGACTTCACATACCTCAGTATGCGTCTCACTGCATCCAAATGCGGTTTCCGTGGAACCTGCATAAACTGACTCACCAACCCAACAGCATAGCTCAAATCTGGTCTGGTGATCGTCATGTAGATCAAACTTCCTACTATGCTCCTGTACATAGTAGGATCCTCCAAGATCTCTCCTGAATCTGCACTCAACTTGCCATTCTGATCCAATGGCACAGAAATAGGCTTACAGCCTGTTATACCATACTTGGACAACATGTCCAAGCCATACTGTCTCTGTAGTAATCCAATACCATGTGGTGACCTAATCACCTCAATGCCATTCTGATCCAATGGCACAGAAATAGGCTTACAGCCTGTCATACCATACTTGGACAACATGTCCAAGCCATACTGTCTCTGTAGTAATCCAATACCATGTGGTGACCTAATCACCTTAATGCCCAAGAAATATCTGAGCTCCCCCAGATCCTTCATCTCAAACTTCTGTCTAAGCAAGATCTTTACATCAAAGATCTCTGCATCATGGTACCCCATAATGATCAAGTCATCTACATAGATGACAACAAGCACAACTCCTCTATCACCATGTCTCACATACAATGAGAAATCTGCATTGGCTACATGAAAGCCAATAGTGACAAGATATTCAGAAATCTTGTCAGACCATGCTCTTGGTGCTTGCTTTAAGCCATACAAGGCTTTCTTCAACTTGCAAACATGCTCGGGGTGACCCTCATCCTCATAACCAGGTGGCTGCAACATATACACCTCTTCTTGCAAATCCCCATGCAAGAATGCATTCTTTACATCCATCTGATGTAAAGACCATTGCTTTGACGCAGCCACTGCTATCACAACTCTCACCGTTGCCATCTTGGCAACTGGGCTGAAAGTTTCCTCATAATCAATGGCATATGTCTGCGCATATCCTTTGGCTACCAATCTAGCCTTGTACCTGTTTATGCTTCCATCACTGCTATGTTTAACTTTGTACACCCACTTGCATCCAAGGGCTTTCTTGCCTTCAGGCAATTGCACTAAATCCCAAGTCTCATTTCCATATAGTGCATCCATCTCCTCGTCCATAGCTTTCTCCCAACACATATTTCCAACAGCCTCATCAATGCATGTGGGCTCAACAACCTGCACAACCTTTGCCATATATGCATAGTGATGTGCCACATAACCATCATAGGTAAATCTCTGCATAGGATTTCTCACTCTCCCAAATCTTCGCAGCTTTTCATTCATGGCTTCCATAGCCTTCTTTACACCAGGTGTTCTCATAGCTGGGATCCCAAGCTCCTCATCAAGGCTCATATCTGAGCCACTAGACTCTCCATCAACATGAGAATGCCCTGCAGAAATGTCAGGCATACCAAGGGGCTCAACCACTTTCTCTTTTCCTTACGTGATGTAGTAATCACATTTGCAGGACTGGTATTATGACGCAGCCTGCCACTCCATGGTCTATCAACAGACCCACTAGATGAGGACTCTCCTGGTCCACTCAAAGACTGTGATTGCTGACCTGCATTCTGTGCAACCACACTTCCACTCACATCAGCCCCAATAGCTTCTTTCTCAGCAGCATACCAGCTGCTCATCTCATCAAAGACAACATCCCTGCTTACCCTCAACTCACGTGTAGTAGGGTTGTAACACCTGTATCCCTTTTGCTCAAGGGAATATCTAATAAACACACATTTTTCAGCTTTCGGATCCAGCTTAGTTCTCAGCTCATCTGGCACATGCACATATGCAATGCATCCAAAAACTTTCAGATGAGACAAATCTGGTTTTCTGCTAGTAAACCTCTCCTCTGGGAGTTACATCATGTATGGCTGCAGTTGGAGTCCTGTTCATGATGTATACTGCTGTAGAAACAGCCTCAGCCCAATAGCAATGCGGCATATTTTTCTCTTCCATCAATGCTCGTGCAATCTCAGCAATGTGCCTGTTTTTCCGCTCAGCAACTCCATTTTGCTGCGGAGTGTATCTGCATGTGAACTGTCTCCGAATACCATTCTTCTTAAAAAATTCAGAGAACTCATTGGAGAAGTACTCTCCCCCTCCATCTGACCTTAGGCACTTTACATATTTCCCTGTTTGCTTTTCAACCAAAACTCTGAAATTCTGAAAGTGAGTGAACACCTCACTCTTCTCTTTCATGAAATATACCCACACTTTCCTTGTGTGGTCATCAATGAAAGTCACATAATACCTGCAGCCTCCCATAGATATGGTCTTCGTAGGACCCCATACATCTGAATGCACAACATCTAGTGCATTTCTGCTCACATATCTGTTACGTGGAAACACATGCTTTGTTTGCTTCCCAAATTGGCATGCTTCACAGATTTTATGCATACCTTCCACTTTAAATTTTGGCAGCCCTGTCACAATTCCTTTTGTCTGCATAGACTTCAATCTCTGCACATTCACATGTCCAATTCTTTTATGCCATATGTCTGTGTCTGCAACAATTCCTGAACCATTTGCAAACATCGCAGCACTCATCTCAGGCATGTCTACATCCAACGTAAACATTCTGCCCACTCTGTTGCCTTTTGCAACCAACCTGCACTTGTCTTTGAAATCTTCAACATAACACCCATCAAGGTTAAATCGAACCTGCAAACCCTGCTCAATCATCTGGCCAACTGAAACCAGATTCTTTGTTATGTTCGGTACTTGAAGTACATCTGCAAGGTACTTCACTTTGCCATCCTGCATAGACAATGGCACATCTCCAACGTGGGCAATTGGATGAGCAGTGTCATCCCCTGTTTCCACAAAACCTGGTCTTTCCGGGTTTTTCATCTCCTTGAACCACTCCCCATGACTCGTCATGTGGTTCGAAGCGCCTGAATCCACATACCATACATTATCTTTTTGTGCTGCATCAACATTTTCAGACATGGCATTCACAACATGCTGCATATTTCTGCTTGAGGATGCATAGTTGTTTTGCTGCACTTTCCCATTTTGTATGTCAGCCTGCTTCTTATAACATTCTGACTGCACATGTCCAAGCTTACCACAATAATAGCATTCACGTGCATCATTATATTGCCTTTGCCAATTTCCACGGCCTCTTTGACTCCCCCTGCCTCTGAATTTGCCTCTTCCACCTGCGTGTTGTTGTTGTTGTTGATTCTGGGACTGTTGTTGTTGCTGCTGCTACTGGCCATAATTCTGATTACCTGTTCGGCCACCTCCTTGACCGCGTCCACGGCGTCCTCTACCTCGTCCTCTTCCTGAACTCGTGTAGAAGGCCTATTGCTCTGAACTGTTTTTGCTTTGTGAAGACTGTTAGTCTTCACCCAAGTTCTTCTCTTCGATAATCAGCATAGACACCAAATCTGTAAAGTTGGGAATGTTTTCCCGAGTCTGAATAGACGTCTTAAACGCCTTGTATTGTGGCTCGAGACCACGTAGACAGACTTCCACCTTGTCATCATCATCTACTGATACACCAATAGATGTAAGGGATTCCACAATGCCCTTTATCTTCAACGCATAGTCATTCACAGACATGCTCTTTTTCTCCACAGTATGAAGTTCATTCTTCAACTGTATCTTACGTGCCTTGGTATTTGTTTCATAAAGCTTTACCAAGCTGTCCCATGCCTCCTTGGGGGACTTGGCATCCTGAATGTGCCCAATCATGGTGTCCTGTATACTAATGGAAAGCCAATACATTACTTTCCTGGCTCCTTGGTTCCAGTCTTTAAACTCTTTCACATCTGCAGCAGTCGAATTTATATCCCGTATCTCCGGTGCCTCTTCATGCTCACCTTCTATGTAGTCCCAATAGCCTTTTCCCATCAGGAAATTCGTCAACCTAAACCTCCAAGCATGGAAGTTATTTTTATCCAGCTTCTTAGCCACAATCTGTGTTATGCCATCATTAGACATCTTGCCAAACACACAATTTTACCAGAAACTGCACTCTGGTTTTTCCTGCACAACTGCTGTATTTTCTGCACAGCGGTACCGCAGTCCACTCAAATGTCACAACCAGTGACCTCAATGTGCATACATACACCCAATGGCAACGGTAGACCTCTTTGCAGCACCCACAGTGTCTGCACAGTCAATCTGTCTTCCTGCAGTTCTTAAAACAGAGTTCTGCAGAGAATCGATGACTTACCCGCATTGCTCGAAACTGCATGCTTTCTGAAAAACGGAGGTCCAGACGCGCCCGAAACGCGTTTTCGGTCCGAAAATTGTAGTCCGATAGGACCGTATAGTTGCCCTATAGCTTTACTCCCGCGAAGAAAGCTCCTCAATCAGAGACCGTTTGCCGGTGCCTCTCGTAGAGCTCCCGACAAGGGTGTAGTCACCAACACAATAGGGAAGAGTAGTTGAAGCTCTTACCCTCGTATCGCTTCCTGTGGTTCTCTTGCTTACAGCTCAGCCCTTAGCACGAACCAGGCTCTGATACCATGAAAAGATGCAAGGGGGAAGAGAGCTTGAGCTCTTGCAAGCACACACACACTCACAAAACCCTAATAGAGAACACACAAGGTGAGAGGCTGAAATCTTCTTCTTCTCTACTCAACACTCAACACACCATATACAAGAATAAGAGTACTCATAATATGAAAGGTACTCAACCAATACATACACGGGTTCTCTATAGTGTGAACCCGACTAAATGAGCTGGCGCTATAACTATGCCAGTCTCTAGAGTGGCTGTCACACAGCCTGTCATCCCACTGGCCGCATATCTCCCATGATCTCACCAACCATGCCAGTGGTGTAAGTGTGGGGCCTATCCCCCAGGCGGGTCATCAGAGTGGCCACCGCCTCACTAGACGAGCTCGATATCTCAACAATTAGTGGATTGTGCTGACAGATTGTTGGTGTCTAACCTTTGATCCAGTGGATCTAATTAAGGAATGACAAATTGAGAACTTGCATAATTGAAATTTTTGTGGGGAATGTTCAGATGGAATTTTCGATCTAATAATGGACTATTATTGTGTTAAGAATATGAATGTTATGTATGTTTTGAATGAACTGTTCTCTGATAATGAGTTCTGTATGTTCTTCTTGTAGAAGGGATCTTTATCCTAAGATTCTGTGTGGGTTGACCAGACTATAAGGAACATTAGAATCAGTTGGATCTTAAAGGGAAAGAGTTTATTCTCCAACTGCGAGATGAGGACATCTCGTGTTTTTTAAGTGGGGAAGGATGTAAGATTCCTCCCTCCAGCTTTTGAGGTGTAAAGGGGTAAGAACCTTCCCTTCTATTCTTGAAATTATTCCCCTCTCTGAAATAGAAGAAAGATCTTGTTTTACCCTGTTTTGGCCTAGAGAGAGATAATCCAAAATTTAGATATCTTTGGATATAAAAATCCTCCTAGTGTCTAAACTGGACTCCCCTGAAACAGAAGTTCAAAATGAACTTTCCAATGTGCATTAGGAATTAATTGAAAATTTGTATAAGGGACAGCCTAAGGGTTAGCCTAAGGGTCTACATTTTCAGAAATTTTTGGATTATGGTCCAATTAAGGTTCCAACGGGCCAATTAGATTAATCCAAGTGTTCGGATGAGATAAATCCAAAAGAATAAAATAAAATACCCAAAAATGAGTAAATGCTCACATAAGATGAAGAGTTGACTGAGTACAAGGTTTATTAGTTAAAAATTATGAGATATTACTAAAAAATGAGATATTTTAGAATAATGATGCATTTTTGACACCTTGGTAAGGAAAGAGGGACTCTTGAGGTAGGTGCCTCTGTCACATGTGTGGAAGGGCTTTTAATTCAAAAAAATTGTGATATTTTTATCTCTCCTCTCTCCTGGATCAAACCAAATCAAAAAGGAAGCCAAACTGGTCCAAATCTTGTCCAAATTGAGTCAAACTAAACCTAGAAAATTCTAGAACCTAGTTGAACTTGGTTAGTAGCTTCCCTCACCTATAAAAAGACCCTCAGTCATTTGAAAAAAATATTGGAGCTATACTATGCCAGTATTATATTAAAATAATCATATTTTCTATTATCCCTTAATTTTTTCTCTCTCTTGGGAGCTTGGAGCTCTCTCTCTCTACAACAACTCTTGGAGTTGCTCTTCTCGTCTCGGTGGACCAATTGATTGGTCGGGGGCTTCACTGTTAATAGAGAATGAAGCTAAACTTGAAGGTAAAGTCATTTTTTATGGTTTTTTCCAATTTATCTCAATGACTTTCTTCTTCTCAACCCCTCTCAAGCTTGAGAAGCTTTCTAAATAATTTTTTTAATTAAAATCAAGCTTTCCCTTAAAGTCTTAATGCTTAATTAAGAGAAAGTTAATCTTTATGCTTATTTGTAATGCTTTCATTAAATAAATCTCTCTCTCTAAAAGAATAGCCATCTTTATGGCTAAATCCCTTGCAAAAGGATGCTTCTCAATGATAGCCTCTTAATTCAAAGCTAAACTCTAGGCTTGATAAGCTAGAGATTAAGAAAATGGTATTTTAATGATTTTGTGTTAACAAAATAATGGTTATTTCTTTTAGATTATTTATAAGTAGTTAAAAACTACTTTGATTGATTCTAAATGAGAAAGAGATTTTCCTATCAATTTGGGAAAAGAGAAATATTGGAACTAGCTTAATCTAGTGGGATAATTATAATTAAGTTTATGATTATGGTTAAAATTATGATTTAAACTCATAGTTTGATTTTAAGCATGAAAGAGGAACTACTATCATATTTTCATTACAAGCTTTTACTCTTTTAAGAAAAATTATGAATTATTAGTAATAACAGAGTGAAGATATGGTAAAATTTTTAGAAAATAATACATATCTTATTTTTATGCATAATGCTAAAAGAGGACATCCTACCATATTCTAGGATTGGACACTCTATGCAAAAAGAATGATTTTCATCATATTCATGAGAAATAATTTTTTGTAATTATGCATAATTAAGTGATTATGAGAAAAGAGTAAATTTTGATAAATTTATTTTTATAAAAAAAGAGGAATTCTCATGATATTTGAGATCCAAGTAATTAAATGGTAAAAGAGAAATTTTTGGTAAATTTATTTTATGCAAAAAGAGAAATTCCCATGATAATTGAGATCCAAGAAATTAAATGGTAAAAGAGAAATTTTTGGCATAATTCAAATTATGAGTATTTATCAAAAGTGAAATTTTAAGTATTATTATTTTTATTGGAAAATATGGGTAGAATTGATTTTTGTAAATCCCATGAATCTTTTACTCGAAAAGAAGAATATTGAATATATTTTAATTGAGAAGCCGAAGATACCCACGCGTGTGTTGGGGAAGAAAATGGAACAAGGTGTTAGAGTTGTTTTCTGAACTCGGGCATGGATCTTGTTGATTGGCCTTGCTGGTCCTCAACGGATGAGTCCATGGCTCTTTTATATAGATTTGTTGGTTGATCTTGAACGGAGAGTCCATATGGATTTTCTTAAGTGAATATATTTCCGGGTACTATGAGCTAAGAACTATTGAAAAGGCCCCTGAGTGGACATGTGGTGAGCGTTCTAGTTACCAATGATGCCATAGGTACACCGATGAATGATTGGAAATTAGAATTCAAGCTGGATATTTTGGAGGATTATGATCAGTGATACTATGGTTTCATTAAAAGATTGTTTTAAAGACAACTGAATCTGTGAAACAGGCAATTTCATATTGGGTGTGTAAGTGGTGTGACTATCTTGAAGTTTGCTTGAAGCACCGGCTAGGGGGCGTGGGAACTCTTTTCCTTGGTACCCAAGGTAAAACATAACCAAATTTCTAAATGGATCCTATCACTACAGTGGTTGGGCGGTTGGCTAACCCATGGGATTGGATGGGGTAGGCTAGACTGATGGATCCCTAAAATGAGACTCAATTTTGTTATGTTAAGATAGATGAAGTAAATCCCGGATAGCCCTTGTTCTATGGGAAAGAATCAAAGGCTATGCCTCTTGATGAGAAAAAAAGTGTTGGACTCTATGATCCAAATGCAAGTCTCTTCCTTAATCTGACCATGAGACTTACGGGTTCGGTCGGATCAGTTTGGTTAGTGATGACCTTGACTATGTTAGAATAAAAATATCCTGGAGGAATCGCCTATGTCTGCTGGGCGAGGGAAGTTTTTCCGGGTTCGGTTTTGGAAGAACCGAGGGATTAGTCTCTTGTCCGGATATCCATGGGGGAGGCCCTGAGTGAGAGGTTCTGCCCTGCGCAAGAAGTGAATGTGATGTGAGGAGATGTGAGTGGATGTGATGAGATGTGATGCGATGTAAATGGATGTGGATGTGAATGTGATGTGATAAGATGTGAATGTGATGTGAGGATATGTGATGAGATGTGGATGATATGTGATGAGATGTGGATGATATGTGATGCGATGTAAATGGATGTGGATGTGAATATGATAAGATGTGAATGTGATGTGATAAGATGTGAATGTGATGTGAGGAGATGTGAGTGGATGTGATGAGATGTGGATGAGACGTGATGCGATGTAAATGGATGTAGATGTGAATGTGATGAGATGTGAATGGGTGTGATGTGATGTAAATGGTGGATGAGAATGAGATGTGAAGTGATAGATGTGCATGTGAATGAATGGATGGATGTGGATAGATGTGAATGTGAATGAATGGATGGATGTGGATAGATGTGAATGTGAATGAATGGATGGATATGATGAGATGTGAAGGGATGTGATGAGATATGGATAGATGTGGATGTGATGTAATGTGGATGGAATGAATGAGATATGATGTGGACGTGATGTAATGTGGATGGAATGAATGTGATGTGATATGGATGGAATGAATGTGATGTAATAAGGATAGATGTGGATGGAATGTATGTGATGTGATGTGGATGCAATGAATGTGATGGATGTGAATGGGTGTGATGAGATGTGAATGGGTGTGGGGTTGTTGCAAGATCAAGGTGTCCAGTTTTATCCAGTTTATGCTGGACTGGGACAATGCTTGGAGAGTAAATTTTGGGGGGCAAGGTACTTAAAATGAGATCAAGCAAATAATAGAAAATACACTTGTCCTTAAATTAACCTAATATAACTTAAATTAATATAAATTAGTCTAATTAATTAAAATTAATCAAAAATATGATGAAATGATAAACAAATGATCTTTCCATACTTAGAGTGATCCAATTTATTTTTCCATAGACGCACCATTACAAGTACACTAGTCCCTATAGGTTTTAGATGATTCACATCAAAAATGTAATTTTACTAATTAGATTATTAATATTTGTAGGCCTTTTGATAGTCTGGAAGAATTTTGAAAAAGAGATCATTAAAAATCCAACCATTGGATTTACAATTTTTAATAACCACCACATTCTACTAATGTCTCAATATCTACCCACTCTTTTGATCTACAAGATTGAGGATTTTAAGTGGTAGCTATTGTGGGTACAAAAAGTGGCGTATATTATAACACTTTAAAGACCTTGAAATATTTAAAGAAAATAGACAAATATCTTAAAATTTTCTCGAAAAATCAAGTTAAGCTCCATATTATGTGAAGATCTAAGGTACAAAGTGGGAATCTCATATGAGTTTATATGTAAAAGATATTAGCATTTTATGGAATCAGTTCAAATTTGGGACAGGGTGTATATATTGACTTTGTACCTAAGAAAATGAGGACTTTTGACTATCTAATGCTTAATCAAATTATGCAACTATATTTCCAACTTTGAATATGATGTTCCAAAAAAAGAACTTGAAATGAAATTCCTTCATTTACTAGGAGAGATTAGCCACTTAAGGTAAACAAATGCCTGTTTTTTTTACTGTTTACAGGGTGCCTAAGTGGACAAAACTGGGCACCCTGATCTTGCAACCACCTTGTGATGAGATGCAATGAATGTGACGGATGTGAATGGGTGTGATGAGATGTGAATGGGTGTGATGAGATGTGAATGGATGTGATGATATCTGAATGGATGCGATGAGATGTGAATGGATGTGAATGTGATGTGATGATATCTGAATGGATGTGATGTGATGTGAATATGATATGATGAGATGTAAATGGATGTGAATATGATGTGATGAGACGTGAATGGATGAGATGTGATGAGAGGATAGATGTGGATAGATGTGATGAGATGTAATATGATGTGATTGGATGAGAATGGATATTGAAAAGGCCCCTGAGTGGACAGGTGGTGAGCGTTCTGGTTACCAATGATGCCATAGGTACACTGATGAAGGAATGATTGGAAATTAGAATTCAAGCTGGATATTTTGGAGGATTATGATCAGTGATACTATGGTTTCATAAAAGATTGTTTTAAAGACAGCTGAATCTGTGAAACAGGCAATTTCATATTAGGTGTGTAAGTGGTATGACTATCTTGAAGTTTGCTTGAAGCGCCGGCTAGGGGACTTGGAAACTCTTTTCCCTGGTACCCGGGGAAAAAAATTGCCAAGTTTCTAAATAGATCCTATCACTACAGTGGTTGGGCGGTTGGCTAACCCATGGGATTGCCTCTTGATGAGGAAAAAAGTGTTGGACTCTATGATCCAAGTGCAAGTCTCTTCCTTGATCTGACCATGAGACTTACGGGTTCGGTCGGATCAGTTTAGTTAGTGATGACCTTGACTACGTTAGAATAAAAATATCTTGGAGGAATTGCCTATGTTTGTTGGACGAGGGAAGTTTTTCTGGGTTCGGTTGTGGAAGAACGAGGGATTAGTCTCTTGTCCGGATATCCATGTCCTAGTGAACTAATTATCCAAGTGAGCACCCAATGAAACGAATGCTAAAGCATTGTTACAAGAGTGTATATTCTTCATGTATTCCTTACTAACATTATCATTACCAAGTAACACATCAACCAATTACAAAAACAATAGGTAATATTTCCTGAGAAGGAGAAACATTTGGCATCTTTCAAAGATTTCATAAAAAAGGTTTACTTTTTACCTCTTTCTGAAAAGTGGTCTGCGCATGTGTACAAAAATGCTAAAAAATGATAATATTTTGGGTACTTTACAAGTTTCTTACAAAAATTTACATGAAAAAAAAGACTTAGTTTTGCTTACTTTCTTAGATTATAATTGAAAATCTAACAATACGTTTTTCAAAAACATAAAAAAATAGAGACAATGTTTACAAACGGCATGTTTCAACTATTCCACAAATTTTGAGTAGCAACATGAGTATGTTTTGATGCAATACATAGACGTCACAGAGCTAAAACAGGCCGTTTATGAAAATCAACCTCCAATTCTATAACTTTCTTTTCCAGAGCATTTGAAACTTGATGTAAAACATCGACAGAGTTGATGTTTTACAGGAGTTGATGTTTTGCATCAACATTGATGTAAAACATCAACTCTTAGCCTATAAGTTGATGTTTTGCATCAACTTTAATGTAAAACTCAGCTTTTAGGGGGCTACTTTTCGTAACTTTGAAATATTTTTACATTTTATATTATTTTTTATTTTTATTTTTATCACCAACAAATCTGTGAAAACTCATTCCAAACAATAGATAGTAACCAATAAAATCTTAAATTTTTTTAAAAATCTTATAAATCATAGAATTAAAAAAATATGTACCTAAGATAAGGTGATATAGGTAGAACATACGTTTAGGGCTAAGGACCTAAAAGACGTACATGGTCGCAACCTTTGACTACAAATTTGAGACGAGGTCATTAAAAAGAATGCTTGTCTATGTATCCATCTAACCTTTGTATCATAAATAATATCGCTACACAGTAGATGCCAAAAAATCATGATAGCAAACAGCTAGATAAGATAATCCATGATGATGTGTAATCCATTGGTTTTGATCCAGATATGCAAGTCTCCATTGATTTAGAAGACCATGTGTTGATCGATTTTTGTTCTACAATTCAATTTTAAAGCTGAAGAACTATAAGCAAATGCACGTGGTGGGACCATCTATGTCGGCAGGGAGGGGGGTGCATGTGATCTTGGACTCTGCCATGCCTATGTACAGTAGTATGCTCTCCAGCATAGGGGACTTTGAAAGGGCGATAAATAAATAGGTAAAGGATCTTAGAAACAAGAAAAGAGTTTATAGGACACATAAAGCAATATATTAAAAGAAAATGGTATTGAAAATGGCTCAAACATATCTCTCTCTCTCTCTCTCTCATAAAAGTTGTATAGTATAATGTTTTTTAAATAGAGATCAAGTCTTAGACATGTAATGAGACTATTTTCACTCCCATTATCCACAAGAGGTTATGTTTTTTATTGTGTTTTGACGTACTATGTGGTGATGCACACACACACACACAACCACACACTATATGCATGCATTTGTTTATCAAGTCAGGTTCTACATTACTTACATGCTGTTCAGAGTGCCTTTGAATATTGCGTATAAGTGTGTGTGTGTGTGTGTGCATTTATAAGAGAGAGAGTGTATGTATCTATAAGAGTGCATGTATGTGTGTGTGTTTGTGTGAGAGAGAAAGAGAGAGAGAGTAAGAACAGCTTTGTGTGTGTGTGAGAGAGAGAGGTTATGTTATGTGTGTGTGTGTGTAAGATTGAGAAAGAGAGAGAGAGAGAGAGAAGATTAAGACCAGTCAACTTTTCTTTTCAATTAATAATTTCAGCCTAGTACCATAAAATGTTTCCTTGCTTTGTGTTTTTTACTACTATTTGTCCTCAACTTATAGATGTGCTCAAATATTTGGGTACAAATAAGATATATATGTGTTTTTTAGGAATTGAAGTAGCATAATTTTCTTGAGAATATTTATGTTATGCTCCTTTTGAAAGGGTGATCAATGAATAGGTAAAGTATCTTAACAACAATATCAATGAATAGGTAAAGTATCTTATCAACAAGAAAAGAGTTTATAAGACACATAAAGCAACATATTAAAAGCAAATGGTATTGAAAATGGCTCAAACATCTCTCTCTCTCTCTCTCTCTCTCTCTCTCTCTCTCTCTATATATATATATATATATATATATATATATATATATGATAAAAGTTGTATAGTATAATGTTTTTTAAATAGAGAAAAAGTCTTATACATGTAATGAGACTATTTTCACTCCCATTATCCGTCAGAGGTTATGTTTTTTATTGTGTTTTTGAAGAATATGGTGATGGAGACACACACACACACACACACACACACACACACACACACACAACCACATACTGTATGCATGCACTTATTTATTAAGTCAATTTCTACGTGACTTACATGCCGTTCAGAGTGCCTTTGAATATTGCATATGTGTGTGTGTGTGTGTGTGTGTGTGTGTCTATGTATCTATAGAGTGCATGTATCTATAAGAGAGAGTGTTGTATCTATAAGATTGTATGTATGTATGTATATGTGTACATACATACTCATATAGACAAATCAAAAAATTGTCCTTTTTACAAGTTACACCATTGATTGTTAGAGGAGGACCCTTCTTTCATGTTTTTTTTTTGTAATGACATGTTTATTTATAAATCACATCTATGTATATGTTATACATTCATATACCTATATCTCACATCTTTCTATATATGTATGTATGTATGGCTGACCAGATGGAAGAGGTGACTCGCATTTTTTTTATAAACGCATGAAGAGCACCCTTTCCTTTGAGGAAAGGGTGAATCTAGCTATAGAGTTCGAGCATCGCTGGTTTGACGGGGGATGGGATGGGCCAAGGAAGGTTGAATTAGTTGTATGGAATGATGTTTTTAAGATTATTATACGTTTATGTCTACGAAAATTAGAGGAAAATATAGCCCTCATGCATATAAAAGAAAATATAGCCCTCATGCATTAGAGGAAAATATAGCCCTCATGCATATAAAAGAAAATCTAGGCTTGATAAATCTTTACAAAATAGACTATATGGTCTTTTGTGACAAAGATCAAAGCCCTCACATATATAAAAGAAAATCTGGGCTTGATAGATCTTTACAAAATTGACTATATGGTCTTTTTTGACAAAGATCATACACGACAGGTTTTTGGTAAAGTTATCAAATGTATTCCAAAGCATAAATTAGTAAAATATTAAACATGGATATGTTTTTTCTTTTGTGATCATTGGTGTTACAAGGTTTATTTAAGTATTTTAATTGTTTCTCGACCCTTTTCTTTTACTCTCCCTCTTTTTCTCAATGAACAAAAGATCATGACTGTCATTTAAAATAAAGTTTGTTTATGTTTTATGCAAAGATATCATTAGACATATTAAAGTTGGTGTATGAAAATAATAAATTGTGGGATACGCTCTTTTTTGAAGAGGCTCCACAATTGGGTTTTCCAAATACCATGTATAGCAACCCAGCCTAAAATGGGAAGTGTATGGATTTGATGGGTGGGATGATGATAATCTCGGTATATTTATATAGTGTTAGACCCTGTAGGCTAGATGAAAATCTCAAACTCCTCTTGATCAAAGAGGCATTGGGATTACTAGATGGGCTCTATATTGGGGTAGTAAATGTAGGAGCCCTAAGGAAAAGTGCGTCATTTTTAGGAAAATACTAAAGTGCATTCCGAGAAGGAAATTGGTGGATATAATGATGTAATAATCTTTGAGGTTATTAATGGATGTCTGTCTTCTGTTTTCTCTCTCTCTCTTTCTCTCTCTCTCTCTCTCTCTCTCTCACACACACACACACACACACACACACACACGCACACATGCACGCACGCACGCATGCACGCATGCACTCAGACACATGTAACACACAAATACTTACTCTTGCCTTTGAGAAATTGAGAGAGAGGGAGAGAAAGAGAGAGACCATAAATATTTTATTATTTAGCTTTGTGCTCGAGGGGTTCACTATATGTAAACTCTCTATATCACATGCGTTCTCTATATCACGTGGTACCCCTCTAAATGTAAAAAATGTGTAAAAAAGGGACTTTAAAAACCCTTCTATTGAACCCATGTGCTACGCTTACATATTTATGAGTGACCCCCTTGAGGTTCTATGTGTGATTGTGTAGAGGCAAGGCACAAGGTTGCTAGCCAGCAAACTTGGTGGTGTCAAATATTATTCTCTCTTCAACTTGAGGTAGGTTTTATTTTTGTCCTTTTTTCTCAATATATTTGTGTGATGCATAGATCAAGAGGTTTGTTTATGTTGATATGTTCGGTTAAGAGAGAGAGAGAGAGAGAGAGAGAGAGAGAGAGAGAGAGAGAGAGAGAGAGAGAGAGAGAAGACAACACATGATAAAATACTTGATAATTGATCATTATAATGGTAAATGTGAATGTTATAATATTTTTTGTGTGTTTAATACCATAGTGTACACATAAAATAGCGTTTAATACCTTAGTGGCAAGGCTAGCTAGGCTATAAACTTTTCAATTATTAGACCATTGCATTTGATTGTAGAAAGAGTTCTAGAGAGAGAATATATGACCATAGAGAATATACATACGTTAAAATATTTCAGTGCTTTGACTATATTATTCTTTTTAAACAATATAGAAATGTGCCTGAAAAGTAAAGAACTACTTTATGGTTGCTAATATTAGGCTTTTAGAGATGAAATTATAGGGCTTGATAAGAGAATACATTGTTTCGTCTTTGCAACTAGGAGGTATCTACATGTTTATAGTGATGGTATACAGGGTTATATCACATGTTGACTAAGATATAAATAGATTTTGTAGAGCCTTAAGATTTTTATTTTGTATTTTGGCTAAAGGAGATCTTGAATGATTATAACGGTTTAAATGCCATAGTGGTGGACACGTATGGACCTTCCAATTCCAACATAGCATTGTCTACCCCATCAAAGTTGATGGATTTGTGTGTTACAATACACCTTCCTCTTCAAGGTCTTCATCAGGAGAGCCAAACGCTAAATGTCTACAGACTATTGTGAACATATGCGAGCGCACTAAGAAAAATCAGGTTGCTTACAAGGAGTTCTTAGATGACATTTGGGATGAGGTCCGTGGAAGTGGCACTCAAAGAGGAGATATGATAAGAAATGAGTTGACACATCAGCTTCATCGTGTTCTCGATATAACAGTGCTCGCATGGAGGCCAACCAACTAGACATAATTTCCTTTATGGAAAATTTGCATGTTAAAATTGGGGAGCATCTAGGTGGATGTACTAGTAAGGAATGTAAAGAACAAGCCCATTCTTTAAAAGAGACAGTACCTGCATTAGGCTCGGAGGTACTAACTCTAAAGATAACCGTTAATCGACTCAATGCTATTATGAAGAAGATGAGTCATATGTTGGAGAGAAAAGTAGTTGCCTACTAGAGATTTTGCGAGAGTATGATGTTTTGTACATTCAACTTTCATGCTTTGACTCTACGGGTGATATTAATGAATTTTCTATTTTCTCAAAGTCTTTATATCTTTCAACATGTTCTATAGTTCTATAGTTCTACATTGTTTTCTTATTTTTCCTATTTTATTACAGAGGACATGCCACAGGAGGAGGAGACGAGAGCCTCGCCATACACTTGTCTGTCAGAGGAGATTATGCATTATTCGACACTAGGGGAAGTATTTCTTACAGGTGACTTCAATGCCCACACACAGTGCAGACAGTGTGAAGTGTATGACTATGATGACATGGAGATCCTCCACCCTGTGGATCTAGAGGAGATAGGGGCTAGTCAGGCATCAGAGGACACTGGACCAGACAGAGGACATTATGGGGACCACTTACTAGAGTTGGGAGCCAGGCATCGTCTCGTTATTTATAACAGGATGCCAACAGTTGGCCGGGATCAGGAGGGCTGACATGCTTCCCACATGGGGGTCATACAACACAGACCGGAGACTACATTGTGGGGTCTTTGGAGGCATCGCAGCTTGTCACCTCATTCTCCATCCCACCTCATCCTATTGGGGTAGATCATACATACTTGGCATTTTCACTAGCCGGATCACCGGTATCACCAGCACATACCCATGCCACACACTACCATCTACTTCACACATGACATGGCAGACATATACACTGGCAGAGTAGAGGATGGGCTCCTACTCATGGATCCCCTGGCACCTATGGATACCATTACAGCCTAGCTGGCATCACTCCTACACACGGCTGCATTTCAGAGCTTCCCACATCATGTCCACTCAGGAGAGCCTGTGAGATCTGGGACTATGCCCCAGAACAGATGGTATGATGATGAGTGCAGAGCCACATCTCCGTATACAGAGAGCCTTGGGAGCCATCACAGAGCAGGAATCGAGGAGAGAGATGAGGAGACTTACTCGTCGCCGCAAAAGGCAGGCCTTCGTAGAGATACAGGAGCTAGAGATCTTCCATTTCTTCATGAGTAGAGATAGCCCTATCTCATGGCGGCACTTCACAAAGCCCCGAACACCGACACCCATTGCAGACCCACTGACATGGAACACATATGCAGAGGGCCTATACCACGCCCCACAAGAGCCACCTATACCTCAGCCACCATAGGAGCCTCGACCTACCATAGCTAGCTTCTTTACCCACTCGATGGTAAAGGAAGCTATCCGCCGCCTACAGCATGGACAGGCCGCCGACCATATGGGCCTACAGGGTGAGCATCTCATATATGCAGTAGATTCTTTGGCTCCTTTTCTTGCACACCTGTTTAACAGGGCACTAGCAGAGGGTTTGCCTACGGAGTGGACGATGCACACCATTGCGCCGATCCACAAAATAGGGGATATGCTCGATCCGAGCAACTACAGGACGGTTATGGTTGGCCACGTGTTGGCCAAACTCTATGGTGTAGTGTTAGAGCAAGAGCTTAGCTTGTATGCTGAGCAAGCAGGTTTACGCTCATCAGGGTAGGCAGGCTTCAGGAGAGCTTTCTCTACCACTGACCATGTATTCACTTTGAGATGTATGATTGATCAGGCCAGAGTGAGGAAGAGAAAGCTCTATTGCTGCTTTGTGGATTTCTGCAAGGCATTTGACACAGTACCATGAGAGAGGCTCTTCCAGTGCCTACAGTCTCTTGGCATACCAGGCAGATATGACATGGGGCATCTATGCATTATATGAGCAAGTTTTTGGGCAAGTCAGATGCCCAGGAGGTATGTCCGAGACTATTGCTAGCACCATTGGTGTGAAGCAAGGATGCCCACTTTCCCCCACACTATTTGGGTTATACATTGATGAAGTGGCTGACTTCATTACACGGGGAGGCAGAGATGGAGTTGATCTAGCAGGTACCTCAGTACATATTATGCTTTATGCTGATGATATTGTATTAGTGTCTGAGTCTCCAGGAGGTCTACAGCACCATCTACATGCACTCGTCGATGATTTCTGCACACAGAGGGGTCTTACTCTGAACCTTGGGAAAACCAAGGTTATGGTCTTTCATACATGGAGATAGGGCAGGAGTCAGCTAACATTCACTCTCGCGCAGGATGCCAGGTGGAGGTGGTGACATCATACGTGTACCTAGGGGTTACCTTCTCTAGAGCAGACACGCGCTTCACCATGGGTTCAGCCAGAGCTAGATTGACATGGGGATATGCAGCATTGGCTATGCTAGAGAGATAGTGCCACCAGGCGCATTTTCAGGAGCCGTGGACGAAGGGGTGGCTATTTGACACATTAGTCACACCGGCACTGATGTATGGAGCAGCGATATGGGCGCCAAGCCTTGCTACCCATTGGTGGACATAGATAGAGAGACCATAGGCCCTCATGATGGCACGCATGATATGCAACAAACCGTCAGTACCTCATGATATTATCCGAGCAGAGTTTGTTGCGCCTCTTATGATGGAAGAGGCCATATTCCAGACTATATGCCTACTAGATAGATTCAGAGAGTTGCCACAGGACAGATTGTTATATAGAGCTTTTGAGGCATCTAGACAGCTAGCTGAGGCAGGAGACAGAGGATCATGGTATGCACAGGTTACACATTGGTTCTCACAGCATGGCCTAGACATGGATCATCTACCACCATTCCAGTATGACAGGGATGCACCACATATCCATCTCTCTCACAGTGAGAGGAACAGAGTATTGAGACATGACCTATGGCAGCTCTATACACGAGAGACATGGATATCGCCTACATAGCCTCTTCCACCAAAGACGCTATACTACAGAGATCACTTCATGAGTATCACACTGATGATGGATTTATAGAGGCCTAGATACATGGAGGGCTTTTTACCACACGGCTCCTGAGTGGCTATTGGTGAGCTTAGAGTTTCATCACATCGATTGGAGATCGAGATTGGCAGAGCAGCACGGATCCCCCGAGAGGAGAGGGTATGCAGATTGTGCAGAGAGGAGGTGGAGAGTGAGGAGCATTATGTATGCAAATGCAGAGCATATACAGCCATCAAAGAGAGATATCCCATTTTATTCAGAGAGCCACATTCCCTACGGGAGATCTTTGAGACAGCAGACCAGCGCATACTGGGGAGATTCATTCGACATACAGTGTCACAGAGAGACATCATTACAGGCTCAGACAGCTCTAGAGGGGGGACGACAGACACAGATTACTACATTTTTTTAGAGATCCATCCCACTCCCAGCCCCTACACAGCACGGAATTACTCTCTAGAGAGCAGAGACACTCAGAGCCCATAGGAGACAGAGGACACCTTGCTTTCGGACACCACGCCTATACCAGAGAGAGATGACAGAGATCAGAGCTCAGTTTCACAGAGAGGGTGCGGAGCGACTAGCTCGCTCTTTAGAGCAGTCCGAGGCATGTTCTTCAAGGAGCTGTGGACACCCCCTTCATTGATGTATATCATTTTATACCCCCAATATGGTACAGGATGGAGCTAGCTAGGTTGCATATCATGATTGTATACTCCATGCATATAGCTTTGCATTCTCCTAGTAGTAGAGCTCCATCCCCTCCCCCCCACTCATTGTACTTATTGCACACCCAGATTCAGCTTTTTAGTTCAGTACTTTTTCATTTTGTTGGGATGACAGAGGATACCCCACACAGGTACACTGATTTGTCTCATAGGCCGAGTTTGGTCTTTTGGAAGACGTTAATAAAATCTCTCTCTCTCTCTCTCTCTCTCTCTCTCTCTTTGGAGTAATGCCTATGTTAGCAAAGAAAAGTGAGAGACAGAAAGAGGTTATCACTTATTTGTGTAAATTTGCTTGTTGCACTATATTATTATAATGTTTTCTAATAATTACATTATGTTTGCTAATGTGCGGAGTCTATCCTTAAGAGTAGGGTCACAACAAAGAAAGGTGAGAGACGGAGAAAGGTTATCACTTATTAGTGTAAATTGATTGTATTTATTAGACACACTTTTCTATTATAAATTTCCCTTGTGTTTGCTAATGTGTAGAGTCTATCCTTAAGAGTAGGGTCATATGTATGATATACGTGCCAAGATCATATGAGAGGATAATGGCACTTGAATTAGAATAAATGTAATAAGAAAAATCGTATTTGCTTTTTTTTCAACCTATTTCCTATTCAGTTGGAGATGTGAAAGGTATTAGATTCGGATATCATTCTATAAGGCGTGTGTTTTTATTTCCTCATAATGTTAAGCACCCAGCAACTATGGTTTTAAAGAGTGGAGATTGTACTCTCCACTCTTTAGGGCCCCTTGCTTACAAGTGCCATTTTTGTGGGGCACTAATTTGGAAATGCGAGGCGTCAAGAAAGCTTTGACAATATGTGGGCAAACATTGTTACATCTCTTTACTGCCTTTGGAAAATCCTCCAACTACATTAAACACTATTTGCGAGAAAAATAGATAACTGACGAGGGTTACCTAAAAATATTCCCTCCCAAAATGCATGAAATCTTAAAAATGGCTTAAAAACATAGTTTTTTGAAAACACATCTAGAATTCCATGTATACATTTAAAAATTACATGAATTTTGATATTTTTTCAAGATTGAGAATACGTGTGACCTTCATAGATTTATAAACTACTATTGTTTGTGACATAAAAATAAACTTGACTTACAAAATGGCATAGGAATCTACACAGCTTAAAGAAATATCAATCTTTTCATAACATAAATATTCTCAACAAAACTATGCTACTTCAATTCCTAAAAAACACATATATATATCATATATCTTGAACATATCTATAAGTTGAGGACAAATTGTAGTTTAAAAAAAACAAAGCAAGGTAGCTGAAATTAATTGATTGGTCTTAATATTACACACATAATACAACCTCTCTTTCTCAATCTTACACACACACACATAACACAACCTTTCTCTCTTTCTCTCTCACACATGTGTAGTCAGTCTAACTCCTCTCTCTCTCTCTCTCTCTCTCTCTTTCTCTCTCTCACACTCACACGCACACAAAAAAAACAGTGCCGCAGAACACCGCACAACTCCTCTCTCTCTATCTCACATGCGCAATCAATCTAATTCCTCTTTCTCTCTCTCTCTCTCACACACACACATACAAAAAAATAGCACCATGCGCCACACAACTCCTCTCTCTCTCTCTCTCTCTCTCTCTCTCTCTCACACACACACACACACACACACACACACACACACACACACACACATGCGCAGACAAAATGAATGAGTCTTGTGCCACCACCAAAAGCGCTCTCACTCTCTCTCTCTCTCTCTCTCTCTCTCTCTTTCTCAAACATGGAAATAAATAAATTTGACATGCACACCTTAGAGAAAGAGGTAGGGCCGCCTTAGAGAGAAGTCACATGTCAGCCCGTCAGTGAAGCGATAGAGCACGAGAGAGAAACCGGGCACCAACCTACAAAAAAAAAAATAGCAACACTCTGTGTATGTGTGTGTGTGTGTGTGTGTGTGTGTGTGTGAGAGAGAGAGAGAGAGAGAGAGAGAGAGAGAGAGAGAGAGAGAGAGAGAGAGAGAGAGGTCACCCAATAGAGCAAAATGAAATGAAACCGGCACTCGATGATGAGATTAAATCAAATATGAATGAAAAAATGGGATTGGCAGGAGAAACATCGAAGGGCTGAGCATGCAAATAACCATGCACACACATACAAAGAGAAAGAGAGAATCCTCACCTCTGAGAAATTAGTGGCAATGGCATGGGAAGTGGGCACTTTGGGCTACTTGCAAAAAAAAAGCAACACACTATGTGTGTGTGTGTGTGTGTGTGTGTGTGAGAGAGAGAGAGAGAGAGAGAGAGAGAGAGAGAGAGAGAGAGAGAGAGAGAGAGAGAGAGAGAAGTCACCCGTGTGTGTAGAACCTCCATGTGACAAACGAAACACACCATCAACTCAAAAAAAGGAAAAGCAAATGAGGAAGAACTAAATGCACCACCACCACCTGCATGATATTCAAGAAGGTCGCCCTCTACACGATAGATGACTACATGCCTTAACCCTCATCGAGGATGGGAGGCTCAGGGGCAGGAGGTCAGAGGGGCGCGCTAGGGGTGCCATGTAGTGGAGCTTGAAAACTACCACGTGGCAAGGAGGGGAGCTATAGACTCTATGTGTGTGAGAGAGAGAGAAGTCACTCTGTGTGTAGAACCTTGATGATGACGAATGAAACATGCCACCACCACCTGCATGACATTCAAGAAGGTCGCCCTCTACATGATGGATGGCTGAGGCGGCTGAATGCCTCAATCCTCATTGAGGACGGGTGGCTTTGGGACAAGAGGTCAGAGGGGGGCATCATGTTAAACTTATGACTTGGAGGCGCCATGCATGCAAACTACCACGTGGTGTTATGGGCTACCACACCTCCAAAGAAGGAACTCTATGCATTCACCTTTGTAAGAAGCAATAGAACACAACCAAGGGAACTTACCAATGCTTTGAGCTCGTGTCCCTTGAGGTCTCCAAGTTCACTTCGAGAAGCTCCAATCGTCAAAGCGTCACCTCCACGCTGTCACCATAGTCGCTCACACCACCACGCAAGGCAATCTCTCTCTCTCAATTCTCTACACAAGCATGAATTCATACAAGCATAGAGAAGGCACATGTACATTAGAGTACTCTCTCACACACTCTCTCAAGACAAGGCAAGAACTCTCATAGCACAAAGGGAGATTGTGTACATTCATTTTGCAAAAATACCTTATATACAATTAGCCCTTATTCACACGGGTGCCCAAAACTTACTAAGTAAGGCCTTGGGTGGCCAATCTCTCATAATGTTACAACTTATATAGTGCCTTTGCATGACACTTATTAACGTCCTCAAATGGAGGAGCATAATTGTTAATCCTAACTAGGATTAACATCCCCCCTACCTATGATGTAGGTTCTATCCTCAGAACCTGTCACATTGAGGCCTAAAGACCTGTCACATTGAGGCCTAAAGACCTGGTCGCCAAACTCATGAGATGAGGCTTTTTCTAAATGTAGAGTGGTTTTTATAGCAGTCCTTTGCCATGTGCCTTGGTTTGCCACAATAATAGCACTCTATGATATTTGCACTCTGATTTCTTTGTTGTCCTATATCTGAAAATGTTGCTGGAAAAAATAGAGGAAAGTTGTAGTAGATATGTGAATCTCGCTGCTTGGCATCATGGAATTCCAATGGTGTCCATCTTCATTTCAGTGGCATATATAATGGGTCCCCTCTCTGTGTGGGTGAAGCACACATGTACTGGTGACTATATTCTGGAATTGCCAAGTACTCCTTTCGCCATGCTGGTTGTATACCAAAATCTTCAATTTTGGGGTTTGCATCCTCTGTGACAATTTTTGTATAGCCTCATCATGTATGGACTAGATGTGCCTTTCTCCACCTACAGAAGTAGTAGCTGATCACTCATGAATGTTACAATACTCATTTCTCCACCTACGAAAGTAGTAGTTGATCATGAATGTTACAATACTCATTTCAAGTAAATCTGCCAAGTGCGAGTTAGCCAATACTCATTTCAAGTAAATCTGCCAAGTGCGGGTTAGCCAGTTTTGTTCCACATTTGACCATAAGGTGCCTTCTCTAGCTAAGGGAAATAATTCTTCTAATTTCGGCTTTGGTGGTCGGCGAGGGTATGGTACATAAGGCTGCTTTGTAGGTGTAACATCAGAGTATGCTTCTGGCAGGATCCACCTCGTAGGTTCAAAAGGTGTTATTTGTATTAACACCTTGAACATTAACTTTGGCTTCAACAATGGATTCCTTGCTCTACTGAATCCTTCATATTCTGCAGCATAGACAAAGACTTAAGAACAGAATCATCAGTAAAAGGCTCAAGAGTATCTTGTGATAGAGTTTGACTAGCCTCTTGAGTTGGCCGTGGTGGAGATAGGTGGGGTGCCAGCAACTCCTCAGGGGGCGAGAGTGTTAGTGGGAAATTATAATGGAAGAGAAAGAAGATGGGAGAAAATACAATTTGCCTGAGATTTGTCAATAGGAGGAATACTAGGGTATGGATTTATTAATTTACTTGTTGCTACAGAGGAAAACACTGGTGGATAAGTTGGAAGATTAGATGAACTTGGTGTTTCCTCTTGACCCTCTCCAGAACTAGGGGGTGGGTGGGTGGGTTTGTTGAGCTTCATAAAATCCTAGAGGTCTATGACTTCCGCAGGAGATATATCAAGATATTCAATGTGTATTTTATCAAAGTTATAGACAACTGTGTTAGCATGGCTTCTAGATGTTTATGTATATAACAATATAGTTTAAGAATGAAATAGGGATGGTAGAGGGTAGATTCACAGAGGTTTAAATGTTGATGCATATTTTACACTTCTTGCCCACCCGTGTGACTGATTATCAAAACTGATAACTTCTAGCTACAACCTTCTAGCTACAACCTTCTAGCTACAACCTTGTAATTCACCGGTGTAACAGGAATATCATCTGGTACAAATAGGTAAAGTTTATTGACATTGTTGTCCAAGATGTCCAAATTTTACTGCACCCAACACCAACTATGCAGGTTGAGCACAATAGGGTGTAATGGATAGAAGAATACATCTTTGGGATCAGTTAGTACTAGCCCCCTGAAAGATACCCATAATAATGGTAGGGTCAGCATCACATTCTGTATTTTGTTTAATTAGTGTCAAATCTCCTAGGCTTAAATCTTCAGATAGATTTATTTCATATTGAAGTAAAGAGAGTGTTAGTGTAGACAAAAAGAGAGTAAGAGTTTGAAGAGGGGGCTCGAGGAGTCACCGGCAAAACGAACCTAGCTCTGAAGCTTCCTCAAGAAGTAAGTGCAACTCGTCGTCGGTAGGCTCCTGTCTTTCACTTCGTTCTCAAATCGCTTAGTTGTCGCTCCAATTCTTGTATCATTGAGTCTTTGGCTGAAATGGCCGTTTCTTTGACCATTCTTGCTGCATCTAATTCCTCAAATCTTTTGTTGGTAGCTTCTTGTGCTTGTCTGCTGAGGTTCCAACTCTTGAGTCTCTGCAATCTTCTGAAGTCTTTCAGCTACCAATGCTTGGTTGGCTTGGAGTTGTTGGGTAATCTATAGCATTTCCTGTTTGTGGGTATTCATCAGTGTCCATCTCCAAGGATTTGGCATTTATTGTCTCATTCAGGGCCCTTATTTTCTTTGCATTAGCTTTGTTTGTTTGTTCGCGTTTTGTCTAAAGCTGGAGCACTTTGTGAGTCAACATCTTTGAGATTTGCAGATATAGATGTCAAGTTCTTTTGTAATTCCTCTTTTTTGGCCTAGAATGTACTTTGGACCTTCTGAAGATTTTGAGCATGGATGTCGGCTTGTTCCTTAGCGTGCGCAACTTCTCTTTGAATTTGTTCTTTGGCTTGCTCCATTTATGCCTTTACGTCTATATTGTCTTAATTCTTTGAACTAGTGTCTGGCTAAGAACTAGATTATTTCTTTCTAGTGTTTGGTACATTACTTCTTGCTCTTTGGCAGCCTTTAAGTTTTTTGAGATCACATCTTGATGAGTTGCTTCTGCTACTGTTAAGTGTTCCTGGAGTGTCTGAACTTGATTTTTGGCATCCTAGTCCTGCTTCCATAGTGTTGCATTTCTGTCTTGAAGCATGTGAGTGGTCAGAAGATGACAGCGCCACACCCACTATTCTTGTTCCCAAATAGAGGCACTCGTTGTTACAGTTGTGCCTTCCAATTCATAGTGTGGTAATTGTAATAGACTATACAGGCCCTCTATAGTCTCGTTGAGTAATTGCTCATAATTCAGATTATGTAAGGACTTTTCTGAAATTCTATCTGCATCCTCCAGCCGTTGTCGTTTGCTGGGGCTAGTTGCTTCCTCATTTCTCTTTCTCTTGGTTGCATTCAATCTTTATTCGGGGACCTCTACAAGTCTTGAGGCTGACTCTTCGTGGCTTTGGTGCCCTTCTTCTTGCAACTTCTCTTATTTTGTGGCTTTTTCTATACCCAACTCAGCTGATGCATGTGGATCTGATATAATGGAATTCCAAAGTGGGTAGAGGTTTTTGAAAATAGTTTGTGCTAGGCTAGGAGGTGGGGTTTGTTGATGTATTTCTACTACTGTGCTTACTAGAGTTTTTGATAAACATAAGCCTTTGGCTTCCATTTGCTCTCCAGTACTTCCTGATAGGTAGCTATCTCCTGGTCCAGTTCTGCTTCTAGGCATTGCGACTTCTCTACGACACCAGGTATTATTCCCCACATCTTCTTGTCAATTTTCTTCTTTCTACTCTTCTTGAGCTCCTTCATGATTTCCTTGGTCTCTTTTAATAATGTCTGGCCTTGCTATAACTCTCCAAAGGTGAGTGCTAGTACTTCTGCTTACTATTCCTATTCTTCATGCACTGGATCTGGAATAGGGAGCTGTGCTACATGATTTAGCACCTTGGTCAGTAAAGTAAGGATTGCAAACGCTTGATTGATGCACCTTTAGATAGTTTTAATTCTCCCTATGAATGTACCATGCCCAATCATCTTCCTTTTCTTCATGCACCTTGGCGATTATGTTAAGGGGAACCCTATTGTAGCGGTCCACTGGTTTCACTTGCATTATGAGGGACATGGCTCTACAAGCTTTCTCTATCACCTCATCTATGATATTTTCATATTGTGCCCCATTGGAATTGTAGGAGCTTTTCTTCAGCATTACGTCCAAGGGCATCTTCTCGAAGTTGTGAGAGTGGATCTTTATAGGTGGTGGTGGTAACTGTAAGGCTTCCCAGATCAACCATCTAAGAGTAGGACCTATTCTATGGTTCCATCTGCTTTGGTAAGATTTCCTCTCTTTGTGGCCTTGTCATAGGACTTTAGGTGCTAGGCATACTTTCTCTAGTTTGTCCTTGACTTCATATTCTTCCAAGATCTGCCAAGCACTTCGGGCTATGGTACTGAGCTATCTTCCCATGGGTAGTATGGACATCCTTGATTATGATTGATCCATGGAATTCTTGTACATACTATCCCAAATAGCTTAGTTTTGGGCCACGGGTTGGTCTCTTCTTCCTGCTTATAGGTGACCCAGTTGCACTAGCTTGTGTGATTGCCGGAGTCTCCTCAACTTCCAGTTTAGAGGTTGCGGAGGTCGATATCTGTAATAATGATAAGAACATCAGTCATACTGACTGGTGAGAGCATGTGGTTTTTACCTCTTTTTCTCTTATTTCTTCTTCTTCTTCTTCTTCTTTTGCATGAGTGTTATATTTGATGAGAAGTGTGTTAGTGGTGTGAGCAATAACAAGGTATGAGTCTACAAGCAGGAAGGTGCAAACCATGAGAATGCAGGTTTACGCACCGTGAGATAGCAAGGTACGAAACCCGTGAGATGGCTAAAACCGTGAGAAGGGTCAGCCATGAGGCAATTGAACTGTGAGATCGGTTGAAATCATGAAATGGTTAAAACCATGAAACAGTTCATCCATGAGATGGGTAAAATTGTGAAATGGTTAAAACCGTGAGAAGGGTCAGTCATGAGGCAATTAATCCGTGAGATGGGTTGAAATCGTGTAATGGTTAAAAACATGAAACAATTAATCCGTGAGAGTGCAGGTTTGTGCATCATGAGATAGCAGGGTACGAAACCCGTGAAGTGGTTAAAATCATGAGATGGGTCAAACCGTGAAGCAGTTGAACCGTGAGATGGGTAAAATCATGAGATGGGTAAAATTGTGAGATGGGTAAAACTGTGAAGCAATTGAATTGTGAGATGGGTAAAACCGTGAGAGTGCAGCATCGTGAGATAGCAAGGTACAAAAACCATGAAGCGGTTAAAACCATGAGATGGGTAAAACCATGAAATGGTTAAAATTGTGAAATGGGTAAAACCGTGAGAGTGCAGGTTTGTGCATCATGAGATTAGCAGTGTAGAGTGTAGGATTATGACTTGTGGTTTTTGATCATTTTTTTAGAGTTGAATGATGAGTTATTATCTTATGTCTTGAGTGTAGAAAATAGGATCAGCACACGCATGCAACAATCATAGTTTGGATCGTTTATAAGAATTAATCATGACATGCAATCTGATTACTCAAAAGAAGAAAAGAAACAAAAAGAAGAACACAAAGTCAAGGCACAAGCTCGCACCTCAACTCGAAGGTGCTGAATATGCGAGCAAACGAGCACTTGGGAATTGAGAGTGGGGAGAGGCAATGCTTGGTGATGCACATGATGAAGAATTGAAAACGCAGAATGCACAAATAAGGAAAGAATTTGATTTCATGGCATAGCCGTCGGATTGGGCGCCTGTCTTAATGAAGTATGCCACATGACATCCCATGATTGGTCGAAGGAAGGTGACCATTTTGTGTTGTGAAGTTATAAGGCTATTTATGGTGTGAACCATTTAGAACCAGTTTACAACGTGAACTGTTTTGGACTGTTTCATGGCGTGAACTATTTTATGTTGAGTGCGTGAAAGGTTGATACCCTATGTTCCTTTCATGCTCAAACACTCAATCATGCAGTCAAAAGTTGGTTGAATGAAGTGAATGATCATGTTTCATGGCATGAATATTAAACATTTTTACCTTGTATCCATTTTTGAGCAATGGATACCTTTGTACTTCCTTTTTGTTTATTGCCACGGAAACCAAGGTGGTACTTTGGCATTTCTGGGTATTTGTTGTTGCAATCATTTTAATTCCATTTGAAAGTGCTTCCATCCAACTGAAGAGTGCCTCTACTGAATCTTGTTGATTTGGATTTGTCTCCATCTCAATTGGTTGCACTTTTTCTCTTTTCTTCTCATTAACTTTGTCCAACTCTTTTATTTTGGTGGGTGCAGTTGGTAGGAGTGCTATCTTTAGTTCACCGTCTTGAATCGGCTTCTTTCTCTAAACTAATTTTTGTGCCTTCCTAACATTTGTTTTAGCTAGGAATTGGCTTTGGTTTCTCTTACTGTTCCTTCTTATGTTTCCAAAGGTGTTCACGGCAATGAACTTTGGGTGGGATTTTGGCACCCATATTGTTGTATTACCCTGGTAATAGCCTTGTGCAGCAGCTAGCAAATCCCTTTGAATCCATTGCTTTTCAGTGCCTTGTGGATGGTGGCTTCATTTGGAAAGCTGTTGGCTAACATTTGAAGGCCATCTCTGTCCCTTGTCTGTAGCTCAAACTTTTTGCCCTGGTTCCTCAATTACTTCTTTTGCATCACAGTATATCTAGGCTCGGAGTTTATTCTTAGGCACCCACTATTAAATTACTAGTGATTTTGGCTGTTTTTTGCATAGGGATTGTGGGGTGGATGCTTTCTCTGGAACGTGAGCTAATTTTACCACCATTGGTCCTTCCATACCATCAGTCATAGCCTACTTCCCCTTCTTTATTGGGCTCCATAAGGGCATGGTAATGACATTGTTGCCCTCGTCCAGTTGTGCCGCCCTCTTTTCCCACTGGATATTATAATTACTAGTGCCCAAGATTGTCCAGGGTCTCCCCAAGATTATGTCATATGAGTCTGGTTGGCACAGAAAGTCCATTACTACAAATGTATAACAGTAGCGGAACATGAAGAGTTTAAGTCACACATTCTCCAAAATCCCCATGGGTCTTGAAGATGTTCCGCCTGCCATCTTAACGATAAGATCCGCTCTTTTCAGATTGCGTTTTTCCCAATTTTCCCAACATCATTTTGTGATGATGTTGACTCCTTCCCCAACATCCAGGATAGCCAATGCTTGGTATCCGTTATGATGAATTGGGATTGTAGCATTAGTGTCGTCTCACGTTCGTAATACTATCCCAATTGATTAATCGGTATCTTGACAAATCTAGGCATTCTTTCCCCTGCGTGTTTTAAGTTTCTTTTTGTCTGCTAGAGATGATTGTATCTCCTCTGTAGTGGCTATTGGCTTTAATCCACCCTCTGCCCACAATGTTGGTGAACTGCGTAGTAGTTGTCCCAATGGCATTTGTACGAAAGTGGACAGTACAGCTGCTGCAAGACTGCCTATGTCTCTGAGCTCTCTAGCAAGTGAGGGTTCCTTCCACGTGTGCGTCTCATATCCATCCCTAGGGAATGAATGAATGGACACATCCTTCTCAACCTCCTCAAAAATTCTTGACATAAGGTTTCCTTGAGATCCTTCTTCATACTCTTCTAGAATTGGATTAGGCACGTCCAATTCTCTTTCCTCCCTTATCGGTTTGTTTCTTGGATACATTGTATCTTTGGCCCCATTAGCCCGTAATTTGGCTTTGTGAAGTCATTGACACTCTTCTACTAGAGCCCTAGCTTCTTCAAGCTTTCTTATCTCTTCTTTAGCATTTGGGTATTCACCAATTCCCTTAGGCGTTACTGGTATTTCTCTTTGCACCTCCTGGTCAAGCTCATCTGATTTTGGCGCTTGATCACTCTCTTCTCTTGATTGAGTGGATCCGGTGTCGATAGTATCTTCTTCAGATCCATCTTGAATTGTGACCCTAGTGTCGCCTTCACCTACTTTTTTCACCCTCCTTCTCGATCCAAATCTAGAAGTGGTGACCTTTGTTGGGTTCTACCCTTTGTCCCCTAGTTGGGCTTGGGCTCGTGTTAGGACATTCAGTGGCATGATGTTTCCATACTGTACACTTATGGTCCTAATAGTGGCCCAGTTAGAAGTCGAAGCAGAACCACTTGCGTGGTATGGGCAGTCTTTGATCAAATGATCAACCCCACATTTAGTACAAGTTAGCACTGGCATGTCATTAGGTGGTGCAGTCATTTGCTTAATTTGATGCGTATGAACCACATTCTTGTTAGGACATTTTGCTATTCGATGAGGTCCACCACAACCAAAACAATATTGTAGTGGCCCCCTCCTCATACTTGTGTTTATGTCCTTACCGTTCCATTGTACCATGGTTTGGAATACTGGTACTGGTGTGTTATTTTATAAGACATAAAATTCTGGTGCAATCTCCGCAGCTTCCTCATAGTACTCTCACCACATTAATTTCTACCTCATGCACCATTTCAAATTCCTCTGATGGCTCCTCAATTAGCACTTTCTTGATTTTAGCCTGTGATGGTAGAACAGGTGCCGCAGAGGTAACGTGTCCTGTATTCGAAACATCCCCCTAGTACTCTGTGCTAGTCTGTGTTAGTACTATGTGCTAGTCTGTGTTAGTACTCTGTGCTAGTCTGTGTTAGTACTATGTGCTAGTCTGTGTTAGTTTGTGTTAGTACTATTTTAGCACAGTTCTCTGTATGTAAAAAATCCGTATTGTTCTGCAATCAACAAAATTATGTTGTTTTGCTTATTACAAGTACTATTCACTAACCAATAGTCGAATGCTATGGAACTACTTTGGTACTCGGCACGGTAAGGGAGAGCATGATGGTGCGGGTGCTATGATAAAGCATGCTCTAATAGCTGAGTAGTTGGATGAAAATGGTGCTAAGCTACAGAATGCCCATGATGTTGTTGAATGGTTGACTTGGAAGATGGCAGATGATGGAAAGCAAAGGCTTTTTATGGAGATGAAGATCAATGATGTCGACAGGAGCAATACATACGCATGCCAAACAGTCAAAGGTACTCGCAAAACACATTGTGTGTTGGGATTCAATCACCGCAAAGACCCTACACAAGTTCTGTTTCGAAGTTTGTCAGGATTTTGTTCCTTCTGTGTTGATGAATCTTGGGACAAGTGCATCAATCTAAGCCATGTACAACCATGGAAGTTGCATAAGCTAGAGCTTGATAGATAGGACAATAATACAGTAGTTGTGGAGCAAGATGACATTGTCTAGTCGGAGCAGTAGGACCAATTAGATGATATGTTAGAGGTTGGAGACCACCTGGCAATGCTAAAGTCTCCTACGAACAAAGACAATGAGGATTACTACATTGTGCTATTCAAACAAGGCAAGATAGTCCTCTCAGAGCAAGTGAAGGATGGTTGGGGTAATGTTTTCAACATTGGAGATGTAGTGGTGCATGGTATCTATTATGCTAAATTGCCACAATGTAAAAATAGTTATGCCTTACTAAGGGAAGCACCTACATCAAATCAGCATGTATAGCATTTCTTTCATTGTACAAAGTGCACAGGCGTACTAATTATGTTCATACATCATTGTTTGCAACCTTTCAAGCACATTATGATTTAAAGAAGGCATCTCATGAAGTCTATTCTCCAATTCATTGCTTCGTATCATATACATATAATTGGAAAAATTGAGGAGATGTATCTCGTGTTTCGTCAGGTATTATAGGACCAACACAATGATAGGTATAGTATCATGGATTTGAAAATTAAATACTCCTTCTCCCCTAGTGAACCCTAGTGAAATGAATGACAAGGCATTGTTATAAGAGCATATATTCGTCCTATATTCCTTACTTGCATTATCATTACCAAGTCATAACTCAACCAATGTAGAAGGAGGATTTTTCAAAGGTAGTAAAGAAATATCATCCACATATTGTCCAAGCTTCCTTGAAGCCTCATATTTTCAAATTAGTGTACCACAAAAATGGCACTTATAATCAACGGCTCCTAATGAGTGAAGTGTTCAATCTCCAAAACATACCACCATAGTTGTTGGGTGCTTAACATTCCGACAAAATGAAAACACACGCCTTATAGAGTGACGTTTGGATTTAATACCTTTCACGTCACCAACAGCATAGCAAATAGAATGAAAATTATCAATAGGATCAATCTCATCTATAAGTAACTCATTTAAATCAAAAGAAATAGGCCTCGTGCCATATCTCTATGTGCCTAAACATTCTAATATTCATTGATAGGTTCTTAAAGTACTATAGCATTGGGAGTTACTCTGTTACTCGAATATAAGTGGATTCTACCATAGAATTCTCTATGCTCCTCCTCACCTTCAACCATTCCAAATGTTTCAATTTCATTTTCATTAAAGTACTTCATAAAGTAGCAATAATTTGTTTTTGAATGCAAGTCCTTGACCACAAACAATTACGATGAGATGCACATGTTGCATCCAAAATTTGAAGATGATGAACTTGGTTTAAACTTAGGTATATGGAGCTCCTAATGGCCATCTTAAACCTGCTTCATTTGAAAAAAATAACAAATACTAATTTTCTTTTTACAAACATTCTTAATGTCAAACGGACAACATAATATTACCTTATTATATATTTATTCTACTTCAAGTGCCATTATCACATATGTGACCCTACACTCAGCGATAGACTTTGCATAGAAGCAAACATGATGTCATTATTAGAGAAATTTATAATAGATAAGTGTGTCTAACGTATACAATCCATCTCCTTATGACACTAATAAGTGAAACCTTCCTCCGTCCCCATCAAGAGAGAGAGAGAGAGAGAGAGAGAGAGAGAGAGAGAGAGAGAGAGAGAGAGAGAGAGAAAGAGAGAGAGAGAGAGAGAGAGAGCAAGAAAAAACATAGAAATATAAAACATGTTAAGAGACAAAAAAAAGGAAAGCGAGAACAAAATAGAAAGAGAGATGTAAATAATTTCAAAAAATAGAAAATTCATAAATATCACCATGGAGAGCCAAATCTGGAAAGTTGCAATACAATTTGTCCCTTGAGAAAAAACATCATTACTCTCACAAAATCTTTAGGAAAGTACCGTGGTTTCCAACATATGGCTCACCTTTTGTCATATTAGCATTGAGTCAATTAATCAATATCTTTAAACTCAATATCTCCAAGCCTAATGGACGTACTTGCTCTTTTAGAGAATCAACTTGTTCTTTAAATTCCCTATTACATCCACCTAAACATTCTCCAATTTCAACATGCATATTTTCCATGAAAGAAAGCATGTCTGTTAATCCAAATCTAGGATTAACAAGAGCTACCGCCATTATCTTACATCAAGGAGTCGTGGTAGATACACCAGAGGGTTATACATTCAAGATATGAAGCAATAGTGTCCAAAGCTACAACTTGGACGGGTGCTTGTAATAGTGTGATGGAGTATTTATGGCGATTCCCACTTCAAGAGCATGTGGTAGCAAGATAGGATGAAGTCCTTAGTGATATACTTCATGGATATATTATGAGAGTAGTCATTGTAATAACATTAGGCCTCTTATGAGCCTAAAGTGCCCGGCCAAGTGAGTGTGAACACTTATGGCCATGTATATAAGTGAATTTCTCTCATAATACAACATACTCTCCCATTGTGCAATTGAGTCTTACTCTTGCTAATCCTCTTGCTAATCTCTCTCCCTAATGCATACTAGTGAGTGTGTGTGAGTGAAGTGAGGTGAGAGGAGGGACGAGGACCCATAGTGCAACGCGGCGGTGTGACAATGCTCGCGGGAGATGTGGTGGAATTGCTTCTCAAGGAGTTGTAGAGATTGGACCTCAAGGGTTACGATCTCGGCCATTGGAAAGATCCTCACGACAGTTGCGGTTCACCAGGTAATCTCTTTTTGGATGTGTTTCAAGGAGGGTTAGAGTGAGCCATAACAATGTATAATTGGTTAGCCTCCATGCAACCACTACTGTCAAGAACGTGATGGAGATGATGTGTCAACTCAACTCTTAGCGTATCTCCCCTTTGGCTTCCACGTCCACGAATCTCATCCCAAAGCGCATCTACGTACTCCTTACAAGCAACCTGTCCGCGATAGTTTGTAGACGTTTAGAGCTTGGCTATCTAGATGGAGACCTTGACCGAGAAAGGTGTTTTGCAGCTCAAACATTCATCAACTCAGCCGAGGTATACAAAGCTACTTCTAAATTGGAAGCTCCATTAGTAGCCACTATGGCATTTGAGCCATTGTTATCATTTTGGATCTCCATTTGTTAAAATAAAAAATGAATATCTTAAGGCTCTCCAAACATCTCTTCATATCTCTGTCAACTAACATAACCCTAATAACCCAACTGTATACCAACACTATATACATGTAGATACCTTGTTTATAGAAAAAGTACACAATGTTAACTCTTAGTGAGACATATAATTGTCTCTCTAAAAGTTTAGTATTAGCAAACCTCTCTCTACAATCTCAAAGGCAATGGTCTAATAAATGAAAAGTTTCTAGCTTGGATAGCCAAGCATATCAATATTATAAACTGTATTTATGTGCACACACTAAATTATTAGACAATAAAAAATCATTTATTACATTCTCATTTGCCATACAAATTATAAATATTAAAACACTCGATGAGATAGAAATAGATATAGAAAGTATTTTAATGTGCAGTCTTATCTCTCTCTCTCTCTCAACTAACCAAACATATGGACATAAAAAGATCTCTTTATCTAGGCATCACATATTAACTACAAACACACAAATAGATAGAGAGAAAAAAGGTAACAATAAAAGAAACCTCAAGCCGAAGAGAGAATGGTATTCAAAACCACCAACTTCGATGCTATCATCCTTGTGCTTGCCTCTACACAATCACACACAAACACCCAAACAACATAAAACTTATTGTCTCTCTATTTTTATCACATTGTCCCAGCTATGTTTCACACCAAACACATAGAAAAAGGCAAGAGTAACTATTTGTGTATTACACGTGTGTGTAATACACGTGTGTGTGTGTGTGTAATAGAGAGAGAGAGAGAGAAGAGACATCCATCAATAATCTTAAAGATTATTACATCATTATCTTTACCAATTTCCTTATCGGAATGCACTTCAATATTTCCTTAAAAATGAAGCGCTTTTCCTTGGAGCTCCTACATCTACTACCCAAAATGTAAAAGCCATCTAGTAATCCCAATGCCTCTTTGATTAAGAGGAGCTTGAGATTGTCATCTAACCTATAGGGATCTAAGACTTTATAAATATACCAAGGATTAACATCATCCCATCCATCAAACCTAAGAACTTTCCATTTTGGGCTAGGTTGGTATCCAAAAAAACCCACTTGTGGCATCTCCTCAAAAACATCATATCTCATAATTTATTATTAGTCACATCGGTCAACTTTAAAATGTCTAATGACATGTCTCTAGATAAAACATAATCAAACTTTACATTAATAATAATGATTATCTTTTTTATAGTGAGCGACAAAGAGATAGAGTATAAGAAAAGAATGAGAGAGACAAAGACAGTATTTATTTTATAAAAATAAACTATTCAAATACCAAAAGCAACCTACTAGCACTAATGGTCATAGAAGAAGAACACACCCATATAGTTGTCGTGTGCTTGATCTCTATCACCAAAGATATTATAATCTATTTCATAAAAATCTATCAATCCTAGACTTTCTTTAATATACATTAGCGTAATATTTTCATCTACTTTTTCTGGCTCTAAATGTATAATAATTTTAAAAACATCATTCCATCCAGCAACTTGAACTAACCATGGCCCAACAACTTAGCTTACACTATGAAAAAAGCGACACTCAAATTATATAGCCAAATTCACCCTTTCCTCAAAAGAAAGAGTACTCCTCATGTGCTTTAAAAAAATGCAAGTCACCTCTTCCATCTCTGTCAATCATACATACATACATATAGGTAAGTAGATGCATGAGTACTATGTGTGTGTGTGTATAAATCATAATTGTAACTGCTATGTGCATGCGCATGGGTGTAAAAATCATAGTTGTAACTACTATGTATGTGTACATGTGTGTTTGAATTTGTACATTTGGGTGCTTACCCTTGTGTGTGTGTGTGTGTGTGTGTGTGTGTGTGTGTGTGTGTGTAAGAGAGAGAGAGAGAGAGAGAGAGAGAGAGAGAGAGAGAGAGAGAGACGCACTCACACACATGTAGATACATGTAACACATTAATCAGACATGGATGCACATGCTCAATCACATTTCAAATTACCGTGTGATTGAGCATGTGCATCCATGTCTGATTAATGTGTTACATGTATCTACATGTGCATCCATGTCTGATTCATGTGTTACATGTATCTACATGTATCTACATGTGCATCCATGTCTGATTAATGTGTTACATGTATCTACCGTGTGATTGAGCATGTGCATCCATGTCTGATTAATGTGTTACATGTATCTACATGTGTGTGAGTGCGGCTATCTCTCTCTCTCTCTCTCTCTCTCTCTCTCTCTCTCTCTCTCTCTCTCTCTCCCCTCTCTCTCTCACACACACACACACACACCACACACAAACTTAATGCCGCATGCCAAAGTTAATGCACATAAACATCATACTTAAACAAAGAAAAAAAATATTAAAAGTTCCTTTTAAAAAATAGCTTTCACCTTGCATATGTGTGTTTTTGCATGCATTACGTCCATGCATAAACACACACTTAATTGTGACTACAATGTGTGTGTGCATGTGTGTATAAATCATAATTGTAACTACTATGTACGTGCACATGGGTGTAAAAATCATAATTGTAACTATTATGTGTTAATTAAAACTTCACTCCAAGATCAATATCACATTTCAAATAACCATGTGATTGAGCATCTACATCCATGTGTGATCTATGTGATACATGTATCAACATATGTAAGTCAAATGTGTATGTGTGTGAGCACACACATAAATATATATTTCTCTCTCTCTCTCTCTCTCTCTCTCTCTCTCTCTCTCTCTCTCTCTCTCTCTCTCTCTCTCTCTCTCTCTCTCTCTCTCTCTCTCTCTCTCTCTCAAGGCCATGGTGGAGGAGGCGAGATCACGCAGCCAGCGTCTCTACTACTACTTCGTAGACTTCAAGAGAGCATTTGATACTGTTCCCAGACACCGTCTCTTTCACCGGATCTAGCAGTTGGGATACAACACGCAGATTCAGTGGGCTATAGTAGCACTATATAAGCATGTCACAGGCAGAGTCAGCCACCAGCAGGCTCTCCGATGAGATCCATAGCATGATAGGGGTGAAACAGGGTTGTCCTCTTTCACCGACACGATAGGGGTGAAACAGGGTTGTCCTCTTTCACCTACACGATAGGGGTGAAACAGGGTTGTCCTCTTTCACCTACACTATTCGGGTTATACATTGACGAGCTAGAGACTTTCATGCAGACGTTGGGGGGGTCATTGTTGGTGGCAGGAGCTCTTATTCCAATTCTTCTTTATGCCGATGATGTGGTCTTGATCTCGTCCACTACATAGGGACTTCAGATGCACCTGGACGCTCTTCATAGGTTCTGCCAGGAGAGGGAGTTGAATGTGAACCTTGGGAAGACCAAGGTAATGATCTTCAACACCTCTTATTCAGCATTCCTTGGGAAGACCAAGGTAATGATCTTCAACACCTCTTATTCAGCATTCCAGAGACATGAGGGATTCATGTTTGGAGGAGAGCAGGTGGAGCTGGTCAGATGTTACATGTACCTGGGGGTGGTCTTCACAGGGCCTTCCTTGACTATGATACCAGCGGTTCAAGACAGGATGCGGACAGGATATGCTTCACTGGCGCATCTCGAGAGATAGTGTCATCAGTCTCATTTCCAGCACCCGAACACGAAGTCCCTCTTGTTCGACACATTAGTGCGACCTGCCACCATGTATGGGAGTCCTTTCTGGGCCTGTGACCTCGGATTGGATGACTAGAGAGCGATCGAGAGGGTACAGGTTCTACTCTTTTCCAGGCTCATCAGAGCCAAGCCTTCCGTACCCCACCACATTTTACTGGTGGCAGAGTTTGGAGCCTCACCATTGGTCCTCGATGCAGCCTTCCAGACTATCATATACCTCCAGTGGATCCTCAGATTTAGAGACACAGTAGAGGGTCGCACTCGACTTCCATGGCTTGCTTTGACTTCATCCCAAGTTCTGGCAGATGCAGGTACTTAGAGATGCTAGTTCCATAGACTCCGTACATGGTGTCACTCGCTTGGCCTAGACATAGACAAGCTTCCGCCATTCAGATACAGTCTCGACGCTCCTCACTTATACTTATCATGACACCAGATCAGTCAAGTCATTCATGCGGACCTCCTGCTCTAGCTCTACACATTCCATACATGGATCCTCCCCACACGTTTGCCTGTGAAGATGGCTGCATACCACAGTCATTTTCTCTGGATCTCGGACGAGGGTTTCATTGAGCCTGCAGGGTACACGGGGATACATCTCTCGCATGCACTCAGGATCTCTCTTGGACGGACAACTTAGAGTTTCATCCCACAGATTGGAGATTGAGGCAGGCAGGATGAGACGGACGAGGAGAGGCCAGACATGCTCCATATGTGACATGGGCGAGGTTGAGACGATAGAGGAGCACTTCTTATGCAGATGCCCAGCATACTATGAGATCCAGGGGAGGTTTCACTGTCTCTTTAGAGATGGATTTGGCCCTATTTCTAGGGTCATTAACTATGAGGATCAGAGATGCCTGGATCTATTTGCCAGAGAGGCTTTCACTTTTAGAGACAAGAGACTTAGATAGATGCAGGGCCACCAAACTCATGGATGCGCGAGAGGCCCAGGAGCTAGACAGCCCACCAGACCACACTGAGACTCACAGCAAGGAGGATCCACAAATTCCGGACCCGACATGGTTGCAGAGACTAGTAATGTACCCACGAGGATGCACATATGAGATGATTGAGCAGAGACGCATAGAGCACCTACATAGAGAGGCCACTAGAATCTGAAACACAAAAACATAAGCAAAAGATGGAGACATAATATATCAAAACATGATGTCTCCATAGAATGTCAAGATTTATGAATTGGATACAATGTATATAATTTAGGAGTAAATAAACAATACTTAAGTGATATTAAAGGTCAAAACCAAACAATATATACAATGAAAAAGTTCTAGATTTTAAAATCATAAATAAATCAAGAATAAAGCAATGAATTTAAAACACTTACATGTTTAGCTCGATCGCCATCTTATCCAAGCAAAGTTCCTTTGCAGCAATGACATATCTTTTTATTCCTTGCAATGCACACTTGGCTAATACCTCATTGATTTTACTTAGTCTTGGATTGAGATATCAACATGTTTTAACCTTGATAGAAAGAAACACACTTGAATCATTTACTTTTTAAGAGCCTTTTGACTCATGCATTCCACCTTTTTCCATGTCTTGAAGATGTTACGATCCCAAACCAAAAGACTTAGATGTGATCCCTACATAAACTTAACTCTCCACATACTTGAATTTTGTCTAAATGCTTCATAACCAACTATCTTCTTGCTTTATTAGAATTGCAACAAAACCAAATAATCATGAAGCTTACTTTCTCACAAAGTGAAATCAATCTCTCTCTCTCTCTCTCTCTCTCTCTCTCTCTCTCTCACACACACACACACACACACACACACACACACACACACATGCACGCACACACTCACACACACTCACAAAGTGAAATCAATCTCTCTCTCTCTCTCTCTCTCTCTCTCTCTCTCTCTCTCTCTCTCTCTCTCTCTCTGTGAGGAGGGCCAACCAAAAGTAGGCCATGGAGGGGAGGCCGATAAGGGAGCAACCGAAAGCAGACCGAGGAGGAGAGGCTGATAAGAGCGCACCAATAAGCCATAAAACAAACCAACATGAGAAAAAAATGAAACAAATTAACATGAGAAAACAATCAAACAAACCAACATGAGAAAAAAAACATGAAGAAAGATAATGAGAGAGAGAGAGAAGGGGGGTGGCTCACTAGGCCGAAACAGAGTTCTGAGGAGGGGTGGCTCGTGCACGAAGTGGAATAAAACAACGCGCAAAGAGGAAAGCTCACCCGAAGTGGAATTCAAACTGCCCACATTAAAGGAGGCAGCTTTGCATGAAGTGGTGGCCCTGCAACCTTCACGGGAAGATGACAGAGAAGAGGCAACTCTCAGCTCTGCATGGAGGGGTGGCCTACACAATGGAAAAAGGAAGATGGCACAGTGAAGTGTAAAGGTGTCTAGGCCATGTGGGAGGGATCGACACTAGGGTCGACGACCGATAAGATTTCTATAGAGGACATCTATCCTTTTCTAAATGGTATTTTTAATTCTCTGTTTATTTATGTTTATTTACAAAATGTGTAATAAATTGTAATTTTTCTAACAATTCAAAAAATTGAATTTCAAGGCTTAAAAAGGACTATTATACTTCAAATTTTTAAAAATTTAAAAAGGTGTAAAGTACTACTTGAGAAAATAGCTTGAAATTTGATGAAGACTTGCTCTAGAGAGAAAATGACCCCTCAAGATGCAAAGATTCCCCATGACTTTTCTCCTTTATCTTTGTGCCCGAAAGTAGCATGAACTTGATGTAGACGAATATAATGACTAGCAAGCACTGTAAGTATTGGTGTAAAAGTATTAAAGATGAAAAATACTAGCAAGTACTTAAGAACTTGTTGCAAAAGCATTAAAGATGAAAAATATTAGCAATTAGCATGCAATTTGTAGGCATAGGAGAAAAATGATGGAATGGACTGCTTTATATAGCCTACAACCCCTCAAGGCATGTGCATGAGAAATTGATAAGTGTTAAGTTGAGCCACCCCCATGAACTAGACTAGTTCATGGGCTAGAAGTGACAGTTCGAGTCTGGAAGGATTTAGACTAGTTAAATTTGTAGGCTCAGCTAGTTTAATGTGGGTTGAAGTGACCTTATCCTTTTGCATGTTCAAAAATCACCTAGACTAATGTGAGAAGCTCAACATCTAGTTTTCTCTAAACCTCATTTCCACTTACCACTCTCTAGAAACCATTTGTAGTATACCACTTGTCCAAACCTACTATGGTTTTGTTGGAACCATGGTTTTGAATCTTAGGCCATTTTTCCTTGGTCCATTTAAATAGAGTGTACACCTCTCACATAGGCTTGCTAGTTGAATTTTTCCCCATTTAAACCTTATCACTTCATTTACTAGCAATTTGCTAGGCTAGACAATGTTCTAATTACTTTTACTTTTATTAATATAGCTTATGTGCTCTTAGACACATTATTTTTATTTACAAAACAACACATCTCTTTTAAAAGTTAATGTGCTCACACACGTGCACACAGGCACCCCTTGGTCTTAATTAAATTTTCTATCGTTGTGACCCTTAGTAATTATGTGCAACCTTGGTACAATTATCTAAGGCTTTTACAAGGTTAACTCATAATTACACAAGTGTACACACCCAAGTTGCACATTATGTAAGAGTGGATACAACATGCACAGTACACAAGAGAACACTCATAAGAAGTAGGATCTTTCATAGCACAAAACTTGAAATTTTAAATTGCACAATATAATAGAGATTGAGAAGAATATTATATTACTAAAGTGATATTATTGAAAGTTATATAACAGACCACACCCGTGTGATCTTGGAAAGGAAGATTCAATGGTTGATTTGGAACTCCTACGATGGAGGCTATATGTTAGTAGAAGCTAGGGAGTAAACTTATAGTGATGACTATTGAAGTATGTGGAGAAAGGGGATGGCTATGTGTTTATATAAGCATATATATGTGGGGCAAACATGACATGATCACATACATTTGCGGTGTAGACTCGGCCCATAAATATAAACTAGGGTTTCTAAGTGGATTTCCCACCTTCCATAGCTAAATATGTAGACTCGGCCGGTAAGCATAAACTAGGACTGCTACACGATTTTCCCACCTCCCACAGCTAACCAAACCTTCTTTCTTGGGCCCTGTTCGAGCCATGCATAAAATTTAGCTCTCTAATCTAGATAAAGGACTTGCAAATGATCCTTTCCATGCTCTAAGAGCATGCATGCATTAACATCAACACATGCATAACATTTGCTCTAACAATCACTCTAAAGTATTGTCTAATAATGGAAATAACCAAAAAACCACAACCAAATCATCAATGAGACTCCAAACCGCTTGTTTTTCATTGTAACCACTAGTCTCCCTAAAGCAAGTAGGAAGAAAACAAGACCGTGCCTCCCCGACAACAATGCCATTTGTGAACAAGTTCAGACTACTAACGTTGCTAAAATAGTTATATAGTTGGGACAGGGGGACAAAGAGACAGTATCTGTGCAGTGGTCCCGTGCTACAATGGCAACCTGGTACACATCATCCCCTGGTACCCTGCCTTCAAACCTGAGCATGTTCTGTAAAACGAATGCCCGTTGTGGATTAGCTTTCCTGACCTACCATATTACCTATGGACGGAGGTCCCCACAGTGGCGGGAGTTCTGGGCAAAGTGCTCTACATCCCTCCACTGGAACACAATGAAGGCCGAGGGCCAAGGTAGTGTTGCATTCTCTAGGCGAGACAAAACCATATCCCGGATGTCCTAGCTCTTATGACACTGGAAGGCATCGAGTTCAACATCCTTGTACGGTTCGGTACATTCTTGGACTCCTGCTACAAGTGCAAACAAGCCAGCCACTTTGCCAAGGACTGTCCGCAACCCAACCACGGTCCTAGCTCCAATGCTAGTGAGGAATCTAAGAAGAGTGACGACACGTCTCCGATCCCCTCTGATGCAACTCCGACACATGCGACCCTGATCCCGATGGCAAAATCGTCAAGGAAGAGAGACCGAGAGCCACTTCAAGACCAAGGTTCTAGCGTGGCAAGTAAGAACACCCCAACCCGTCCCCCTCTGCAACCTAGAAACCCTAACATCCCCCCACAGGGGCCAAGTAAGGGCTCGCTCAAGAAAGAAGCTCAGGCTTAAGGACAAAGCCTCATTCTGGGCAATAGGTATTGAGCTGGATATGTCTCAAGATGAATAACATGACTCTGCACACACAAATAAAAATTATCTCCTAGAACATTCAAGGGATGTGTTCTAGTCGAAAGAGATGGGAGGTTTTAGACCTGTTGCACCCTGACATATCATGTTTGTAGGAACTGAAAACTTGCCCCATCGATCTAGAGAGGGGTGGAACTTCTTTCTACACTAGCACTCCGTGCGCTTAAGCCGGTGGTACGGCAGTTCTCCTTAGAGCAGGATGGTCGGCACGGAGGTGTTCATAGAAGAAAATGGTCATGCTCAGATTTTAAAGGTAACCAGTGCCAGGAGAGTCATGGCCTTCACAAAGTGATCTAGGTTCTGGTGCGAAGAACCTCCCCGGGCCACAGCTGCCTTTGCAACTTGTTTCACCGCCAGAGCTCGATTCCTGAGTTGTTCTGCTTCTGTGCTATCCTGACCCGCTCTACTTCCTTTTTGCTCACCATCATCATTTGGCCGTCTTGGGTCTCCTGCGACTCGAACTCTCTGCCCATTTTCCATGTGTCCACCACATACCTCGCATTCATGGGCTGCTCGGCGAAGCCACCCGGCCAGGCGAGGATGGGAAGGCCAGCACTGATGCCCTCAATGAGAGAGTTCCAGCCGCAGTGGGTCAAGAGGGCACCCACGCTGGGGTGGGAGAGCACCAACAGCTGGGGTGCCCACCTCATCACAAGGCCTCTCCCTCGGGTCCTTTCTTGGAATGCTTGGATTTTGGAGCGTGTGGCCGCGTCGACGTCCGAGCGGAGAACCCAAAGGAAAGCGTGCCCGCTAGCCTCCAAGCCCAATGCCACCTCCTCCACCTGCTGGGGCCACATGCGAACGATGCTTCCGAAAGAGATGTACAGCACCGAGCGGACCTCTTGCTTGTCCCCTTGCAGCCGGCATCTGCCGCCCAGAGGCTCGTTTCCACCGCCGTCATCTCGCCGTCAAAATATGACGGAGGGAGCAGGGGTCCTATGGGCAAGAAGGACCGCACGTGCTGCTTGCTAAACTCGTCTGCTGCATCCTTCTCCAGCTCGTAGACATTGTTGCCAAGGTTCCATTGGGCCTTTGCAGGCATCTCCGTGAAATGCCGCGCGCTCCACTGAAAGAAGAAATCATCAGTTTGAAAGAATGTGATCATCTCGGAGGCCATTAACGGGGGCAGGCCGGGGATACAGGAGACGAGTCTGGATCGATCCTCTGTGCCTTCATTGAGTGCAAGACAGCAGTAAAAAACCGATTAATTCCTAAAAACCTTGGAAGCAAGAAGCTTTAGGGACGCTGGAGCTTAAAAAGTGCAGAAAGCCTAGAAAAAGGAAGGGGGAGGGAGTTGATTCTCATGGATGATGGGACCGCCCATCAGTAGTGCTATCCTTTCCCAAGCCCTAATATAATTCCTATAATTCTAGGGTTATTTAAGTGTTAGCTAGGTTTAAGGGAACATGATCTTTGACAAGACTAGTTTCTAAGGTCATTTAAAAGATATCAAGACAAGGTGGACATAAGCTAAAGAATTTGATCAACTTGTAAAGATTTTCCTATGATTCGCATGCTTAATATAAGCACACTCTTTTAAATAGGTAGGCTATTGTCTAAAGGACATCTACCCTTTCCTAAATGTTATTTTTAATTCTCTGTTTATTTACGTTTATTTACAAAATGTGCAATAAATTGTATTTTTTCAAACAATTGAATTTCAAGGCTTAAAAAGGGTCTATTGTACTTCAAATTTTTAAAAATTTAAGAAGGACTACTTGAGCAAAGCTTGAAATTTGATGAGAACTTGCTGTAGAGAGAAAATGAGCCCACAAGATGCAAAGATTCCCATGAGTTTTTCTCCTTTCTTTTCGTGCCCAAAAGTAGCATAAACTTGATGTAGACTGATGTAATGACTAGCAAGTACTGTAAGTACTTGGTGTAAAAGTATTAAAGGTTAGAAATACTAGCAGGTACTTAAGAACTTGTTGCAAAAGTATTAAAGATGAAAAATATTAGCAGTTAGCATGCAATTTGTAGGCATAGGAGAAAAATGATGTAATGGACTGCTTTATATAGCCTATGGCCCCTCAAGGCATGTGCATGACAAAGTGATTGATAAGTGTTAAGTTGAGCCACCCCCATGAACTAAACTAGTTCGTGGGCTAGAAATGACAGTTCAAGTCTGGAAGGATTTAGACTAGTTAAATTTGTAGGCTCGGCTAGTTTAATGTGGGTTCAAGTGGCCTTAGCCTTTTGCATGTTCAAAAATCACCTAGTTTAACTAATGTGAGAAGCTCAACCTAGTTTTCTCTAAACCCCATTTCCACTTACCATTTTCTAAAAACCCTTTGTAGTATACCACTTCCCACTTGTTCAAACCTACTATGGTTTTGTTTTTTTTTTTAATGCAAAGAAATTTATATTAAGTATCAAAATAGATACAGCACCCTAAGGTGAACACTGGAGCTTATGGACTTTCCTAAGCAGTAGATCCACAGTAGCTTTTATCTTCCCTCTCTCCCTAGTACTTGCTAGTACAAGACCTTCTACCACTAGATTCCTTACTCTCCCTATGGAGCTATAGTCACAGCTGGATCCCCTGTGTAGTATAGCATTCCTAGATTCCCATATCCTGCTTAGTATCAAGCCTCTCGGTGTTTGCCACACTTGATATATGGTAGGGTTCATCCTGCCCTTGCATCCAATGACTGCTTGCTTCCAGCTGATCTTGTCAAGCACTCCACAGTCATCACTGAGGATTCTGTTGACTACTGTCCACACAGGGTACACCTCCTTGCACTCTCAAAAAGCATGCCTCATAGATTCCTTATGGGTTTTGCACCTGGGACAGTAAGGGTTCCCCTGGCTCCACTTGCTGGTTATGCCCCTAATTGGTAGTTTCCTGTTCAGTATTCTCCACAGGAGTAAGTCCAATCTACTTGAGCCTGTAGAGCCCCGTGTCTGCCTGGCTCTCTGCCTGCAATAATCCACTGTCAGAGTGTAGTTTTCCTTCTTCCAGGCAACAGCTATTCTCATAGCCCATTTCTGTCTAGACACCTTGGGTCTTATGCTTGGGAGGGACCAATACTTGATGCTAACACTTGTGGTCACCATTGGGGAGGTGGGCCATTCCCTCTTGATATTGCTCAGTACATGTAGCATCAGTCTTTGCTCTTCATTGTTAAGTGCATTCCATCTACCAGCAGGGATCAGCCATTGTTTAGTAGTAGAGCACCAAATGTCCTTGAACTTTGCCAGACCCTTTGCTTCCAGCCTTTTTGCTACTCTGGGGTTAGCTTCCACTGCTGGGACACCATTTTGCATTGCATCTTTGCAAAGCCATATGCTCTGCTCTAGGGATGAGTCAAACCAGGAACCCATCCATACTGCCTCCTTAGTTGTTGCTTTCCAGCTGTTTACTAGCTTCATGGTAAGGGAGGAGTTCCAGCCCTTTAGCTTGTCAAGGTGCATTAGCTTATCAATCCAGCTTGTATTGAGTCATTGGGAGCCTTTAAGTGAGGCCTGCTCAATTCTCCACTTAATAATCTGTGCCCAAGGTTGTGGGCTGTCCAGTTTGGGAATCCATTTGTTAAGCAGGCCTTGAGCCTTAGCTATGATATCAGGGATCCCCCAGCCCCCTTCCTCCCTAGGAGAGCAGATCTTCTCCCATGAAATAAAGGACCAGGTCCTCTTATCTGCAAAACTCCAGAGGAATTCTCTGAACTGCATTGCAAGCTTGTTCCAGTCATTTCCTGAGAACTTCAGTAGTGTGGCAACATACACAGGAAGTGCCATGAGGATGTGCCTTAGTGCAATGATTCTGCCAACCAAGCTGAGTCTTAAATGGGCCCTAGCTTTGATTTTCCCTCTGATTCTATCACTAAACCAGGTAAAACATTGGTGGGGAGTCAGCCCCAGCCCTATAGGGCAACCCAAATATCTGATAATCTTCCCAGGACCCAAGTCCTTCAACCCCAAGGAGGCCAAACAGTCATCCCTATCAGAGAAGCTCAGTTTAATACACTCTGTTTTGTGAGGGGCAATTCTGGAGGGTGACACAGCACAGAAGTTGTCATACATTTGCATCAATCCCTTGATAGATTCTTCACTGCACTGCACTATGTTGCAATTGTCATCTGCAAAGAGTTGGGTGGAGAAGGGTTGACCTTGGGGCAGCATCAGAGGCTTCAAGGTACCCTTCTGAATTAGTTTGTCTACATTTCTCAACAGAGGGTCAGTTGCTAGGGCAAAGAGCAAGGGGGCCAATGAGCACCCTTGTCTCACAGATCTTGCTAGTTGAAAGCCATCAGACACATAACCATTGATCTGAATCTGTGCACATGCATTACTGAAAAGTGTCGACCATTCCAAGAAACTGCATGCCAAAGCCAATTTTCTCCACAACTGCTAGTAGGTATTCCCAGCCTACCCTGTCACTCATAAGCCTTCTCTAAATCCATATTGATCATTACATGTTCAACCCCTTGATCGAAAGCCCACTCCATGGCTGTGATTACATTTAGGATGGCTTCATGGATACTCCTCCCCTGAACAAACCCAAACTGCATAGGGTGAACTACTCTAGCCACAGTGGCTTTAATCCTGTATGCCATGGCTTTAGCCATAACCTTGTAAACTATGTTGAGCATGGTCAAGGGCCTGTAGTTTTTTATCTCCAACCTGTCACCTCCCTTGGGTATCAGCTTGATCAGCCCTGTGTTAATGTCCTGTGGGATATCACCATTAGCTCTGAATGCATTAAGCAGGTCACACAAATCATCCTTAGCATACTTGATAAGCTCTTGGAGGACTTCTACCTGGATACCATCAGGACCAGGAGCTTTCTCCTTTTTCATAGAGAGGACTACATGCTCCACCTTATATGAAGAGAAAGGTCTGCCAAGTAGAGCTTGGGTTGCCACAGGGATAGTGCTTTCTACTGGCTCCTAGAACTCTTGGAGTTTAGCCATATAGCTATCCTTAATACATAAAGGTGAGCCCACAATATTAGAGAGGGTCTGGACAAAGAGTTTATTCACACTTTTTTCATCTGTAACTATAGACCCATCTGGGCCTCTGACTGCAGCTATAAGCTCATTGTCCTTCTTGGCTCTAAGTGTTTTGAAAAATACCCTAGATGGAGTGTCCCCTGTTTTGAGCCAATACAAGCGTGTCTGTACTCTTGCTGCATCTACCCTTTCCATTTCAATGGCCTTAGCTTTATCCTCAAGGGTGTGGAGCAGTGTGTTGAGAATGGAATCATCTGAGTTGTGACCACAAGCAAGTCTTATCTTCTCAAGTGCAGTCTCTAGCCCCATTGAGTCTGCTCTCCTTTTCTTGGCTCTTCTCTTGCCCGTCTTTTTGGCCAGGTTGATTACTACCTCCATCCCTTTCTGCTTCGAATGAAACATTGAACTTAAAGGGTGGGGGTTCTTTACTGACTTTCCTGTCTATTTTACATTTGAGGCTTATCGATACTGGAGTGTGGTCAGAAACTGTGTGGCAATGTAGCAGCTTCCCCTTAATTTCATGATGGGTCCAGGACCCTTGCTTAGAGAGGTACACTCTATCCAATCTTCTTGCAATGAGTCTCTGCACGGTGTGCCTATTGTTCCATGTTGGGAGCATGCATGGTTCACAACCTTTCAATTATGCAGCATCTCTGATGTCAAACTTTTTGGCCCAATTATCCCACTGGGGGGATGGAGCATCAACTGTTGGTTCAAAGTTCCAGTCACCTGCAAAGCAAATGGGGACATCCCAGTCCAGCTGGTAAAGCAAATCCGACACCAGTCTTCGCTCTGGTTCAGAGTTGGGTGCATACACATTAATGAGACCAATCACTTCACCTTCCACATGGACCTTACATGCAATCATTCTACCACAGGGAGGGGGGCATGATTACCTCCTCAACTCTGTCTCCTGTTCACTAGTGTCATACAACCCCCAGTACCTCTGTATGAGGTGCTTACCATACATTCAAACTGCTTCATGTTAAACAACATGGAGCCTGTCTTGGTTTCCTGTAGGAACAAAAAATCAGGCTTCTCCTGACTGAGCAAGTGCCTGACATAGCCTTGCCTGGCTGGGCTACACATACCCCTTACATTCCAGGAGATTAGTTTTAAGGGTCTTGAGTACATATTATCCATCAGCAAGATTGATAGTGGTATATACCTCATCCTCTTGACTATCCAAGAGTACAGCAAACTCCCTAGACCTATTCCTAGCTGCCTTTTTAATGCTGCCCTTGAGCCTGATTCTGTTGGTGATGTCATGAAGGGCTTTGCCTGTGCTGCTACTGCCTACCTTAGTGGCTGTTTTCCTTTGCTTGGCTTGTTGCCAGCCGTCATTCTGCTGCTTCTCCACCACCTCCTTATCCTGGTGATTTGTAGCAGGGGGAACTTGGGGGGTGACTTTACCCTTGCCTTTGTCTTGAGGAGCTGCTGGAGGAGGGACCTGAGAGCTCCCTTCTTTAGATTGCGCCTGGGGAAGGGCCTGCTCTACTGGTCAGGTTTTTGCTGAGCCTGAGGTGGGACCTTGGGGTTCCCTGGGTGAGTTGTCTGCTCTGGACATTCCCTTGCAAAGTGGCCTTGCCCTCTACATTTGTAACGAGTCTGGGAAGGCTTGGAATTTGACTGCAATATCCACTTTATGATCACCCAATGCGAACTGTACCACATCTGAAACCTCAACCCTTCTGTCCCAGAGAACACATGCCCTCTTAGCTAACTTACTTTCACGCATGCCTTCCTTATGAGTGTACAGGACCTTCCCCAGAGATCCTGCCATGACTTTGACTTGGTCCCAAAGTAGTATGGCAGCTCAGGGAACTCAATCCATACAGGGCACTGGTATTGAAGCATCTCTTCTGGTTTGATGGAGGGGGCCCATGGCACAGTATACACCAGGTTGCCTTTAAAAGCTGCAACTGTCCCAAGCACGTAATTCCTCTGGGCTTCAGTCTCCATAATGGCTTGGAAGAAACCTTTGCCTGCAAAGTGTGACTTACTAAGTCCAGCCCTGCCCCCATACACCTCTGCAAACCATCGTCTGAACTCATCCTCAGAAGGTGGTTTCCCCATAAAATACATGTATACCATTGCTTTATGCAGCCCTGCAATTACCTTCCCCATAGACAGTTCCACCTTGGTCTGGAAGACCTTCTTGCCTTCCCCATTCTTGGCAGATAGCTTGTCCATGTCCTGAGCCATTGGAGGCTTGGGTCTCCTCAGAGATACTCCCATACTGTAGCTTTTCTACATAAGTCTGCTCCATATTACTGAAGGCCTGATCTAGACATGATCTCTTCCTGCTTGGCACCTGCGCACCCACGCTGTCCAGGGGACCGTCCCCGGAGCGCGCCCTTACAGCTGAACCGTCGATCTCCACCTGTACCTCTGCGTTCGTCAAGAAGTCCCTGTTCCCTACTCTCTGCAGTCCGATTTCCAAAAAAGTGCTTGTCCTACTATGGTTTTGTTGGAACCATGGTTTTGAATCTTAGGCCATTTTTCCTTGGTCCATTTAAATAAAGTGTACACCTTCACATAGGCTTGCTAGTTTAAATTTTCCTCATAGAAACCTTCTCACTTTATTTACTAACAATTTTGCTAGGCTACAATGTTCTAATTTAATTTAATTAATATAAATTGTGTGCTCTTACGCATATTATTTTTATTTACAAAACAACACATCTCTTTTAAAAGTTAAATGTGCACACAAGCATCCCTAGGTTTTAATTAAATTTTCTATGCATGTGACCCTTAGTAATTATGCGCAACCTTAGTACAATTATTTCCTAGGCTTTTAGAAGGTTTACTCATAATTACACGTGTACACACCGAATTTGCACATTTTCCTTCTCTTAAAATGTGCACATATAGTGTGATTAAAATTTCTTTACAAAAAGGGGGAGATAAGTGGGATCTAACACCAAGCTAGAGCTTTATTACCATGTGAGAGAGGATACAACATGCAAAGTACACAAGAGAACACTCACAAGAAATAGGATCTCTCATAATGCAAAACTTAAAATTTTAAATTGCACAATAATAGAGATTGAGAAGAATATTGTATTACTAAAGTGATGTGATAGACCACACCCATGTGCTCATGCAAAGGAAGATTGGATGGTTGATTTGGAATGCGTACGATGGATGATGTCTATTAGTAGAAGCTAGGGAGTAAACTCATAGTGATGACTATTGAAGTATGTGGAGAAAGAGGATGGCTATGTGTTTATATAAGCATGTATACATGGGACAAACATGACATGATCAAGTAGGTCTATAGTGTAAACTCGGCCCATAAAGATAAACTAGGGTTGCTATGTGGTTTTCCCACCTTCCATAGCTAAATGTGTAGACTCGGCCCCGGTAAAGATAAATTAGGACTGCTACACGGTTTTCCTACCTCCCACAACTAACCGGATCTTCTTTCTTGGGCCCATTCGAGCCTTGCATGAAATTTAGCTCTCTAACCTACATAAAGGACTTGCAAATGATGCTTTCCATGCTCTAAGAGCATGTATTAACATTAAACACATGCATAACATTTGCTCTAACGATCACTCTTAAGTACTCTCTAATAATGGAAATAACCAGAAAACACAATCAAATCATCGATGAGACTCCTAACCGTGTGTTTTTCATGGTAACTACTACTCTCCCTAAAGCACGTAGGAAGAAAACAAGAGCTAAGCATGACTTTGCCTCCCCGGCAACAGTGCCATTTGTGAAACTAGTGTTGCCAAAATAGTTATATAGTTGGGAACTGTCGACATTCTTTGTGGCGATGTCTCTTGTCCGTTTCGAGTGGTGAATCCATTTGCTTTTAAATTTGATTGAGGGGGGAGGGGGAAACCATTTGATTTTGACTTGACAACTAAAGCGGAGTATCTTATAGGCCTGATTCACAAACAGGCATTGTTCGTTGAGTTGTGAAGCACTGTCCGCCAACTGCCTTCACAAACAAGAGCGAACAACCAGAGCTAAAAAGTGCTTGAGCCTTGGACGCTGTGTGATGTGAGGGAGCGCTCTATTGGAAGAAGACGGACGTTAGTATCTTGTTCTTTGTTTTTATCTTGCATTAAACTTAGGCGACAATAACCTGTCGAAAGAAATTTCACAGTTCTGCGTTAAGGACGTCTGTATTTTATAGTGCCACGTCACGACGATAAGGGGAGGCGTACGTGGCTTAGGCTTGTGCAGAAAGGTTATTTTTTTCATACAAAACACATACAACACATACAACCAAGGTAGCTGCTCAGCTCAACTTCTTCTGTGCCAGGAGAGTCATGGCCTTCACAAAGTGATCTAGGTTCTGGTGCGAAGAACCTCCCCGGGCCACAGCTGCCTTTGCAACTTGTTTCACCGCCAGAGCTCGATTCCTGAGTTGTTCTCCTTCTGTGCTATCCATGACGGCTCTGATGACCCGCTCTACTTCCTTTTTGCTCACCATCATCATTTGGCCGTCTTGGGTCTCCTGCGACTCGAACTCTCTGCCGATTTTCCATGTGTCCACCACATACCTCGCATTCATGGGCTGCTCGGCGAAGCCACCCGGCCAAGCGAGGATGGGAAGGCCAGCACTGATGCCCTCAATGAGAGAGTTCCAGCCGCAGTGGGTCAAGAAGGCACCCAAGCTAGGGTGGGAGAGCACCAACAGCTGGGGTGCCCAGCTCACCACAAGGCCTCTCCCTCGGGTCCTTTCTTGGAATGCTTGGATTTTGGAGCGTGTGGCCGCGTCGACGTCCGAGCGGAGAACCCAAAGGAAAGCGTGCCCGCTAGCCTCCAAGCCCAATGCCACCTCCTCCACCTGCTGGGGCCACATGCGAACGATGCTTCCGAAAGAGATGTATAGCACCGAGCGGACCTCTTGCTTGTCCAGCCACTCCTTGCAGCCGGCATCTGCCGCCCAGAGGCTCGTTTCCACCGCCGTCATCTCGCCGTCAAAATATGATGGCGGCAGCAGGGGTCCTATGGGCAAGAAGGACCGCACGTGCTGCTTGCTAAACTCGTCTGCTGCATCCTTCTCCAGCTCGTAGACATTGTTGCCAAGGTTCCATTGGGCCTTTGCAGGCATCTCCGTGAAATGCCGCGCGCTCCACTGAAAGAAGGGATCATCGGTTTGAAAGAATGTGATCATGTCGGAGGCCATTAATGGGGGCAGGCCGGGGATACAGGAGACGAGTCTGGATCGATCCTCTTTGCCTTCAGTGAGTGCAAGACAGCAGTAAAAAACCGATTAATTATGAAGCTCAAACCTAATTAACAAACATGGGCCAGTATTAATGACGATGAGGGACTATATTAGCTCGGACCTTTAAAGGGTACAAATCCCTTCGATGTCAAGAGCGAGTGCGAGCAGTAAGCCAGACTAGCGTGCACGGGAGTGGTCCACAGCACGACCCTAGGGAGGTTTACTGCATCTGCCACATCTTGCATCCAGGAGCACGCAGAGTCTGAGATGATGCAAGTGACCGGGATGGCAGAGGTGCTCACGATCTCCTTCACTAACTTTTCTAGCAGCGGAGGTTGGATCTTGTCGATGGTTTCCATAAACTCGACAACGTTCTCATTGAGACGTCCGTGTTTCGGAGGTAAACCGTCCGGAGTCACCAAAAACCTCAGATTCGGCGAAGAGATCAGTCCCCCAGAAGCCCCATTCTTTAGAATTCGCTCGTGGTTGTATTCTGTGTTTATAAACGTGATGTAAAAGCCTCTCTCTAGAAGGCGACGGACCAGTTGGAACATGGGATTGATGTGCCCTTGAGAAGGATAAGGAAACACCACCGCATGCATGGTAGCCATTCGAGCTAACAGGGAAGACGAGTTTAAGCGAGGATGCTTGGGCCAGAGTCCTCCTACCTTGGAAGCAAGAAGCTTTAGGGACGCTGGAGCTTTTAGAAAGCAGAAAGCGTAGAACAAGGAAGGGAAAGGAAGGGGAAGGGGTTGGACATAGGGAGGGTATCGTCATGGATGACGGACCGGACCGCCTAATAAGCATATATAATTTATCACTTTTGAAAAAAATATCTACATGATGATGCAATCCCTAATCGTCATGGTAAACATGATGAGAACTGGTCAAACGAGGTAGGTGGCTATTAATGCTCTCACGTGGTTGTACATGCAGTAGTACCATGGTCGTTTGCCGCCGCGAGCATATGCTTGGCACATGCATGCAGCGAAAGGATGGTTGGCGAGCTGGGATCAACTAGAAGAGACTGGAGAGAGGGGATGGGCAGAATGGGACTCAGAAGATGAAATAGAGAGAGAAAGGGAAGTTAAAGGAGAAGAAGGGGTCACCAAGAGGCGACAACAAGATTGGATTGCCTCCCGTCAAAATGTTGAGCAACGCCCACGAGAACTTGCGTAGCAATAAGGTATGTATTAACATCTCATCAGAATTGGTCAAAAGGCAAGTTGGTCTGTCCTCTATGAGAAGCACAATATTGTTTTGTTTCGGCAAACTGCCTAGTAAAGTAGAGATGGGTAGATGGCTTCAAGATGAAGTATTTCATGAGAGTTGTTTCCCAAGTTTATTATATCGGGAAAGGGTTTTTCAACATGTTGTTTGTTAAGGTGAAGATGGCTAGGGAGCTGAGGATAGAGACAGGAGGGGAAGAAGGGCTCGAGATAGAGATGGTTCCTACTACTTCTTTAGAATGAATAAGGGAAGCAAGATTAGGGGATGCACTTGGAATGTTAAAGCAACCTTTTGGGGGATGGTGAAAGATTGGAATCTGTCCATAATGGCTATCCAAGAACATAATCTAGTTGATACTAAAGGGCGGAGGAGAGAAAGCTTCAGAGATTGGATAGTATTGTATGGGGGGTGAAATCAGGTTATAGTGGGGTTCTGTCTAGCATTAAGAAAGACTTAAAGCCTATTATCCGATTGCCAACCATCCCAATGGTAGGATACTAGTTGTGGAGATTTGGTTAGATGGAGAGAAGCTATGGCTAATCAACATATATGGGGCTCATAATCACAAAATTAGGGAAAAAATGTGGGAATGGATTTGTAAATTGGACATCAAATGCCCTTATATTCTCATGGGGGATTTCAATGTGGTTGAGAAGCAACTAGACAGATGTGGAGGAAGCATAGTCATGATAGGACAAGAGAAGAAAAAATGGGATAACCTTAGAGGAAAACTGGGGTTGAGTGATGGATAGAAACTGGGACTTTGGGGGTTTGACTTGGGACACATCTACTTCAGTCTTCAGTATATGGGGTCATCTTCTAGACTAGATAGAGTTTTCTTTAGCCATCAAGCTTCATGGGTGCCTCACACAACTTCTCTCAAAGTGGGAACCTCTTATGTGCTTTCTGACCATATGTATTTAATGTGAGGCTGGTAGATAGTTGAATGGGGGGAGGATGAACTTAGAAACTTTCCAGTGAGAAAGTTGAGGGTGAATAACAGTTTGCTTAAGGATCACCTATTCATTGCTCGGGGTAAACTCTCTATATCATGTGCGTTCAAAGCCTAATTAAAAAACCCCTTATCTGTAAATTTTTCATGAATAAAACACACCCTTTCTCTATTCAATTTGTAAATACCCCCTTTAAATGGTACCTTTCTATATGTAAAAAAATAGATTAAAAAAAACCCTTCTGTTAAACCCACATGCTACACTTACATATTTATGAGTGACCCCCCCTCTCCCCCTCTCTCCCCCCCCCTCCCCCCCGCCCGAGATTCATTCTTCCAACAAAAGAGGCTATTAAACAGGCTGAAGAGCAAGGAAGAGACAAGGGGATCCTAGAGAAAGTTTGCAAATGAGATGCACGGCATCATCATAAGGGTGGGTAAATTGAGATCTCATCATAAAAGATAAGAAAGGCAATATTGGGGAAATCTGTTGGACGTATTACAAAAGAAGAGGTATCTAAATGGCTTGTCTAGGTTGGAGATGGACCAGTACCTGGAATGTCACACTCACCTGAAGGAGGAAGATGACAAATTTGCGAGAGAGAGAGAGAGAGAGAGAGAGAGAGAGAGAGAGAGAGAGATGGATAGTCTAGAATAAGAGGAGAAAACCAGCCAAGTATTTCTTTGGGTTAGCCAAAGAAAGAGAAAGTTGAGAATTGCAAGAACAAATTAGAGATGAGAATGGGAAAGAATCAGGGGGTATTAAACAGATTGCTCTGAAGTGGGTAGATTTTTTGTGTACTGCTGTGAGTCTTAAGGCAGATACCTCTTAGGAAAGTTTTCAGGTAGAAACCAAACTATTAGATTTGGTCAACAAAAGCATTAAAGCTGATAGAGCTAGATGGCTATATAGGGACATTAAGATTGAGGAATGTTGGGAAGCCCTAAAAATTTTGGGCAAGGAGAAATCCACAAGTTGGGATAGGCTTTCAGTTGAATTCTTTATAGTCTTTTGGGACTCCTTGAAAGAATAAATATGGGCTACTTGTAAGAAGACCTTTTCCTCGGAGAGTTAGAGAATGATTTAAGGGAAGGGATGCTAAAGTTAATCCCCAAACATAGTGCATGTACTCATTTTAACCACTAGAGGCCTATAACCTTATTCATAGCTATCTACAAGATCTTGGCAAAGGTCATAACTCTGAGAATCACTCTAACTCTACAAGAGGTGATCTCTAACACAAACAACATGGGGTCATCAACGCTAGATCTATCTATGATAACATATTTGCAACAATGATAGGAAAAGATATAGCTCAGAGAACATGCCAATAATGTGTTACCTCTTCCAACTGGATCTAGATAAGGCTTATGTTAGAATACATTGGTCCTTTGTGGCAAGAGTGACGGAGAAGCTGGGCTTTGGTTACAAGATTGCTTCATGTATTTATACTCTTATAGCTGGAGCACACTCTAAGATATTATTAAATTGGAGACTAGTTGGGGGTTTTGAAATCAGAAGATCTGTGAGACAACGCTACCTCTAGCTCCCTTGTTGTTTAATGTGGCCTCATCCTCTGCTAATAGCCTTAAAAGATGCTAGTGAAAAAGGGTCAGTCTCAGGACTGAAACTCAAAAATGGGGAGCAACTGATTATCGAATGCTTTGTTGATGACTCCCTACTATTTCTAAAAGCTGACAATGAGAATGTGAGAAATGCTTTGCATTTAGTATAGCTGTTTGCTAAAGCTTCTAGATCTAAGTGTAACATTCATAAATCTAGAATCATAAGCTTGACTGAGGAGGACAATCTTGATATGGAGAGAGGGAGTTGTGAGGTCATCAAAAAGAAAGGATTATTAGACACCTGGGGGTTCCTCTTGGGGTGGGAGTGAGCAACAACAAGGACCTCACAGATTGGGCTATTCAAAGATTTTGTGCCAAGCTTAGGAAATGGGAAGGGGTCAGAGTGTCTTTTCATGATAGGATTGCTATTGTAAATACAATCCTTAATGCCTATATTTTGTTTATCTAACTTGTAATAGAGTTTAAGAAATGTCATTGGAAAATAATTATTGCTCCTATCAGACTTTCTGTGGAAGAATGGAAATAATCGAAAAAAGAATCTTTATTTGTTAGCCTGGGAGGAGATTGTCCTACCAAAAAAATTGGGACTTGCCTATTCATGCTAAGGCTAGAGTGATAGAGTTAGCCTCCCTAAATTTCTTCAATAAGAAAGAATCTAAAGTACGATGCTAAGAGAGGAGATAGAAGTGCAGCTTAGAGGCAAATGGTCTGGATTAGATTGAAAGGAGAAATTATTATCATTTGTCCCCTTGAAAATGATGAACTCTCCCTTTTGTAAATTCCTATGATAGAAAATTCAGAAGTGCAGCTTAGAGGCAAATGGTCTGGATTAGATTGAAAGGAGAAATTATTATCATTTGTCCCCTTGAAAATGATGAACTCTCCCTTTTGTAAATTCCTATGCTCAAATTGGAAAGAAGCAATGGATCTGATTAGTTGGAATGAGTATACCAAAGCTTCTGGGAATTCCTCATTAAGCTTGTGTTGAGATATCGAGCTCAACTAGTGCTACGATGTACATTGATGACCCACCTAGGTGATACAGTCCACACTTATGTCACTGGCACAGTTGGTGCAATTATAGTTGATATGCTGCCAGTGGATGACAGGCTGTGTGATAGCCACTTTGGAGCACTAGAGTTATGGCATAGTTATAACGCCAGCTCATATAGTCGGATTCAAACTATAGATTGACTACTTTGTATGTTGCTATAGGAGAGTACTTTCCCTTTATGTATGTACTCTTATCTTTTAGTTATATGGATATAGAGAAGAGAAAAAGATAAAAGAAAATTCATCCATCCATCTCCCTTGTGTCTTGCACTCTCTTGTGTGTGTGTGTGTGTTGCTTGCAAGGAATTCAAGCTCTCTCTCTCCGCCACATTCTCTTTACGGTATCAGAGCTTCGGTTCATGTGAGAGATAAGGAGGCAAGCAAGAGTTAGGAACAAGCAAGGAAGGAAGTGGTACATGGGTAAGAGCATCATCATCTATTTCCCTTGGTGGCTTAGATACAACACCCGTCGCGTAGCTCTCGGAGCTACACATCTCTGATTGGGGAGCTATCTTCGTAGGCTTGGAGGTGCTCATGTCGTACGTAGTACTTTGTACTGTAGTTTTTTTGGCGAGTTTCGTGTTTTGGGTGCGTCTCGGTCTGTGTTCTATCACTGCAAGGTTCTTTGGCAATTTTTGGAAGTTCTAGTTGAGAACTGTCTCTGGTTGTTGCAGCGCGATAGTACATTTTGGGAGTGCAAATATTGTTTGCACATGTATTGTTGACATTGGGTATATGTACATGTACTCTGGTCAAATCTGGTGTGACCTACATGTTGTGCTGAAGTACCACTGCCAGTAGTCATAGAAGATACTATTGTGTTACAGGTTACATACAGAAATTGTATGTTTCATATTTTTTTATTGTTGTAGGAAAACATGTCTAGTGAGACGGAATCAATCAGATTGTTAAGCTGGACAAGAACAACTTCCATGCCTGGGAGTTCAGAATAACCAATTTTCTTATGGGTAAAGGATTTTTGGACTACATCGAAGGAGACAATGAGGAGTCTCTTGGGCTGTCTAAAGAGAATGCCACTCCAGTAGACATAAAGGCATTCAAGGATTGGAACCAGGGTGCAAGGAAAGTCATGTATTGGCTTTCAATTAGTGTCACAGATACGATGATAGGACACATACAGGATGCCAACACTCCAGCAGTTCCGTCGGCAGAACCTGGTGCAGATATTCCAGACTAACACAAAGGTAAGGAAATTGTAACTAAAGCAAGAGCTGCATAATGTGGAAAAGAAAAGCATGTCTATCAATGAGTATGCTTTAAAGATCAAGGGCATTGTTAAGTCCCTTGGGTCCATGAATGTATCGGTGGAGGATGATGATTTGGTGAGTGTCTAATTGAATGGGCTTGGCAAAGAGTACAACTTGCCATTCAAGACCTCCATTGCAATCAAGGAGAATATTCCCAACTTTCAAGACTTGGTGTCTATGTTGATAATAGAGGAAAAGTCACTAGGTGAGGAGTCTTCTTCACAAATCAAGAATACATCAGAACATGTCTTTTACTCTACTTTAGGTAAAGGCAAAGTTAGAGATCGCGGTTAAGGCCAAGGTGGTGGCAAACAAGGAAATTAGAATTCTAGACAACAACAGTCCAATGATTCACATCAACAATCATACACAGGTGGAAGAGGCCAGTCTAGAGACAGGGGGAGCCATAGAGACCAAGGTGGTTGGCAAAGAAATCAGAATGCAAATAGCATAGAGTGCTATTATTGTGGCAAACCAAGGCACATGGAAAAGGAATGCTATAAAAAGTAGAATGACATTAAAAGTGAAAAATTGCAACAAGGTAACTATGTATCATCTAGTAAACAGGGAGGTGATGACAAAAGTGAGCAACTGTTTGTGATGCAGCACATGCTTAGTTCCATATAACAGGAGATGTGTCAGGATCTCAAGATATATGGTATGTGATTCTAGGCCCTCTAACCACATGACCAGTCATGCTGAGTGGTTTAGAGATATGCAGAAAATGGAAAGACTATGTAGAAACAGGTGATGATACTGCGCATTCCATTGTGCATGTTGGTAAAGTGCCATTGTCTATGCAGGATGGAAAAATGAAGTACCTGGTAGATGTACTTAATGTCCCAAATATTACAAGGAACCTGGTTTCTTTTGGATAGATGGTTGGGTAGGGTCTGCAAGTGAAGGATGTTTTGTGGAAGACTTCAAAAATTAGTGTCGCTTGGTTGCAAAGGGTAACAGAAATGACAGGATGTTTACTTTGGATGTGAACATGCCTAAAGTAAAGGCAGCCACGTTTGCGCATGGAACGGGTGTCATTATAGATATTGACATATGGCACAAGCATATTGGTCATGTGAATGTACAACGACAAGCCCAAAATATTATTGTAGATTTGCCAAAGTTTAAGGTTGATGCTATGCACAAAGTATGTGAAGCATGCCAGTTTGGTAAGCAGGCCAAAACATGATTTTCCACATGAAAAGCATGTCAGTGCAAGGCCATTAGATGTCATACATTCAGATGTATGGGGACTGACCAAGACTGCAACAATTGCAGGTTGCAGGTATTATGTTATATTCATTGATGACCACACTAGGAAAGTGTGGGTTTACTTCATGAAGGAGAAAAGTGAGGTGTTTGCTCACTTTCAAAGATTTAAAGCCTTGGTCGAGAAGGAAAAAGGCATGCAAATAAAATTCTTGAGATCAAATGGTGGGAGAGAGTATTTTTCCAATGAGTTCAACGATTTTTTGAGGAAGTAGGAAATCAAGCAATAGTTTACATGCAGGTATACACCGCAACAAAATTGTGTTGTAGAAAGAAAAAATAGGCACATTGAAGAAGTGGCACGTACCTTGATGGCTGAAAAGAATATGCCACATTATTTTTAGATATAGAAGCAGTAGCAGCTAGCTGTGTACATCATGAATAAGACACCCACTGCAGTTGTTCATGGTATGATGCTTGAACAGAAGTTTATAGGCATAAGACCCGATGTGTCTCACTTGGAAATATTTGGGTGTATCGCATGTGCATGTTTCTAGATGAAGTGAGAATAAAGTTGGATCCAAAGGCTGAGAAATGCATCTTTATTGGTTTTAACCCTACCACTCGTGAGATGTGAGTAAGCAAAGATGTTGTTTTTGATGAGAGGAGTAGCTGATATACACCAGTAGTGAAGGCAATTGAAGATGCAGATGTAAGAAGTGTTGATGCTGTACCACATGTAGAGCAGCAATCACAAGTGTTTAGTGGACCTGGAGAATCCTTTAGCAGTGGATCCAATGTTAGCCCATGGTCAAGTAGGTTGAGGATAGATGTAGGTACACATCTATCACGCAAAGGGAAGGAAAAGGTGGATTAACCTTTTGTGCATGATCTGTAAGTATTTGGATGGTGAGACTAGTGGCTCTGAGCAGAGCCTCGATGAGAAGCTTGGCATTCCATATGTGGTTACTTCTAGTGTAAGGAGAATGAGGGCTTTTTTTAGGACACCTAGCAGTGATCCAGGTGTATGCACGTCTACGAGGGTTAGGTACCCTGTTGACATGTTGAGATATGATGGATATATAGCCTATCATTATGCTTACATGGTTAAATTAATACAGGATTTGCAGCCCACTTATTTTGAGTAGGCACTTAGGAATAAGAAATAGGAAGATGACATGTTGAGATATGATGGATATATAGCCTATCATTATGCTTACATGGTTAAATCAATACAGGATTTGCAGCCCACTTATTTTGAGTAGGCACTTAGGAATAAGAAATAGGAAGATGTCATGAATGAGGAGATGGCAGCATTGGATTTAAATGCAACATGAGAGTTAGTGCCTTTACCTAAGGAAAAGAAGGAAATTGGATGTATAAAGTCAAGCATAACGCTGATGGTTCAGTGAGCAGGTATAAGGCAAGATTGGTGGGCAAAGGTTATGCGCAGCCTTATGGCATTGACTATGAAGAGACATTCAGCCCGGTTGCAAGAATGGAAACCATGAGAGCTATCATTACAATGGTTGCAACAAAGAGTTGGTCTTTATATCAGATGGATGTAAAGAATGTCTTGTTGCATGGTGATTTACAAGATGAAGTTTACATGATGGAGCCACCAGGTTATGAGAGTGATGCACACCTAGATTTTGTGTGCAAGTTACGCAAAGCCTTGTATGGCTTAAAGCAGGCACCCAGAGCACGGTCAAACATGATCGAGGAGTATCTTGTTACCATTGGATTTCGGATATCCAATGCAGATTTTTCAGTTTATGTGAAAAAGATAGATAGAGGGATCATACTATTAGTCATCTATGTGGATGACTTAATTATCACTGGTGATAGTAATGTTGACATACATGATGTCAGGATGCTTTAAAAGCAAAAGTTTGAGATGAAGGATTTGGGTGAGCTGCAATATTTTTTGGACATAGAGGTGGTGAGATCACCTCATGGCATTTTATTATTGCAGAGGCGATATTGCTTGGACATGTTGTCCAAGTATGGTGTGATAGACTGTAAGCCTATTTTAGTGCCATTGGAGTAGAACACAAAGCTTTCCGCAAATACATGTGAGCTTTTGGAGGACCCCACTACACATAGGCACATAGTGGATAGCTTGATCTACATGACCATTACTAGGCCATACTTGAGTTTTGTTGTTGGACTTGTGAGTCAGTTTATGCAAGCCCCTAAGAAGCCACACTTGGATGCGGTTAGATGGATTCCTGGGTACATAAAGTCCACAATTGATTATGGACTTTTCTATGAGGCCGTTAAGGCTCACCCTAACCCTCCTTGAAACACATCCAACAAGAGACTACCTGGTGAACCGCAGCTGTCGTGTGTGGATATTTCCAATGGCCGAGCTCGTAACCCTCTAGGTCTCCAAGATCTACAACTCCTTGAGAAGCAATTCCACTGTGCCTCTAGCGGACGAGCGTTGTCACACCACCGCGTTGCACTATGGGTACTCGTCCCTCCTCTCACCTCACTTCACTCACACACACTCACTAGCATGCATTAGGAGAGAGATTAGCAAGAGAAAGAATCAATTGCATAATGGGAGAGTATGTTGTATTTTGAGATATTCACTTATATACATGGCCATAAGTGTTCACACTCCCTAAAATGTGGCCGGTTGTTGGGCACTTTAGGCTCATAAGATGCCTAATACTATTACAATGACTACTCTCATAATATATCCATGAAGTACATCACTTAGGACTTCATCCTATCTTGCTACCACATGCTCTTGAAGTGGGAATCGCCATAAATACTCCGTCACACCATAGCTTTTGACACTATTGCTTCATATCTTGAATGTATGACCCTAGAATAGTAAGTTATAAGCTTAACAAATATATAATAGCTATTGAAGATCATCTGGAAGGTGTTAATGTGTGAGATGACTTAATCCGTGATATGGCTTAAATTATGAAAGTGCAGGTTCTTAAGCCGTGAGACTGTAATTCATGATGAGAAACTTGAACTCATAAGATTGCAAGTTTTTTGGCCGTGAAGGGATATTCCATGAAATGGCCTAATCCCGTGAGATTGCAAGGGTTTTTTTTTTTTATGTGAAGGGATATCTTGTGCAATGACCTAATCCCGTGAGATTGTAGGTTTTTTTGGCCGTGAAGGGATATTCTATGAAATGGCCTAAACCCATGAAAGTTAATCCCGTGAAATGGTGTTTCCATGAAAGTGCAGGCCATGAAGGGTAATTCTCTGAGACGGAATTCCGTGAAGGGTAATTCCATGAGATGGAATTCCGTGAAGTTGCAGTTTTTGACCCCGTAAAGTTACAGGTTTTGACCTCGATGGTTTTTTATTTTAATTGATTTTATAGATTAGCTAGGGCATGACTTACAAGCAACAGGTTCTTATGCACTTAAAGTTTTCACATCCAAAGGGGTGACAAGAGCATTGTTATTTTATCCTTGATGTGCTCATAAGTCTCCGTTTTTGCAGACGTGGGTATTGATTCTTGAATTTGTTGCTCAAATGTTATCAAGGCAGTAGGTAAGACTGGTGGTTGTTTGCTTGAACACACAAGCTCTTGTGTAGGTACTAAATGCATGAGAGTGGTTCAGTGATTTGCTTCTTATTGCTTAAGCCTCCATTCTTGTGTGGAACTTTAGGTGAAGCTGTTGGGGTTGACATCGGTGGTGAGGCTTTCTTCACATTGTTCGATTTTGGCAACCATATGATGGGATTACTATCATAGTATCCTTGTTGTTGAAGCACATGCACAGGCACCCATCTTGGATGAACATTATAAACAAGTGGTGGATGTGCTTGGTGTCAAGACTTCGTTCTTTGTGCAAGCTTAGGGGACTTTGTGATGTGCTTGGGGATCCAAACTTTGGTATTTCTTTGGTAGTACCCATGTTTTTGGTACCCGCACTTGTTGACTTGGTGGAGTTATTTGAGGAACTCGCAAAGGCTTTTGTGGACGATGTTGTGGAGTACTTTTCTTTTTCCTTGGCCTTTGAGTGCTACATTGAGGAGCAACTGTCGAGGCACCCAAATTTGATTGGCACCTTTACAGCAGTAGCCTTAAGCCATAAGTAGCTGCTTCTCCACCACATCTTTATACTTTTAAGATACCTTGATTGTGGTTGTCTTAGTAAAGTTTTCTTTTGGGTTGATGTGAAAGATTTCTAGCCCTCTTTAACTTTGGTTGGCGCGAGGCTATAGATTTGAGACTCATGGGCATTGTTGATGATGATTTGGCTAAACCCCAAGATCAAATCTGCTTCCAACACATACTCAACCACAAAAAACTTGCAAGTAAGAGAGTTTAAGCTTCCATATACATTGTATGTTTAAAATACCCCAAACATGGCATGTTTAAGTCTTGTGTAAAGGGAATTCTTTCAGGATGTGCCTGAATGTTGGTTGACCTAACAAATCCCATAGCTTGAGGGTCATGAGATTGTGTTCTCCTGTTGGATAAAGATGTGCTTAAGTTGTGGTGATTTTATTTGAAATTTCCAATCCAACAAGAATCCTAGGGATCTTTTCAGTAAGATATGTTGGAAGTTCTAGCTCCTCTATGGTCTCGTTCTCTCATAAAAGCAATTGTACAATGTCTGCAGGAGTGTTCAAGAGGTGACTATTTGCATGGATTCATCTATTGAATACAACGATTCACCTATCCAAGTTCCACCAAGGACGACATCATACACAAGGAAACTAGGGTAACATGGAATGTAAATTCCATATCTCCACCGATTGTTTGAGTAGTGTAGCTAAAGTAACCTGGAACTTCAATGATTTGTCCATTGGCTCCTTTTGCAAGACTATTGTCTGTAGGGATGAGTTTAGGTTGTCCCAATGACACCCAAGTGTCTATTGTCATGATGTTATATGACTAGCTCGAGGGCTAATCAATGTGCATTTGCGCTTAACATCATTGCCTTTAGGGAAATCCAACCAAACCATGATAGAATCTTCCAAAGAAACCATGGATGTTTCAGTTTTTGTTTCAGCTTTAGATCCCATTTTTGTTTCATATTCCCATTCACTTTCATCCTCATTTTCACTCTCACCTTTTTCAAGAGTACCGAATGTGTACACTGGCACACTTGGTCATCTTTGGAAGCTTACGAATCCTCACAGTCCTGTTCTATGGAGTTCTTTATGTCGATATAACTCATGTTGGCACACTTGGTCATCTTTGGAAGCTTACGAATCCTCACAGTCCTGTTCTATGGAGTTCTTTATGTCGATATAACTCATGTTGAGCCCTTAAAGGTGCAATCGGGTGTGCTGATGTTATGCTGAGAGAAGAGCATTCCTCCAAATGAGGTTTTGAGAGATTGCCATAATTTTGTAAGGAAATTATTGAATTCCTCAAGTGATTTCTCAAGTGTATAATTCATGAAATCTATCTCAAATGACTCTTCTGTAGAGAGTATGTCTTCCTCTTGAAAGGGGAAGTGATCCTCCTTTGGGCTTTGTATTTTGGTTACTTTTTTAGGATTGGCATTATAAGGTTCAATCACAACCGGTGATCCTATAAGACACCCAACCAAGCTAAGTATGCTCTCCTGAGCTTGCTTTTTGCATTTCGCATATGTCATGTGATCATTATTATCAATTTGGGGTGGTTAGGTAGGTTCTAGTTTCTTGATTAGTCTATGAAGGGCACTGAGTGACGAATCAGAACTTGTTTCATCCTCACTAAGTGATGTACTAGAACTTGTTTTATTTTCTGACTTTCTTTAGATTGTCAGGTTTTCTTTATGTTTGCCCATAAATGTGACAAGATTGATGTTCTCTCACAGCCCATTGCAGTCTCAAGAGGCCTGACGTTCTCTTCGTTGGGTCAACCCTAATTAGCTTAGGCGCTATACGCACACAAACCTGAGATAATTTTTTAGAAAAAGCATATGCTAGTAACTCCCCAGATGGAAGAGGAGGTCCTAAAACCTATTTTCCATCATTGTCTCAAGACGAAAAAAAAATTTTGAGAATTTTTTTCCTATTTTGCATCACATTTCTTAGGGTGTTGCAAATGAAATTTTGAAAAACTCCACATGTTTGTAGTATTTTTGGAGTACTACAACTTTGTTTCCCTAAGTTGTCCGTGATTTTGTCGTTTATACTCTAACAAAGTAGCCCGAATATGATTTGACATCATTTTGTACTTTTTTTGTGTTTTTTGTGCTTTTCGGTTGTTTTTTGCCTCGATTTCTGGGTCAAATTTTGAGGCCACTGGTCGGAGGCCAAAATGATCGATTTTGACTTTGGATGGCTAGGTCCAAAGTTAAAGAGATCAATGTCAGCTTTCCGATGAGCCCAAGAGCGCCTTCATCGGATATACGGTTTATGAGATATGGGCCTCAAACAGGGGTGTTTTTTAGAGTACCTTTTTTTAAAAAAGCCAACAAACCCTCTTTCATGTCATGAACTAGCAGAGTGCAATTCACGCCGTGAAGCGAAATTGACGAATTATATATATGTGTGTGTGTGTGTGTGTGTGTGTGTATTTGCCGTGTGAATGAAGAGTCTCACGTAGTAAACCCTTAACGGTTCACACCATGAACCGGACAGACTTCACAAAAAGTTAAATTCGATTTTTTTTTTGCCATGTGAACAAAGAGTCTCATGCCGTGAACCCTTAACGATTCACGCCATAAATCAGACTTCACGAAAAAGTTAAATTTGTTTTTTTTTTCGTGTGATGTTGAAGGGTCTCACACTGTGAACCCTTTACGGTTCACGCCATGAACGGACTTCATGAAAAAGTTAAATTCGTTTTTTTTTGCCAGCGCGTGAATGAAGGGTCTCACGCCGTGAACCGTTAAGGCAGACTTCACAAAAAAGTTAAAATCAATTTTTTATTTTTTATTTTACCACGCGAACGAAGGGTCTCATGCCGTGAACCCTTAACGGTTCACACCATAAACTGGACTTCACAAAAAAGTTAAATTCGTTTTTTTTATGCGCGGGCTCCTAGGACATGAACCCTTAGGCCATGAAGTTTTAGAAATGGTTCACGACGTGAAACATTTTTTGATTTTTTTGTCTAGTGAGAGATACAAATTTTCTTTTTTGGGAGAGATTTTTTTGAATTTAAAATTAAGGAGATATGTGTTGGATAGGTGTCATCTCCAGATGGTGTCACGCTAGTGGCACACTCTTTAGCCTCTAGGCATTTTTGGGATTTATAGCATTCATTTTCATTTTTTCCTATTTACACATTTTTGGGTGGAGGAACTTTTCTAGAGATCCGTTTATCTTGTGCCTATATATATGAGGCATTATAGTTCATTTCTAATCAAGTTGGCTAGTGGTTCATTGATGAGTTCTTGAGTACATTGTCTCTTCTCTCATCTCTTCTTTCTCACATGGTATCAGAGCAAGGTGGTGGCGCACATAGAGCCTCCTTATCCTTCTTCCTCTCTAACTCTAGTCCTCTTCAACAACCCCGCTTTCAATGGCATTTTTTTATTTTTTGATTTTCTGCTAAACGAACGCGTTTTTGAGGATTGTGCCCATGAGACCTACTGGAATCATCGTGGTCTACAACTTAGCAGAAGAAAGTTTTCGCAAATTCCTCACCGTTTTTGAGTTGTTCTTCGCAGACTGCCTACTATTTTTGCTTGTGTTTTTAGCAGAAGCCCTTACTCATCATCCTTGCACTCATTTAATGATGCAAAAGGCTTCAAACCAGCCCCTTACCATCCTCTACAAGTGTGTTTTTAAAGCACTTCAATTCGAGTCCTACAACTCTACTTACGGTGAAAACATTGCCAACTAGTTTTCCCTACATATGGTAGCATTTTTTTGGAGGCTTCTTGTGGAGAGATTTGTAGCCATTTCTTGGCTGCGTTTTCATCATCAACTTCAGCCCTCTTCATGGTGTTTTGAGGTACATATTCATCCTCTTTTCTATTCCTTTCTACCGGCTGAAAATTCCACTTTGCTACACACTTTGTGTTTGCATTTTTGTGGACAATCAACTCCTCCATACTCCTTCTACCTAAGGCTACATTCTCAGCCCTCTTTTGGTGGTTTCCACGGAGTCTATTGGTTCACATATCGGTTGCGTTTCGTGGCTACATTTTCGCACTATCTTTGTGCATATTTTGGAGATACTTCCTTGGTGGACAGCCCATCTATTGGCTGCATTTTTGGAGGTATGACACTTCTTCCCTTGTGTTTTCCCACCCTCCTCTCCCTATGGGATCTCGGAAGTCCTCTACTCCAAAAGACAAAGGCAAACTTGAAGATACTATGGATCCTACATCTCCTACGACGGTTGGATCGGCAACTACTACAACGAAAGTTGGTGCAATTCCTTCTTCGGTAGGTGCTTCTACTTTCTCTTTTCCGTCATATCCATTACCTTCTACGGATCCTTTCTCTCTTTCTTCTTTGTCCTTTATGCCTTCCTATCCACATACTTCTATGCCCTCTATGGTATATCCCCCTACATCATCTTTGCCTTTTATGGCAACTTCATCTACTATGATTCCTCCTTCTACTACTTCCACTACTACTCCTCTCCCCACTCAATCATATCAGCCCTTTAACCCATTCACTCAATCTTTGGGCCTTCCAAGTCTTTTCGATTCACAAAAGCTTATTCCAAACAACTACCACACTTGGTCCTTGTTTATGCAACTTCTTTTGGAAAGCGCCGGGGTGTGGTCTAAAGAACGATCCTCCGTATGGCCACTTCGACCACAGAAAGTGCACTCCTTTGGAAGAATCCTTTGATTTGTCCTTGTCACCTTTGGTTGAAGAATCTTTAGCATTGGAATAGTTCTTCCTTATTGGAAAACCATAAGTCTATCTCTTCATCTCAGTACACATTGGTGATGCTTCGTCTCTCCCTATGATTGGTATTGGTGATGTTTCTTTTGGAGATGCTATCTTACATGATGTTTTGCATGTGCCTAAGATGTCTGCCAATTTATTTTCTATCTCTAAGGCTACTTCTAAAGGTCTTGGGTTTTACTTTGATGATGAAGTGATTGAAATCATTGATAGACAGCCACTTTCTTGTGTGGCACATGGTTATCAAAATGTTGGGCTTTATCATATAAGCTCTTTTACAGCACAGTTGCCCACCACATGAGTCTCATCTTCATCAATTATTTGCTTCTCCTAAAGCACTTGTTTCTAATGAAGATAGTGATCTATGGCATTTCCACTTTGGCCATGTTCCTCTTACTACTTTGCAACATCTTGTCTTACATGACATGGTTACAGGTCTACCAAAGCTTCAGAAACCTCGCCATCACATTTGTTCTTCTTGTGCTTAAGGAAAGCAACATCGGGGCCACACGCATACTTGAGCTTATTCATGCTGATCTTGCAGGACCTATGGAAGTACAATCGCTTGGTGGATCCAAGTATTATGTGCTTATTGTGGATGATGATATATGCATTCTTGTGCTTATTGTGGATGATGATATATGCATTCTTGTGCTTTATGTGGATGATTTGACACTCACTGGCTCTAATTTGGACCTACTCAAATGGGTTTAAACTCAACTCATAACATCATTTGCCATGACTGATCTTGGACTACTTCACTATTTTCTTGGTTTAGAAGTGTGGCAATTTGCTTCTGGCATCTTTCTTTGTCAAAAGAAGTATACTTTAAGGTTGCTTGAGAAATATGGCATGCATGATTGTGCATCACTCACTTGTCCCATGGATCCTAATTCAAAATTATCCAAAGATGATAATTCCAGTGAGGTTGATTCTACAGAGTATCGCCAACTTATTGGTTCTCTACTTTATTTGGTTCAGATCTCTCCTATGCTATGAGTATTCTCAGCCAATTCTCTTCACAGCCTCGTCGATCTCATTGGTAGGCAGCTTTGAGGGTTCTTTGATATCTTCATGGAACTCTTGAGTATGGCATTTTTTATGCAGGTGGAGATACACTTATTGGTTACTCAGATTCTGATTGGGCAGGGTGTATTGATACTAGACGTTCCATGTCAGGCTATTGTTTTATTCTTGGTAAAGGGCTTGTTTCTTGAAAATGTCAAAAGTAGCGAATTACTTCTTCTTCATCGACATCGACAGAAGCAGAGTACAAGTCATATCTTGATGCCACTTTTGAAGCACTTTGGCTTCAGCAAATTCTGAATCACCTTGGATGTTCATCTACTCCAACACTCATCTACTCAGATTCACATAGTGCTATTGCTTTAGCCAAAAATCCAGTTATTCGAGGACGATCCAAACACATTGATGTTCATTTTCATTTTGTTCGTGATTGGATTTCTGAAGGTCGCATTCAGCTTGAGTATTGTCCTACCAAAGATAATGTTGCTGATTTGTTTACTAAGCCTCTTCCTCGACCTACCTTGGATTATCTTCAGCGCGTTGGCGTTGGTCCTCCCATCTGGACCTGAAGAGGAGGTGTTGAATAGGTGTCATCTCCAGATGGTGTCACGCTAGTGGCACACTCTTTAGCCTCTAGGCATTTTTAAGATTTATAGCATTCATTTCCATTTTTTCCTATTTACACATTTTTGGGAGGAGGAAAGGGTGGAGGAACTTTTCTAGAGATCCGTTCATCTTGTGCCTATATATATATGAGGCATTGTAGTTCATCTCTAATCAAGTTGGCTAGTGGTTCATTGATGAGTTCTTGAGTACATTGTCTCTTCTCTCATCTCTACTTTCTCACAATATGGACATTTTCCCAAAAAGATAAGTGGAAATCAAAAAAGTCAATCTTTTCATGACACCCTTTACACCCTTCATAAATGACTCCCAAAATGGACAATTTGATAACTCATTAGCATCTACTCATTGAATGCTCATTAGCCTTAATGAGTTATGTAAAAAAGTGATTAAGAATTAATCTAAAATTAATCATTTCTCTAATCTTTTTCTCTTTTACACTAATCAAAGACTCTATTTAACCACTAATTCCTAATTAATTCACACAATTGAGCATATCATTGGATAGAGCAAGGGAATGCTAATCTTTGTGCATCAACAAATGTGTAAATTAATCTAAAATAGGAGATTAATTAGACTCTTAATTGTGGTCTCCTCTTTTAAGGCAAAATTAAGCAAAGAGAGTCAAATTTCTCCAATTAATGGAAAACATTGATGTAATTAGGTATTTTGATGCATCTAGATGCTCTCAAAACTCTCAACAAAAATACTAATTTTGACTACTCATATGATCAATTTAGACCCCAATTAACACATTTTCTTAAAAAAAATTACCTCTTGAATAAGATTAGTCACCCTTAATGAAAAAGCCAAGGAATGGCTCCCCGCGGCAACGGCGCCAAAAATGTTAAGGCTCACCCTAACCCTCCCTGAAACACATCCAACAAGAGATTACCTGGTGAAGTGCAACTGTCGTGAGGATCTTTCCAATGGCCAAGCTCGTAACCCTTGAGGTCTCTAAGTAAAACAACTCCTTGAGAAGCAATTCCACTGCGCCTCCCAGAGCGTTGTTACACCGTCGCGTTGCACTATAGGTACTCGTCCCTCCTCTCACCTCACTTCATTTACACACACTCACTAGCAGGCATTAGGGAGAGAGATTAGCAAGAGCAAGACTCAATTGCACAATGGGAGAGTATGTTGTATTATGAGAGATATTCACTTATATACATGGCCATAAGTATTTACACTCCCTTAAACTATGGCCGACTAGGCACTTTAGGCTCATAAGAGGCCTAATGCTATTACAATGACTACTCTCATAATATATCCATGAAGTACATCACTTAGAACTTCATCCTATCTTGCTACATGCTCTTGAAGCGGGAATCGCCATAAATACTCCGTCTCACCATTACGGGTTCCCATCCAAGTTGTAGCTTTGGACACTATTGCTTCATATCTTGAATGTATGAACCTTTGGTGTATCTATCATGACTCTTTGATGTAAGATAATGGTGGTAGATCTTGTTAACCCTAGAATTGGGTTAACAAAGGCTGGTATAGAGATACAGCTACATGGATACACAGATGGTGATTAGGCTGGTAGTGTTGCAAATAAGAGATCTACTACCAGTGGCTTCATGTTCTCATTTGGAAGTGCTGATGTGAGTTGGAGCAGTAAGAAGCAGCCAACAGTTTCCTTGTCGAGTATAGAGGCAGAGTACAGGGGAGCTTCTATGGCAGCTTGTGGGGTAGCTTGGTTTCAGAAGCTACTTGGTGATATGGGTGAGCCCATGGATAGGGCAGTTGTCATTTATTGTGACAATATGAGTAGCATACAGTTGGCCAGTAATCCAGTATACCATCTAGAATGAAGCACATTGAGGTGCACTGTCACTTTGTGAGGGAGAAGGTTCTAGCAGCAGGTGATGTAGATGTGGTATATGTCAGCACAGAGGATCAGGTGGCTGACATCTTCACGAAGGCATTGGGGCATAGAGAAGCTCCACAAGTTTAGGAGCTTACTTGGAGTGCAGTGTGTGGTGTTGAGCTCGAGGGGGAGTGTTGAGATATCCAGCTCAATTAGTGCTACCGACGGACATTGATGACCCGCCTGGGTGATAGCTTCCACACTTATGTCACTGGCATAGTTGGTGCAATTATAGTTGATATGCTGTCAATGGATGACAGGTTGTGTGACAGCCACTTTGGAGTACTAAAGTTATGGCATAGTTATAGCTCTAGCTCATATAGTCCGGTTCACACTATAGACTGACTACTTTGTATTTTGTTATAGGAGCTTTATGTATGTACTCCTATCTTTTAGCTATATGGATATAGAGAAGACAAGAAGATAGAAGATAATTCAGCCATCCATCTCTCGTGTTTTGCACTCTCTTGTGTGTGTGTGTGTGTGTTTTACTTATAAGAAACTCAAGCTCTCTCTCTCCCCCACATTCTCTTTAGCCTGAACATCTGGTGGACTCATAAGTTTAACCCCCTTCTAGTCCTCCTAGATACAAGGATCTCTAGAAGATTGAATAATACAGGTTTAAGGAAACTAGGGGACATTTGGAATGTCTCCCAAGCTGGCAGAAAAGAACTACAGTAGATTGAGAGGGAGTTTAGATTACACAACTGAGTGAGGTTTAGATCTTGAGTTCAGCGCTGTGGATGAGGTTGACAAAAGCTGGTCTTCCACAGCATTTAATGAAGTCTCTTGGGAGGATTATCAGACCAGCCGACTTTTGTAAAACTGGTTAACTAGCATCCTAAAGGGGTATAAAAACCTAGCCATAAATTTAGTTCTACCATCTCAGTATTTACAAAGGGCTGCCGCGTTCCAAGGGCCAAGATAGCCAAGGAGAGTGCTCCAACCAAGGTGAACATTGCAGGTCAAGATTCAATGTTTATTTTATGATTTACATCATTCTAATAAAGCAAATACAACATTCGTGGTGGGGACCCTACAGAGAGTATTTGGGACCCAGTACTGTGTCATGTTCTCCCTCCCTCCCTCCCTCCCTCCCTCTCTCTCTCTCTCTCTCTCTCTCTCTCTCTCTCTCTCTCTTTTGCACATCTACTTCAGCATTGTGCGTTATTTTCATCGTGAATGATTGTTGAATTCTAAACATTAAAGTCACCCATTCGACCATGAAGCTTCCACATGTTACACCATGGGCCAGCCCAGCTAGGCGTCTTGTCCCTAGAAGGACGGTTGGTTTTCAACCTCCAAAAGTCTGCCACACACATAGTGGATGGTCAGTTTGCGCTCTGGAAAAGAAGTACCTTTTCCCACTATGGCGAGCTTCGACGACGAGAGAGAATGATGAACTTCAAAAAAAAGCACACCAAGTAGTCCTTTGAGGGCGACATACATGAGTGTGCATGATATGTTCCAGCATCAAATGATGCAAGCAATCGCAGAACAGAGCACCAAATTGGAAGAGCCAATCATTATTCTAGATTTAAATCATTCTAATATAGTAAATACACCATCATGGTGGGTCCCTATAGAGGGTATTTGGGACCCAATATTGTGTCCTCTTCTCCCTCTCTCTCTCTCTCTCTCTCTCTCTCTCTCTCTCTAGTTTCTACATGTCTTCTTCTACGTTGTGAGTTATCTTCGTCATGCATTGAAGTTACCAATTATGTCATGTGTTACATCATCATTGCCTCAGTAGAAGCATGTGGAAAAGGGGCATGAAGGTCAACCCCTTGGGGCTGACCAAGGCCTACCCATGTACAAGCATTTATCAATCTTTTTGTACCATTATATATAAATACAAAAAACCCTGACACCAATCTCTCTTCTTCTCTGTGCTCTGTCTTAATTAGGCTTAAGAGTATAGCAAGACTTTCGGGCATGCAACATTGGTATCAGAGCATTTCGGCTCAGTCACTAAGCATAGTCCCAACGAAGGTGTCACATGCACTTTGCACTATAGTGCATGGTGACAAGATGGTTCATCATCAGTACAATATTGTAAGGCAGTAGGACCCTTTAGGATAGGATTTTGTCATATGTCATTGCCCCATTGCAAGCCCCAATCCGAGATATGTTAGGCACAAGCTATGTAGGTCTTTCCTCAGCCTTAGAGTATCAGTCAGTCAGTCAAGTCAGTATCAGTCAGTCAAGTCCCTTAACCCACTTGAATGTGTGCAAATGGTATTTTTCCCAGCCCTAAAAGGGGTTTTTATTTGATTTTATTTGGGATTTTTGGTCTTGTGCTGCTGGCCGATAACCCTGCTCTGGGCCGACAACCCCATATATATGCATCGTTTCATATTTAGCACAACAAAACCACATCATAAAACAACTTCGCCATCTATTGTTGTCGGCCTGCAGTAGCCTGAACCTCATTGTTGATCTATAACAGCTTGGATCTTCATCACATCTGCGTTTTTCTCCTGCTTCACACCTTGGGACAATAGCCCTCTCTGCATCCATCACATCTGCATTTTTCTCCTATAGCACACCTCGGGAGGGAAGCCCTCTCTGCATCAATCGTGAACCTATGCATTTTTCTCCTGCACCACTCCTTGGGACAACAACCCTCTCTGCTTATCATTCTCCATTGACATTGAGACAATAGCCCTGTTTTCTCATCATCATTCGACATCGGGATAGAAGCCCTGTCTGCTCATCATCCATCAACTTGGGACAGCAGCCCTCTCTCATCACTTGATGACATCGGGATAGTAGCCCTCTCTTCTCTTCACAACCCCTCAACTTGGGACATCAGCCCTCTCTCATCACTTGATGACATCGGGATAGTAGCCCTCTCTTCTCTTCACAACCCCTCAACTTGGGACAGCAGCCCTCTCTCATCACTTGATGACATCGGGATAGTAGCCCTCTCTTCTCTTCACAACCCCTCAGGTACCACATCACCCTTGTCACCAAATCTTGCACCATTAAGGTACCACAACACCCTCGTCACCAGAGCCTGCATCACTACACCTTCTGCTGCACTATAGACATCTACCACCTCAGAGTGCCTCTGCATCCACTATCGACACGAGTCTTTGTTGTTACTGACTGTACTTGAGCTCCAACCTTGCCTTTGCTTCTTCGCCAGTCTACTACTCACATCTGAACATGATTATCTCTTATACATACACTCATTCATCCATTTCATGCTATGTTAATTTGCTTTGATCTCTCGTACATCTGGTTCTTCTTCCTTTTTCCCTCACATGGTATTAGAGCTATCGTGAGCAAAGGGATTGAAGACCTCAAGAACACACAGCAGGGTCCTCTACCCGCAATTATGGAGAACCAACCTTTCTCACCAGATGCTGATTCTCCTTACTCAGATCTAGACCACATAGGGGATGGGACTTCTTACTCATTGGAGACCCCCATTCAAGGTCTTACATTGGGAGATGATCAACCTGTTTACACCTACTCACCCTCTACACCTTTGCTATCACACGATCTTCCTCTTGGAACTTATCAGACTTCGTTTCCAAAGGGGATACATTCCTTCTACTAGTGTGCTAGTGTGGGACCATGGTATCCCATGGACCCCTTTTGGCCTAAGAAGGGGGTGTGTGAAATTGGTATTTTTCCCAGCACTAAAAGGGGTTTTTGTTTTATTTTATTTGGGATTTTTGGTGTTGTGTTGCTGTGGTGGCTAATAGCCCCTAGTCTAGGCCAAACCACATATATATGCATCGTTTCATATTCAACACAACAAAAGACATCATAAAACAACTTAACCATCTCCCTGCTCTGTTGTTGCTGCCTACTACCTCTGCAATAGCCTGAACCTCATCATTGATCTGCAGAAGCAGTCTGGATCTTGATCACATCTGTGTTTTTCTCCTACTGCACACCTGAGGACAGAAACCCTCTCTACATCCATCACATCTACGTTTTTCTTCTGTAGCACACCTCACGTTTGTAGCCCTCTCTACATCAATCACATCTACATTTTTATCGTGCAAGTAGTCCTCTTTGCTCATCATTCTCTAGCAAGATCGGGACAAACAACCCTCTTTGCTCATCATCATTCGACATCGGGACAACAACCCTCTCTGCTCATCATTCTACATCGGGACAACAACCCTCTCTCCTCATCATCCATCAACTTGGGACAACAACCCTCTCTTCTCATCATCACCTGACGACATCTCGACAAGAGCCCTCTCTGCTCTTCACCATCTCGACAAGAGCCCTCTCTGCTCTTCACCACCCCTTATGTACCGCAGCACCCTTGTCACTAGAGCCTGCACCATTGCCCCACTACACCACTCAGGTACTGTAGCACCCTTGTCACACCAGAGCCTGCATCACTACACCTTCCGCTGCCCACTACAGACATCTACTACCTCAGAGTGCCTTCGCATCCATCGATGCAAGCCTTCGCATCCATCGATGCAAGCCTTCGTCACCGATTGTGCTTCAACTCTGACCTTGTCTTTGCGTATTTTTCAGTCTACTACTTAGAGTCTCCTCACATCTGAGGGCCTCTTGTATAGAATTACATTCACCCATCATACATACACTCATTCATCCATGTCATGCTGTGTTGATTTGCTCTGATCTCTCGTACCATTCTGGTTCTTTCATCCTTTTTCCCTCACATTGAAGAGAATCATTCATGCATGTAGAAGCCTTAGGGTATGCATTAGCTTATAGTCTACATTTGTATAGGGAACATCTCTCTCTCTCTCTCTCTCTCTCTCTCTCTCTCTCTCTCTCTCGCTCTCATCGCTTAAAGTGTAAAGTGATAAAGTGGATTTCTATAACTGAGGGTAGGTACGTATACCCATAACCTCATTAAGCTCTCAGATCATTTCCAAAGGCCTAGCAACATGCATGATCAGATCCGGCAGGTGATCCACTGCTGCTGTGTCAAGGTTAAGTGTCATGTGCACGTCCGTGCCATGGATAATCTTTGGCATGAACATTATTAATCCTTGAATTAGGTAGTAGCTTAGCATCATTAGTAGCATTAGAAACATCAACATCAGCATCCATATTAGCTTCAGCATCCATCATTCTCAGCACCATCATCATCATGGAGGGTCTAGGACCCCAGTCGTCGGCAACCATTAGAGGAAACATGCCTACAGTTGACAGCCATCAAGGGGGGTCCCAGGCAGCAGGCAGCTAAGAGTAGGCAGTGGCCAATTAATGGGACATGTACTATGAAGCTCACTATTTAAAGGGATTTTATAAGAATATTTTAGGTCCAGGAAAATAAGCTGACAATTGTCCTGTACCTCTTAGCATATATATAAGTATAATTTGGAATTTAGCATTCCATCAAGTGTTCATTCACTCATTCATCTCATTAGCATTAGTCTAAGTCATCTCATGTAGAAAGGGGATAGGCTGACCATAGGCCTAAGTCATGTACCATATGAATAAAAGCAAACCCTAACACCACCCAATATCTCTCTTTTTATCTGTCTTAATCATGTTTATTTGGCATCAATGGTCTTAATCAGGCTTAGGAATGTGGATCAATACAGCAAGGCTTTCGCGCATGAAACATTAAGGGCAAGCAGACATGGGGACCAAAGTTGACTGAACATATGGTCAGCTCTTCAGCAAGAGTTGGAAGTGGAGATCAGAAGTGAAGGTGTTCAGACAAAAAATATCATTTAAAGTCAAAGTTAGTAAAGTAGAAGGTCAAAGTCAGGCAGTTCAAGTCAGTAAGCAATCTAAGAAGGAAGGATGACAAACTGTCCATCATCCCGTCATTAAGTTTAGTAGAAGGGAATGTAACGCACACGTCCGTGCCATGGCTTGACCTTTGTTCTAATCCTTGGCCAAGGGAAAAAAATAGAAATTGAATTTTGAAGAAAAAGATTCATTTCTCGCTAATAAAAAAGAGAAAATCATCTCCATTGCTAAGCAATCTAGGAAAAGCATTTGTAACGGTCTCGTATAAGCTATTTAGAGCTTTCAATTTGATTGTTTGTGGGGGAGTGTTGGGGCACTGGGAATTCACGCGAGAGTCAGCAAGGCGAAGTTGCAACGAGACGCATCATCATGAGATTAAATATATTAACCTAGCTTGTTTGAAATTGCACTCTCCTCTGCCATGCCTAGTACAACTGGAGACCTTGGATGAGAAGCGGCTTCAAGCACTTCAACATTTGGAGGGAGCACAACAACGGCACAAGGCAAGGCATGACGCTCTTACAAAGAAGAAGAAGAAACTAGAACTCAAGGAAGGAAGCTTGGTCATGAGATTTGATGGTCGTGTAGAGAAGCGGCGAGATAAGAAGCTTCTTCGACGCTGGGAGGGCACCTTTAGGATAAAGAAAAAAAATAAAAAACAACACCTATCTTTTGGAATATGCAAATGGTCAAGAGGTTCCTGGACGTGCCAATGAATACGGCTAAAGATGTTTTACCCTCGGATACCAACTTTAATGAGAATAACACTTTTGAAATAATTTCTTTATGCATCTTTCTATGCATAAAAAATAATTTAATGATCCTATTGGTTGTTCAAAAAGTTGTAGAGAGTCTGTCTACAAAAGGCCTTAGAGCCTATGAACAATATTATTTCTAACAAAACGTTCACTTTGAAAAACTATGACCTAGCTTCCATGCTATGGATAATTTCCAACCAGTTTTCAAAATGGAGATATTTAACTAAAAGACAAGTGCGCGCTTCTCAACTTATGGCAGCTTGTGGTTTTGAACTCAATCCATAATTTTTGGAGGGGTTGAGTTCATATGAGTTGTTTACTTGGTAAGCTGGCTCATACATATTACTAGTCATACGTAACTATGTACATGGAGGCCCCACCACCTGGTTAAGTATGCCTAATCTAATCTACAATAATAGTACACTTCGGTATAATGGGGCTGATAAGTAAGCAGTTGCCTTGGATCACGCAGCGCAGGTGCATAGAGTGTTGTGAAAGGTCGTGCGCGCGTGATGCTTGCCAAGAACGAAAAACCTTTTAAATAAAACAAGAACGAAACAAAACAGCAGAAAGAAGAGCGTTATTTGTGCAGTGGAATCTCGGATGGAAAAATTGTGATCGATGTATTATTTATATAAGTAAATGCAATATATATATTCACAACAAAAATGATGGATTTTATAAATGCGGTTCATGGATGACGTGGTGGAGCATGTGAGATCGAGTGATGAGCCGCCACCTGCAGTGCGTTGCCACTGCCACGGTGCCACCTGAATCCTGCTCCGCACAGCCGACAAACCTTCAACCAATAAACAATATAAACTATAATATTGTCAAAATATAGTATGTTGACACATTCGCAGTGACGGTGTTTGTTGTGGTTATTGGATTCTATCATTTAATTCTTCACGCAGCTAGTGTGACTAGCTCTCCACTCAGTACTCTGTGTGTGTGTGTTTGTTTCATCCTTGCTCGCAAAGGGCAGGCTGCTAGGATGGTATGGGGTCTCCTTCGTCTCCAAATGCTGCACCCTTTAAAACACTCTATACACCCAAGCGCTTGCAAAGCTTCAGGTCAGAATTTGTGCGCCTGTGCGCGTCGCTCTCTTTCTTTAATGTGTGTGTGTGTGTGTGTGTGTGTGTGAGAGAGAGAGAGAGAGAGAGAGAGAGAGAGAGAGAGAGAGAGACGGAGGGGGAGAGGCGTAATTTCTGACATATAGTCACTCTGGTGCAACCGGTGCTCATTTTCCAGGCGGCCTGGGAGCTCAAGGAAGGGAGAGGCGAGCCAAGTAACAGGAGATGATCGATCTGCGGACATGATGCAGGTACTGGTGCCAGGCTTCGACAGCGTGGAAGTAGCTGAAGGGGGTGCAGGAGATGCGCGGGCTGATCACGGGGGCGAGGCGATGGTAGTGAGGCCGTTTGAAAGAACCACGACGCTGATGATCTCGGCCGCCGGGCAGTGCTCCACCAAGCACATGCTTTCGGCGGAGAAGCGTGAGGCGGTGGACAATGAAGATGTGGGGGACCCCTACTCGACCAGCAACGCCGACTACTGCCACCAGTCTACTAGCTCTGCTGCTGCTATTGGCCGCAAGCTTCTGCGCTGGGCATCCTCTTTCAGCCGCGGCCTCTCAAAGCTTATCGCACGCGGGACAAGCTCTCTGCTGTGGCTTAAAAGGCAAACGCCAAGCAAGACGATCGCAGTTAGCGAGGTAACCAAAACACGCACGCGCACACATGCAAATATACCCTTCCATTTTAATCTCAAATTTTGTTTTTCTTTTCTTGTGTAGGATGTTCTAGCTACCTACCATGAATCCTTCCTGTATGGCAAGGTGGCTCTGTCTACCAAAGTAAGGGCAGGCATTCGTGGTTCTTTTTGGAGCACAGTGTTACTACTGGTATGCAATTTCGAACATTTATATATTAGCTTTTCTTTGGCTTTAACCTATTCTTAAATATCAAATTCGCTGGTTTTTTTAACAAAATAAATTTGGGCGGGTGCTTTTTCTGCAGCTAGAGTGCATTGCAGCTTCGTTGTTGATAATACTCTACGTCCGCACAACGTGAGTATCATTAAGTCTTATTTCTCGGTTTTTCTGTGCTAACCTCAATCAAAACGCATTACCAAACGCCATCGTCCATGTTAGCCAACCTGAATTCGAATTTATTACTTGCTTCATTCAGGTATACCGCCCATAACCCGTACTGGATTACTGTTGTCCAATTCTGCTGCAGTTTTTTCTTTCTGCTTGATTATCTCATCAAGCTATACAGGTAAGGCTATACAGCAGCTATATATTATTAGACTCGCGCGCGCGCACACAGAGCTGTGCTCAAATAATAATCCTCGCATTTGTTTTTGTCTTGTATTTGTATAATTTAACCCAGTGCACCAGTTCGGTTGTATTACGCCCTGTCCCTGAATGGGATCATCGACTTGATAAGCACTCTTCCGATCTATTTCATACTGAGGTAGTTGGCCTTAGTATATTGAAATTCGTAGCGCCAAATTTTGTTGAAACGCGATTATATATATATATATATATTTCAATGGTTCTCGTGATATGGCAGCGGAGTAATGGCGGACGCTGCAATACCTCAAGTTTTCTTGGTATTTCGGGTTTTAAGGTTAGTCACACACATATATATATATACATATATTTGAAAATATTAATTGTGTGGAGCGCTGTGGAAATATTTTTGATTGGGTTGATCCTGAGCAGGGCAGTGCCATTGTTGTCATCATGGGCGCTTCCTGGGGGAGCAGTCGGTCAAGAAATCTTCATGCTGATTGCATACTCCCTCGGAGTCTGTGAGTAAAAAATGATTAGTATATAATATAATGATCGTTGTTGTTATCGGTGCTTAAGCTAATTTTTTTGGGCCCCGTTGGGAAGCCCACCAATTTCAGACTTTGTGTTTTAGAAACCCACCAATTTCAGACTTTGTGCGAGAAGTGAAAATTGCGTGATTACCTTGTGGTAAAACTCTGGGAAATATTAGCTCCCTGTCAATCAATGGCACAACTTCACATATCATTCAAGTATCCCCCTTCATCTCCATCCATGTATCATCCTTCGTTGAAAGGCCTTCAACTATCTCATATCATTTTCCTCGACTTCAGTTTTGACTTTTGATTTGATTTGTTCTCTCAAATCTTCCTTGATCACCACCTTGCTTCATCTCTCGCAACATTTTTTTTCCTTATGCTCTATTTCCAAGCTTGGTTTGTTTTCATCTTGAGGCTGCTTTGGAGTTCATGAGTCACTGTGAGAGAGAGAGAGAGAGAGAGAGAGAGAGAGAGTACACTATCAGCTTCTGAGATTGGAGTATAGTTTTTTAGACTTGATCAGGCTAGTACATGTTTATATAGGGTTAAATTGAAACTAGCTTCTAGCATCGGACTGTGTGGATGCCATAACTTGAGTACTTCATAGTGACGTAACACTTCCTTGATAGAACTGGGAATGAATGGTCTTCCCTATTTTTGGAAGAAATGTATTGGTGTCTACACATTCCTCAAGGATGTGAAGGAATTTGAGCTACTCAAATATGACGACTACTCATAAAGGGGGCCTTACAACCAAGACCTTGCATGTCCTGTCAAACTCAAAGCTTCACCCCATTTCACATCTTAAATGATGAGACCTTAGTTGGATGGCAGATACTATGAGGATTTGCACATTTTAGCACTTGTTCCATCAAGTAGTGGAGCACTCTACGGTTCTATCAAGTAGTGCAGTGCTCTATAGTTGCTTTCTTCAACGAAAAAGAATTTGTGTGTGAAGCATAGTGGTGGTATTTTGCCTTCCCCAAGCAGATCGTTCGAAGGATTAGTAAGGAAATTCGGGCATTCCATTGAGCAATCTACCATAATGATTTGTTATTCATCATTCCGGCCAACTGTAAAAGCTTGCTTTTGTGTGCGTCAATTGGGGGCCTTGCTAAGGGTGCACATCGAAGTTCAATTATCTCTCAACTAGTCTTTGCATTTTGAGGACTTCAAAGAGCTAGTAGGGAGTTTTTGTGTGTGTGTGTGTATGTTGTTTGTGTGTGTGTGAGAGAGAGAGAGAGAGAGAGAAATGAAACGATATATTAACATCTCTAAGAGCCATAATGGCTTATGAGACCAAAACTGAGTACATTTGAAGTTGTGTCTCATCAAAGAGAACAACCAAATGAAACTGAAAAGTACAATAAACTGACTATATCACAGTTATAAGAACTGTAAGTAAGACTCCTAGATGATACTCAGTAGAAAATACTAGAAAATGTATATCAAGTAGATCCATGTATACTAGAGGCAGATGGCCTTTGGGACATGTTGATAATGAACAAATCAAGGACATAAAGAAGGATTTCGTGAATCATCCTTTGGATATTGAGATTAGTGATTTTTAGCTATCCCAGATTTTAAAAAAAGAAGATTCTATTATATCTAGAAGATAAAAGATAAATCTAGAGTCGATTGTATCTAGAAGATCTTTAAGAGTATTGTACCTGGAAGGATGCATAGTATCAAGAAGCATCAAGCTTCTACTGTTGTGCGTACTAAGTTTTGACAGAGTTTCCATTGAAACTGTGTTGGATGCAAGCAGCACTTTTCTCTGAGATATGGAATTTGATTGCAGTTGTCCTAGCAGCTGGAGTGTTGCAATGGGTGGAGTGGCGAGCAACTCCACTATCTGTCAGAGAATCTAGTGGTTGCCCTCCCCACGGATGCCTGAGCTTCTATGAAGCCTTTTACTTTATCATCGTGACGGTTAGTTGTTTGCAACTGCCCTCCATTTGCACTGATCTCTTAAGCTTATTGAAAGTTTCATCAACTTTGTGTGTTAATGCCAGGGTATATGATATTTCTTACGAGTCCACAGCAGCCTCGGTTCCTACCACTCAAAACACCTGAGTCGACTGGCACAAAACTTAAGTCATTTTTCTTTGTTTTGTTTGTTGTGGGCAGGTCTCGACTGTGGGGTACGGTGATATTACCTTGAAATCAGACTGGGGCCGCCTTATTGCCATTCTTGTCATCGTAGCAGCTGTCCTGTTCATTCCAGTGGAAGTTAACAAGATATTGGATCTTGCATCGAGAAGGTTTGGTAACTACGTGCCTGCGATTCAATGCTTTCTGTTCGTTTTGCTGTGCGCTCTACATTAATTGACGCAATTGTTGATGTTTGCAGGCCCTATGGAGGGAAGTATGCTGTGCAAAAGGTTATGGGGTCTCGATTCATTATTGTTAGTGGGAACCTATCCTATCGAGCCGTGGAGGACTTCCTTTCCGAATTCCATCATCCTTCCCATTCTACAGGTCTGCTATGAGCTTGGACTTATGCCCGATTTTTCTGCTTTTCAATTTTGCTACACCAACGTTCCTAAGGCCACCCCAATACTGTCGTGCAGACATGCGAGCTTTCCCTCTTCGAGTGGTCATCATGGCTCCTTTTAAGCCTTCGTAAACTCCCTATCAAGAGTTAAAACCCCTGTAATTTATCTTTGCTTTCTTGAAGCAATACAACACTTGAACATGCTTTGGCCTTTGTTGCAGGTTTGAGATGAAGGTTTTGTTGACAGAGTACAAAGGTCGTGTTGAGTTTATCGAAGGCACACCCCTGAAGGATTCTGATCTTGAACGCGTGAGTGCCAACATCGCATCAGCCTTTTTCTTGATGGCGGATCACCTCGCACAGGTCAGGCCTTCAAGCCTGTGTAAAAAACTTGGGTTGATTGGGACATATAAATCAGTGAGTATATTTGAGTTTGCAGAAGGCAACCGTGTGTGAGAGTTGATATCATGAGAGCCGCAGGATCCAGATGCCGAGGATGCAGCACAAATCATGCGTACATTGTCAGTGCATCGATACTGCGGCTCCAAGGTACGGCTGATAGTTGAAATGTTGAAACCGGAGAACCAGGATAATCCTATATGGGATGATGCAGATGGTGGCATTGAGATTGTCTGCCCAGAAGCCATATGCTATCAACTTCTCGCTCGCAGGTGATTATCTCAAAGCTCATGTGACTTAAGAATGCAAGTTGGGAGCTGATGGTGGATCAAAAACAACTAGGAACATGGTTCAGGTATTATCTAAGTGGTAATAAAGATTAAGAAAATGATTAACATAAATGGCACATTGAGAGTATATATCAAAAACACACTTCTCCATTCGATTGGGCCTCTTGGGCCTCTTTAAATAGTCTGAGAGTACGTGTAATTAGCTCAATGGCTTATCTCTAATCCTGCTTAATTAGTCTCCAAATATGCTTCTTGAGTCTAGCTACCACCTCCATGCTTAGAGGGGTCACCTGAGTTCAATAGAAGGGGTTTTTAAAATCCATTTTTGACACATTTTTTACATACTGAAAAGTACCATTTAAAGGGGGTATTTACATATTGACTAGAAAAAGGCTATGTTTTATTAATGAAAAATTTACAGATAAGGGGTTTTTTAATTAGGCCTTGAACGTACGTGATATAGAGAGTTTACATATGGTGAACTCCCGAGCCTCCATGATTGTAGCCCTCATAAATGCTAATTGAAGACTATCTAGAATCTACCATCCACTTGCACCCTCCAGGTAGATTCTTGGCTACGTAAATAATCCACTTGCTATGTTTTACATGCTACTTTTGACCTTTGGACCATGCATTATCATTTGTTTGATTCTTCTCTCCATCTACAAAGGCTATATGCATCGCCCTTGATGCACAAATGGTTGCACCCTTCATCACTTGACTTTTAACACTCCCTCTCAATGTGATGAGGGTTTGTCAACTTATATGTATACATTGAACCTACACTTCTAGTCATATGCTAGAGTGGTCTGTCATAGGCTACATGCTCCCCCTTGGTGCATAAATAGTTGCACCCTTCATCACTTGGCTTCTAACACTCCCCCTCAATGTAATGAGGTTCTCTCACCTTACATGTTTACACTGACCCCCGCACTCCTAGTCATATGCTAGAGTGGTCCGTCGTTGCCATCTCATGGACTATAAATTAGGCTTTGATTTGACACTTCACACATGCGACAATAGGATTACAACACACATAGGTGAGAGCCATGTCCTTGCACAAGCGGAGAGATGGTATCTGCAGGTTATGAGGCCAGGATGGATCCATTGTTACAGACTCTCCCCACGTGAGAGCCATTGCCACAGATTTCTTCAGCTCTCCTCATGGGTGCCCTCATATCCTCATAGGTGCTGGATGCGCGTGAGCAGGTTTGGCGATGTACGAGAGAAGTAGTCCCTCGCGCTTCTGACCCCCTTCTCATCTAAGGAGGCTATGACGGCATTACCGTTTTACAATGCTTATAAGAGTTGCTCTGGGGTGCTTCCTTCCTTGGAAACCTCGTTGTCATGTCCTCCTTTGGTCATCATGGTAGCCTTCTCGGCTCGCTTCTTGTGCCAGCAATATGTGGCCATATGTCCCACATCCTGTAGTAGTGAAACCACAATAGTGACATGTGACCCTGCTCCTAGGTACTTTGGTCCTTGGTCCTGTTGAGAAGAAATCTTTCCATGGTAGTCCTCCCTCGGATTTTCTTGTCCTCTTCCATTAATGCACCTTCTAAGTGTTGGTTCCAAAAGATTTTTGAGAGTAGTCACCAATGGACTAAATCCATTTATTATCATGCTTTTCAACAATATGGCTATGGCATCTTCTTCTTCGCATTTTACTAAGGTGTGCTAGAAAGGAATCACTATCTTTTACATCCAAGCCAAAAAATTGAATGTTTAAACTTATCTTGGATTTCTTTTGCTTAGCCCCAAACAGTTTATTAAGTTCATCCCAAGCACCCTTAGAGCTAACTTTTGATGCAATGTGGTGGATAAAGCCATCTGCCAATCCTAATGTAATTATGGCTAATACTTTTTCTTCCCTACTCGACCAAAAGTTTTTTGCATCCACATCAGCTTGTGAGCACTTCTCTGCCAACAATGTCCCAAAGCACTTCCCTCATGTTCATGTACTTGACTTTGACTTGCCAAGTATGAAATTGCTCACTATTGAATTTCTTTATGACAAATGAGGTGGCCATGATTTGCAATGAAATGGGAAGGTCGTAGCAAAGGAAGGATTCCAATGTGAGTTTCTAGTCCCTTACGATAGTGAATAATGCAAAGTCAAGTGCAATGAAACTTGATTGATCACCCAAAACCCAAGTGATTCCTGGCTGGGTAAATGCTCCACTTGCTACTACTTCGACATTTGGATTATCATTTGTCTCATTCTTCACCTTGATGCACAAATGGTTGCACCCTTCATTTCTATCATTGTGTCGTAAGACACTTACCAAGACTGATAATAGAAGAAAATATACCTATACATGTTGAAATTCAAGATTGATGCTGTGAGTAAGGCTTGGTAGGACATGTAAGTCTAGTTCATTCAACAAAACGCGGGTGTTCTCAATTCTAAAAAAGCATGCTTATCTGCTTGGCAGTTGTCAAATAAAAGGCATTTCTACACTGGTTATCAATCTTTTTAAGTCTGGATTAAAGGTGCACAATCCTGTGCCTGGGCATTGGATGCAGCAGTACTGTCATGGGCAGCAACAAGAGATATATCCTGTCATCTTACCACCCTGCTTTTATGAGCATGAATTAACCTTTGAGGAGGTAACTATTTGTCTCAGATTTTCATATGAGCGTGGCAAAACTTTTTTATATCTACCAGTGACATGTGCTCAATGCCACTGCCATGACAGGTTGCAGAGATTATTTACTGCAAATTTGAAATCATTCTCTTTGGCCTCGACATTGCAATAGACGAGGACACACGAGAGGTCGTTCTCTTCCCAAGGCAACGTCTACTACAACAGACTGACATCGGATTAGTGATTGCTGAGGACCTTACTGTAGCAGAGAAGATTTCAAGATATGGAAAGGAATCTTTGCCTGGTTGGTATACAAAGCTGTACAAGAAGTGCAACAGGAAGTTCAAAACATCCTATGATAGCGATGACTTGTTGATTCATGACGTAATGCGGAAAAGGCACAAGAGTGACAAGTTTGACAATGGGTCAGATTCCTCCGGGTCGGGGAAAAAAAGAGAGAGGCAGAGGCAAGCGTCGGGGTCCATGAGCTTTGGCATGATGAGCTCAGGGCATAGAGCAGAGCTACAAACACAGTTAAGGGAGATCGTATGTGCTTCAACCATCCATGAATTAGGTTCTGATGCAGCTGATGAAACTCTGCAAGAGGCGAGGTGCAAGGGGTGCAAGCAGCAACAGAAAAATACTGAGACACACAAGGTCTACTCATTGCAAGAAGCTGTAGATCTGATAACACAATGGCCTCCTATGAAACCTGAAAAGCCTGATCATTCCACCCTGGAGAAGAGAGCTGACATCATCCAGAAGAATTTAGAGGAGAGGACCCTGAACCTTGTAAACTTGAACAAGCCTCATGTGCTCTTATGTATGCAGGGAAAATGGCCTGCCAACCTCTTCTGCTTTGTGGCACACTTGAGGACCCCAATTCTGCCAAATCCACCGATTGTAATCATGCATCCCCACCGGCCTTCTACTGCAGACTGGGGCTGTGTTGGCATGTTCAATGATGTCTATTTTGTCCAAGGATCACCAATTTATGAGATTGATCTTGTGCGTGCTGGAGTGCTTCAAGCAGGCAAGTGTTCTGTACCTAGCTAATGAGTTCTCAGTTTAAGGTAGAAATAGCTCTTTAGTGACATGCATAGTAAGTAGAAAGGAGACTCCACTTCTTTCCCCCTTTCCCTGCCCCCTTTTTTTTTTTTTGGCAAAACTGAGACTTCTATTAAGTATGAATAAACCTTCCGAAATCATGGTTGGAAGCTAGTGCAAAGAAAACCTCATCCCAAAATGTAGGTTGATCTCAACCAATGTGGGGCACAAAGGTGCCAAGAGAGCCTTGTGGGGGGTCATTGAGAAAAAGATCCCATGATACCACTCCGTCGTGAAAACAATACATGTCATGACCCTGTGAAATTGGTGTAGCATAAGTGTGAGCATGGTGGTTGGTGAGTAAGTTATATATTTAAAGGTTCGGGACAAAAAGGAAACCCATGTGTGGACAACCCCAAGTGTGAGGGGACAAAGGAATTAAAATTTAAAAGGTTTTATAACCTTTGGTGGCCAAGAATTAAAGTTCAAACAGAGTATACAGGTGCCTACAGGATCATCTTCTTCTCTCTCCTTTGCTTTTGGCAAGAAGCTGACTGTGAGCTGAGAAGCGTGGACTGTAGGAGGGAAACACAAGGCTGGACAGCAGGTTCTCTCACAGATTTTCTCTCCCCCGGCTGCAAGACAAGACGGCAGGACTGAACCGGGCTTTTCCTCGCGTCTCTTCTCTCTTGTGAAAAGCGACACAAGGACTGTAAGTTTCTCTATCTCTTTGTGAGCAGGTGGGACTGCAGGAGGTGTCATATTGAGTCTCTCTTTTCACTGGCTCGTGGCTGTTTTGGAGTCGTTTCTCTGGCCCTTTGTGAGAGGAAGGGTTTGACAGTTCATAGGGTGGAAACAGGGCAAGATTGTGGGCTGATTTGGAAGAGTTTTGTGTACTGTTTTCATGGCTGAGTTTGTGGCTATGTGCATGGTTTAGACAGATGCATATTCAAGGCCTCATGGATGCACTGACTTAGCAGATTAGAGGAGGTAACAGTGTGGTGATCTTGGGACACAAAGTTGTGTGTAACCTCTATGTTAAGAGGTCCAGAGGATTGGCAGATTGGACTTGTAGACATACGAGCCATGAATGGCCGTGTTGTAATCATTTAAACTTTTCCACTGAAATTGAATAAAGAAATACCGAAACGCCAAGCTTTGGGGTCAATAGGTGTCGTTCTCTTTCATGTGTTGGAGCACTCTAGCTCCCATATAACTGTTTTATTGGACTACAATTGGATTGGGTGATTGCTAGTCTACCGCACTTTGGTTTCTACCAGAGGCTGGTTTCAAGGTTTTGTTGCCAGGACCATCATCAACTTTCTTAAGGGGGTGGGCTCGTGGTTGTCTCGACGAAAGCCATTGCTAAAAATTTCAACAAGATGTCGACTCTGAAGATGACTATGTTTATGATGATGAGGAAGAGCACGAGACCACTCCTATGTACTTGCTGGAGAACACGCTACAGAAGATGCACGTTATGAGGATGCAACGCAGCCAGAAGACATGCCAAGTAAAGAGGAAGATGATGCCCAGTTCAAAGCCTGTTTGGCAGGGGCAGAGGATGTGCTTATGTAGCTCACACAAAGTGAGAAGTTTGCTGAATTTATGAGAACCCCTTCTGAGACTAAGAAGAAGAAGAAGAAGGTGCGCTCTAGGAACCCACCTCAGGGCAATATTGGTGCCTTCCCACAGGATCCTGCTTTTAAACAATTTTCTAACAGGCAGAATACTTATGGTGCAATACCCACAGAGTTCCTTTTTCGGACAGCCATCTATTTTGCAGCAATCTATGCATCCAGGCTATTTTGGCGGTGGTTTCATGTTCCAATCTATGACTGGGGGTTACTCTCAGGGAGGCATGGCAATGCAAGGGAATTTTGGAGCTAATTTTCAGCCTGGTATGCAAGGCGATACGTGTGGTGGTATGCAGCCTAGAATGCAAGGAAACATGTATGGGGGCATGCAGCCCAGTATGCATATTGGTATGTTTGGAAACATGGGAGGATCAGCAGGATTGCATCGTGTGGGAACTAGTAATGTTGACCCTATGATGGGCATGAATGCAGGGGGAAGCAATCTTGTGAGGCCACTCCCTTACGATAATCTAATGCCTATGGGTAAGGCGAAGGATTATTAGGAAGGGGGAGCTGCAGTAAAATTTGACACATTCAGTGGGGCCAAAGATAGGCTCAAGGCTCTTACCTTTTGTCATGTGCATGTTTGCCCATGGACATATATCCTGAAGCTAGTCCAGAAGGGGCAGCCAGAAAAAGATGTAAGAAAATCAGAGTTTAGGAGCATGCTGCAGTTTTGGCCAGTGTTGGAGGCAGGACATAGAAGACATTGAAGGACTGTCGACTGCCCACAGGGACAGTCGACTGCTGCAGGCGCAACAAAGCTTTATGAGATCTGGTCGAGTTGGCTAGCCAGCACTCCAAGAGTCCAGAGTCTATAAATAGGCATGTATGCTCATTGTTGTGGTCATTCACTCCACTAGGGAGTGGGTCCAGCATTAGGACTATTTTGGGGTGTTTCCACCTTTTCATGGAAGGCAGCCTATGGCTGTAGAACCTAGGTACCTTTTTGTACCATATGAATATACTGAATTTTCAGCTATCTCTCTCTCTCTACTCTCTCTTCTGTCTGTGTTTTTGCATCAGCATGTTCTAAGTGGTGTTTAGGGCTGAAAGAAGACTCTCAGAGCTTCCGCGTGTTACATTGGTATCAGAGCATCAGGCTCAGTAAGGCTAAATGTTGATTCAGTCCCATATGATGGTGTACAGGTCCAAGGTACAAGAAACTGCACAGATACGAAGTCGAAGGCAAGGAACACAAGATCAGGAGGAAGAGATTCCAGGAGGTTTGTTTGTGGTGTTCCACAAAGCCCAGAGGGGATGGTAGTCCTGTGGGCCAGATAGGTTTTCGAGCAACGGTCCCAATGGAGGATGATCCTGCAAGGGCTGGAGTAAGAGTGCCAGACTCATTTCTCAGGAATGAAGACCAAGATGGTGTTCAGAGTCAGATTGGGGACTGGATGGAACATATGCATAGATCTTATTCAGAGTCTGAGTGGTTTTGGAGACTGGGCCGGGTTTTCAATGAAAAGAGTTGCCAGGGACGGATGGATGACAGAGGGACTCAGGAAACAGAATGAGATGATGTCAGTTATCCAAGAACAGGTTGGAATCCTGTCATCAAGTTTAGCAGAGGGGGATGGCTTTTTCTGTACCGAGGAGGGACATATGTCTTTCAATAGTCCCACGCATAAGTCCCAAAAGGACTCTGATACTAAAGGGGAGCCCAAGTCTAAGAAAGCAAAGCCTTTTGCAGGGTTAGTTCCTGATCTTGTTGGGTAACAGCCAGGTGGTGAGGAGATTGAGTTGTACAGGGCATGGGGAAAAGTTAGAGATCAGAATGCTTTGATTTTCTTTGACACAGGTGCTAGAGCCAATTTTATCTCACCAGATTTGGCTGGCAGATTGGGGATCCGTGCAGAGGAGATGGGGCCTTTGTATGAGGCTAATATGGCTTGTCTTGGGTATGTAAAACCCGTTACCCCTATTATTGGAAAGTTGAGGCTCCATGTGCAGGGTTATGTGGACAGTGAGGAGTTCTATATCAGTGATGTTTTGTTGGGTATGCTATGGTGTCATAGAGTACATGCGGTGGTGGATACGTACAACAAGGACTCATACAACAGGGACTCATAGAGAGAAAGAGCATATTTTGGATGTAAAGTTTAAAGGGGAATCTGTTCCTATTGTATCGGCTTCGGCCATTTCATCAGTAATGAAAAAGCATCTTTTCGCGTACTTGGTTTTTGTAAAGGATGCAAAAGATGATGAGTCTAAATCTAATTTGTCTATGTTAGATAAAGACAGGATTGATTTTCTACGTGAGTACCAAGATTGCTTTTCCGTGTCATTGCCAGGAGAACTTCCTCCGGAAAGGCCAGAAGATCATGCTATTGATCTTATTTCGGGGAGTACCCCACCAAATAGACCGCCGTACCGTATTAGTGCAGTCCAACAAGAGGAAATTATGAGCCAGGTACAGGAGTTGTTGAAAAAGGGGTTGATTCAGCCTAGCTCTTCACTCTTTTGCTCACCTGTGCTCTTAGTGCAAAAGAAAGATGGTTCTTGGCGCATGTGTATAGATTACAGGGCGCTAAACAAGAACACGATCAAGAATCGATTCCCTATTCTGAGGATCGATGTGTTAACTACCAACTTGTGCAAAAATTGAGTCTTGATACGACACTCAGCGACCATACCTATGAGGTACGTCTACCTGCGGGAAGACAAGTTTGGGATCGCAAGGTGGAGATGCTTCCAATCCAGATTCAGGACTACAAAGACACTCTGGAATGCTATATCATGCATCTGGAAAATGTAGACTTGTTATTAGGAATTGAGTGGTTTAAGACTCTTGACGTCCAGATAGATTGGTCTAGTCATATCTTTTCTTTTCAGCATAGGGACACCAAGTATAGTATTTTAGGTGATTGTATCCATCCCTCTCAGGGACCTCTTGTAAATACTATTGATTTTGGAAATATAATGGATTCTTCTTTGTACACCGCTTTCCATTGTGTCTTGATTCCACTTTCTTCTTTTCTCATCCCTTCCTTGGATGTGAATGAATTAAGTGTGTTTGAAAGCAAAGAATTATAGAAGATACTTGATTCGTTTCAAGATGTATTTCCTAAGGAATTGCCATCGGGTTTACCACCTGAACGGGCAGTAGATCATCGTATTGACTTGATCCCTGGTGCTCATCCTGTGAGTATTCCACCTTATAGGATGAGCCAAGCTGAGGAAGATGAGTTGGCTAAACAACTCGAAGATTATTTGAGGATGGGCCAGATCCGTCCAAGTAAATCACCTTGGGGTGCACCTGTGTTGCTTAGGAGAAAGAAGGACAATACTTGGAGAATGTGTATAGATTACAAGAGATTGAACAAGCTGACCATTAAGAACCGTTATCCTCTCCCTAGATCAGATGACCTGATTGACCGGTTAGCAGGAGCGAAATATTTCACGAAGATAGATTTACGTACTGGCTATCACCAGATATGTATTCATGAAAGGCATGTCGAAAGAACCGCCTTTTGGACTAGGTATGGCCATTACGAGTTTCTCGTATTACCTTTTGGCTTACCCAATGCTCAAGCCACTTTCCAGCAAATGATGAACGATCTTTTTCGTGAACATTTGGGGAAATTTGTGGTGGTGCTGGATGATATTTTGATTTATAGTCGTATTCTTGAGGATCATGTCAGACACCTCACGATTGTCTTATCTATTTTAAGACAGAATCGACTATATGCTAAATTGAGTAAATGTGAGTTCTTTATGACCGACATCATTTACTTGGGACACAAGATCCCTAGAGATGGATTGAGCATTGACTATGACCGCATTCAGAAGGTTTTGGACTGGCCTATACCGCGAACAGTGAAACAACTTCGTTCTTTTCTCGGTTTTGTAGTTGTGGTATTGACTGATCATCAGTCAATTAAGTATGTATCTGATGCGGATGATTAGAGAGGAAGGAAAGCTCGTTGGGCAGAGTTAATGCAAGATTTTGATTTTGAGATCCGTTATCGGAAAGGGTCCATGAATAGTATTACAGATGCGCTTAGTCGGATTAGAGAGGTGAATACTTTGTCGTTCACCGAGATTTCTACTGACTTATTTCAGTCATTGAGAGGGCTTTGCATGACTGATAGTTATTTTGGTCCATTTTGGCAGAAGATCCACGACGGGAGCTCATTGATTGACCAAGACTCGGTGACTGAGCAGTCTACTATTCAGGCTGCAAGAGGCCAGTGGATGATTCGGAATGGTTTGCTATTCCGTAATGACAAAATTTGTGTACCACAGATCCCGGACATTAGGTCCAAGATTCGTAAGGAGTGTCACGACACCCCTTCTGCTGGACACCCTGAGGTACACAAGACACTATCATTAGTGAAACACACTTTTTATTGGCCGAAGATGAAAGGGTATGTAGAAGATTATGTTCTCAACTGTCAGATTTGTCAGGCAAATAAAGCTGAACGCTTTAGACAGGCTGGGTTGTTGCATCCTTTGCAAATCCCAGGTAATAAATGGGAAAGTATTTCCATGGATTTTATTACCGGATTGCCAAGAACACATCAAGGCCACGATTCTATTTGGGTTGTGGTAGATCGAAAGATGGCTAGATTTTTACCGACCCGGAAGACTATTACAGCTACGCAATTAGCTCGGTAGTTTATTGAGCAATTGTTTAGACTGTACGGGTTACCGCAGGACATAGTCAGTGATAGGGTAGTTTACGAGTGACTTTTGGAAACTTGTTTTTGAGAAGTTGGAAACAACTTTGAATTTGAGTTCCTCTGATCATCCTCAATCTGATGGCCAGACTGAAAGAGTGAATCAGATTTTGGAGGATATGCTTCGAGCATATGTATCCAAAAGACAGAGTTCATGGGAGGATTATCTTCCTATGTTAGAATTTGCATATAACAGTACTAAGCATACGAGTACAGGGTTTAGTCCTTTCATGCTTATGTATGGTTTTTAACCTAGATCACCTGTTATAGTAGGATTCTCAGGACTTCAGCATGATGCAGCACGTAATTTTTTGCAAGATATGCAGGAAATGTTACAAGTTGCAAAGGAATCTATTAGAAGTGCTCAAGACCGAGACAGGTTTTATTCTAATAGACATCGTTCACCGAGAGAGTTCTCTGAAGGAACGATGGTGTATTTGTGAGTTCCGAAAGATTCCGAGACTTTACGGACAGGTAGATCTCCGAAATTATCCCCTAGATACTGTGGACCATTTCGTGTTACACGACGGATTGGTTCAGTTCAATATGAATTGGATTTGCCTTCTCATGTGAAAGTTCATCCTGTATTTCATGTCAGTAGACTTAAGGAAGTACTGGGTGGAGCAGATCAGTTAGTTACTCCTCAAGAAATTATAGATGTCCAGGACATGACATTTGTTCCGCACGAACCTGAAAAGATTCTTGGCTTTCGTGAACGAAGATTGCGTCATACGCTTATCACGGAATACAAGATCAAGTGGAAGAAGGATCGTGTTGAGGAGGACGCTACATGGGAGACATTGACTTCTCTTCAGAGAGATTACCCTGGCTTTTTAGTGAGCTCAGGAGTGAGCTCTTAGAGGAAGGGGAGTATGTCATGTGCACAGTGGGTATCTACCGTGTGCTATACGCATGCAAGACTAGTTTCGAGGTTTGGGGAAGCTTGGAACTAGGCAGGCTGATTGACGAGCTGAGTTAGGGAAATACTAACGGGCGAGCACCCAAGTATGGACGGACGGGCGGCCAAGTGTGGACGCCCGATGACCGGCCAAGAGCCTATAAAAGGGTGGCCAAGGTTAGTTATTGTATTATAGAGAGTCTCGCGAGTTTGTGAGAGCTCTATCGTCTTGGAGCCTGGATCTAGTGCAAACGTGCACCTGGTTTATGCAGCTGAGGCCGACAACAGTCTCGAGGCCGCCTTTGTGGCGGTATGGGACGTCGCGAGGAGGAGATTGGTCGGTATGTCAACTTAGTTAGCTCAGCTCGTGGCTCGGTGGGGACAGCCAAGACTGTGGGCTTGCCCACGGCTGTCATGGTTGGGAGGTGAGTCAGGCCTGCACCCCCTTGCTTGTTTGTTTGTTCGTTTGTTTGCAGGATTCCAGTTTCGAACCAAGGTCGATCACGAGGGGATCCGTGGGGATTTGACACAGATGGTGTAGAACATATGATGAAGAAGGGACATCACTGCAGAAAACACTGATCCAGCAGTGAAGAAATTGCAGCCACCTTCAAACTCCAAAAACGAAGTGCCACGAGGTACAAAAATGCGCATTTGGGCAGCTAGGTACCTAGGTGTCAGGTACCAGCCACGAGGAAAAAAGCACCTGGAAAAACATTGGAGGAGGAGGTCCTAAACTCTCATGAACACTATTGTAAACACAGCAACCAGCCACCTCACCAAGGTGGAAAGGTAGGGTATGGTAAGGTATGCATTCAAGTACGGGTTGAGATTTTGAGGTACGTTAAATACGTAAAGGTACGTAAAAATATAAAAAATATACTATATAGTAGTCTACATATATATACAGAAAATGAATGAAAAAACAATTCAATTTTGAACATTCAACAACAACACAATTACCAAAATGAGAGCTATCAGTAGACAACAGCATAAATAGGTTTCACAAAATGGAATCACTCAAACGTTCAGTAGCCATGACTCAAATGCCACGGGTTACATACTATAAGCATTGAGCAATCAATCAAAATTTAATAGTTAAAAGAGAGTTTACTATCTAGAGAAGCTAAAAAATAATAGTTCTAGATTGCCTAGGACCAAGTAGTCCTGGGTTCAAAAACCCGCTTGGTGCTTCCTGTGGCGGTATCGTATCCCTAGGGGTGGATAAATAAGCGCCTATGGCGGCGAAATTTGGTAAACTATGGGAGGATCCTGGCCAAAGGTCAGTTGAAAAATAAATAAATAAATAAATATAGTAGTTCTAGTCAGTAGTGTCACTATCATTGCACATTGCAAAGCGCTCAATGATCAATCCACTTCCTTACCATCAAATGATGAAGATCTAAGACAGGGTTGCATCTGTATGTCCTGTCATGTGCAAGAATTGCCATGGACATTTTAAGAAGATAATCCAGAAGGGGCAGCCAGAAAAAGAGCATTAGAACCAGAAGTTGGAGCATAAGGTGCTGAAGTGGCAAGTTTGGACTTGGAGAAAGACTTGGGTGCTGTCGGCTGCATGTCACGGTGTTGTCGGCTGCTTACAGGAGGCGTCAGCTATACCAGACGGCAAGGCGGCTGAAAGAGCATCATGACATGGCAAGAAGACCAGACGGCACTGCTTTATGGAGAAGACAAGCCAGTCGGCTGGCCGACCAACAGTCAGCCAACACTCCAAGGGGTTCAAGAGCCTATAAATAGCACATGTGCTCAAGGATAGATTCATTCAACTCCTTTGAGTTGGGTCCTTAGAGTAGGACAGATTTTGGTGTATCCCACCTTTTATGTAAGGCAGCCTATGGCTGTAGATTAGGGTACCTTTTTGTACCATATGAATATACTGAATTTCCAACATATCTCTCTCTCTCTACTCTCCCTTCTATCTGCGTTTTTGCATCAGCATGTTCTCAATGGTGTTTAGGGCTGAAAGAAGACCCCCAGAGCTTCCGCATGTTACAGTGGTATTAGAGCCTACTTCAAGTGCAAAGATTCAGCAAAGAAACCAGAATTTTTTCTCGCTCGTGTGGTTGGTTTTCAAACGCCGGTGGACTACCCCTTTCAGAGTGACTCCTATCCCTCGAAGGATGGTTGGTTTTCAACCTCTGGAAGTCTCCCACACACACAGTGGATGGTCAAATTGCACTCTGGAAAGGAAGTGCGTTTTCTTGCTATGGCGAGCTTCGACGACGAGAGAGACCAAGAACCTTGGGACCAAAGTGCACCGGGCAGCCCAGCTAGGGCACCAGGCTTGAGTGTTACAAATATGTTCCAGTAGATGATGCCAGCAATCGCAGACCGGACAACCAAGTTGGAAGAACAGAAGGCGCAGATCCTGACTCTGGAAGAGCGTACCCGTTCTCCCATGACTTGGCAAACATATATGAGCATCATGTATATGACGGGCTACTCCAGATGGATCCCCTATCACCTCTAGACACACTCACCACCCAGCTGTCATCTCTACTACATACAGCCGCCACCCGCAGCTTCCCCCATCATACACACATTGCACACACAGATAGATCTGGGAGCATGCCCCAGAATCGGTGGTATGATGATGAGTGCAAAGAGCTATATAGACACCTCCGTGCCCAAAGAGCATTGGGGACCATTACACAGAGACAAGCGAGCCGACAGATGAGGACCCTCACATGCCGTAAGAGGCGTGCATATGAGGCACAATACTAGGATATATACAACCTACTCATGAGCAGAGATGCAGCCACTGCATGGCGCAGGATGAGAGAGTCTCGCCCTCGTACCCCGATTGAGGATCCACACACATGGCACGCATATGCAAAGAGCCTCTACCATATCCCTCAACAGCCGCCCATACCACAGCCACAGGAGTCCCACCCTACCACCTCTATTTCCTTTACCGCCTTGATGGTAGAGAGAGCTCTCCGTCAGTTACAGCATGGAAGATCAGCTGACCACACAAGTATACAGAGTGAGCATCTTATTTATGCAATTGATACACTGGGACCCTTTGTTGCTCACCTCTTTAATAGGGCACTAGTGGAGGGCCTACCAGCTGAGTGGACTATGCACACCATCGTGCCTCTCCACAAAGCGAGAGACATGCTAGACCCCAGCAACTACAGGACTATCATGATTGGTCATACATTGGCCAAACGTTATGGCACAGTGCTCGAGGCAGAGTTGAGCTCATATGCAGAGAAGGAGGGACTCGAGCACCAGGGCAGGCTGGATTCCGACGAGCTTTCTCCACTATTGACCATATATTCACTATGAGATGTCTGATTGACTAGGCTAGGGCATGGGAGAAGAGATTATACTGCTGCTTTGTGGATTTCCGCAAAGCATTTGACACGGTGCCACGAGAGAGACTCTTCCAACGCCTACAATCATTGGGGATCCCATCAGAGATGGTTTGGGGCATCTATGCTTTATATGAGCAGGTCCTTGGGCGCATACGATGCCCCGGGGGGCTATCTGATGTTATTGCTAGCACCATAGGTGTGAACCAAGGATGCCCACTCTCTCCTACACTATTTGGGCTATACGTCGATGAGGTGGCTGACTTCATTGGTCAGGGTGGTGGGGACGGGGTAGACATCTCAGGTACCACAGTCCACATTATGCTATATGCATATGATATTATTATGGTCTCTGAGTCGCGGATGGGACTACAGCACCGTCTCCATGCATTCGACGACTTTTGCACACAGAGGGGCCTTACAGTGAACCTTGGGAAAACCAAGCCCATGATTTTCCACACCTCAGGGCCGGTTTGACGACAGGCCATCTTCACACTAGCAGGAGGACAGGTAGAGGTGGTAGACTCATATGTGTACCTGGGGATTACATTTACGACTCCGCCAAGAAGATTTACTATGGCACAGGCAGTCAAGGATAGACTCACACGAGGGTATGCAGCTCTGGCCATGCTAGAGAGACAGTGTCACTGGGCACACTTCTAGGAGCCCCGCATGAAGGGGTGGTTGTTTGACACACTAGTCACCCCTGCTTTGATGTATGCTGCAACAGTATGGGCACCTGGGCTAACAGTCATCACTTGTCTGTACACTACATCAGGGCCACTGTTGTGGGTGTGCCCGCCCGTTTTTATTGTTTCACCATTTTTCCTCACTCTCCATGTATTTTCCCTTTTTTTTTTGAGGTGTGGAGGACTGTCGACTGTCTTCTGATGCTGGCCGACAGCTGTTCTGATACCCAACCTGTTCAAGCGTCCTTGCTGACTTCAGGCACTTGGCCGACTAGCTCTTTAGTTGGTCGTGAGCTTGTGCTGTTGTCGGCCTGTTTTAGGCTGGCCAACTAGCAACCTAGGGCTATATAAAATGGCCCCTTGCCCCCCACACTTCCCACTTGTGTATTCCAGGATTTTCTTGAGTGTATATAACAAAGTTACACAGCTTCTCTCTCTCTCTCTTTCATCTACAGTTGTCTTCATTTCCATTGTGCATTCTGACATGGTATCAGAGCCCCAGGTGGCTTGAAGCTTGGAGACAGTGGGACGTCAAGGGTTTGTTGATTTGAGGTGCTGATTGGAGATTGTTTGGGCTGTTCGGGACTTGGAGATCGGGTAGAAGGCGGCCATCACCGTTGCAAAGCCACCTTGCATATTACTTGCAACCTCTTCTTCTTCGTTTTTCCCACCCACCCTCCCTTCACGAGACCTTGTGAACCCTTGGGATGGCAGACTTCCTTGAGATGGCTCAGAAGCACGTGAAGATACCAACACTCCTCACGTTCCCAGTGGACCGACAGTTGGACGGGAACAACTATGGCATATGGAAGGTAATGATGGAGTCCGTTTTGGAGTCTTATGAATTGGATGATTTCATTGTTGTTGGTGTTCTATGGCCGGAGTTGGAAGACGAGAAGTTACCCTCTATACGGAAGGAACGGGAGGCTCAGGCACAATTATGGGATCGTGTCACTACCCGCGTCCGTTCTTTCATCTTCCTAAAGTGCACACCACAGGTGATCAATCACATAAAGCATATGACGCTGGCCATAGAAATTTGGCAGCATTTGGCTTCTCTATACAATAGGGTATGACCCATGAAGAGGATCTCCTTGGAAGTTCCGATGCGGGTGATGAATCCTGATCAGGAGCACATCAACAAGTTGCAAGCTCTTTAGTAGGAGGTTCTCCAGGCAGGGAAAGAGACATCGTCAGAGGATATGGCCATCATGTTGTTGTCTCATTTTCCCTCTCAGTACTCAGCTTTTACTCTATAATCACTAGTGGGCAGGCTCAGCACCATCACGTGGGAAGGAGCTTGTGCCAATGGTCTTGGACCAGGAAGAGGGATTTACTAACCCTCCACAGGGCGGAGGTTCTAAGGCCTTCTACCTTGGCTACATCATCGGTGCCATAGAGTAGGACATACAATGTTTTTAGAGGATAGGTTTAGAGCTAGAGGCATCTTGAAGCACATTTTCTGCACAAAGTGATTGTATTCCATATAGTTATTTTCTTGATTATGTTTGGAGTAGCAATGTTCTTCCAAGTTCTCAATCCTTCCACAAGAATCTTGACCGATTCCTTAAGTGACATTTGATGTGCTTTTGAGTTTAGATTCGTGCTATAAAGTAGTGAAGACTAAACTTCAGTTAGATTTTTATCGACATTTTTTAGCCATAGGTGCGGAGAACTTTCTTTTATGCTTGTTCCCCTGCTCGGTAACTGGTTTCGACTTGGAAGAGACCATCGTATCATCATAGATACGAGCTGAATGAATGGCCTCGTCCAAAGTTTTACATTTGTTATTTTTAACCTGTAATCGGTACGAGTCTGGTAAACCAGCTACGAAAAACCCCAAAAGAGTAGTGGGATCCATCTTTGTAGCTTTCATCTGCAAGTCACGAAATTTCAGGAGGTAGACCTCATAAGTGAGGTGCTGCGAGGTCATGGTCAAAGCTGAAAACCGGGCAACAACATCGTAATCATCCTCTTTCTTGAGGAATTCTTTCTTGAAAATATCTTCAAATTGTGCCCAAGTCGTTGGCTTAGGGTTCAGTTCCTTCCACCAAAGCAAAGCTTTGCCAGATAGGAAACCTGCTGTTAACTGTTTCTTCTTTCCATCATCATATGGATGAAACTGAAAGTGAACTTGCCACTTGTGTAGCCACGTGTCCACGATCTCCTTGGTTCACTGCTTTTGCTTGCCCCTGAACGGTTCCGGAGTAATATTGGGACCTAAAGCTGAAGCCAAGGTATCCATACCCGAGAAAGTAGAGAGGTTAGTGGTCAATAGAGCGATGGAGTTCTGCAAAGCTTGCATCTGAACTGTGATTTGTGCCTGACGTTCCGTCGAAGAAGCTTCGAGAGCTACTTTGAACTCTTGGAAATCTGATTTTGACACAAAATCGTCAAAAAGATCGGCATCGGTTCCTTCCGTAGCCGGCAAGCCTTCGCGTTCCACGAGAGGCTCCATCTCTGATTCTTGGGTCGACATCTTGAAGAGGGTACGTGGAGAGAAAATTCGATCTTTGCACAACAAAAGTGCGAGCGAACTTGAGAGCTTGAGAGCTTGAAAACTTGAGAACTTGAGAAAAGCACTAAAACGAATGCTTTCCTTGCGTGTTGTTTTTTCGCTCCCCTCCTGGATTAGCCCGACGCTGTCTGTTGACGTGGAGAGCTGCCGTCAACCCGGCCGTCGCTGCTGTCGTCATTGCTGTCGGCGCCAGAACTTTCGCACCAGCCTGCGTGTGCGCCTGCGCCAGCCGGATGCGATACCTGCGCTGGGCCGCCTACAGGGCCTGGCTGGGCGCCTGCGTAGGCCTGGGCGCAGCCCGCCTGGCCTGGGCACCAGCCCCCGCCTGGCGTAGCCTAGGCGCCTGCGTAGGCCTGGGCGCAGCCCACCTGGCCTAGGCACCAACCCGCCTGGTGTAGCCTAGGCGCCTACGTGGCTTGGCTGCCTGGCCGCCTGGCGTAGGCCTGGGTTCGTCTGGCTACGCGGGCCTGCTGGCCGCCTGCAACTAGAGCCTAAGACGCCTGCCATCACGGCTGCCCTCGCACGCTGACTGCCAGCTTTATCGACTGCAGACTCGACTACCAATCGCCTGCTCACCAACGTTCGACCAGCATGCCACAACCGCTTCTCTCTCTCTCTCTCTCTCTCGTTCAATCAACGAAAAGCAAACTTGCTTTTTTCGTTTTTCTGTTTCTCTCCCTGCAGTTCATGCGTATGACTGCACACACAAACAAGCCTCTTCTCTGCAAAGCTATCAACCCTACTTAGACTACCACCTCCCCCATCAACATGGGTGTCTTAGATGAAGGAAAAACACATACTAATCTGAAAACTGCAGTATGCACAGAAAAAACAGTAAGCTTTTTTAACACATACCGTTCTTCGACCTCTTCTTCTCTACCTACCGACTTGCTCGTTCACGAGGTATGCTCTGATACCACTGTCAAATCCCCACGGATCCCCTCGTGATCGACCTTGGTTCGAAACTCGAATCCTGCAAACAAACGAACAAACAAACAAGCAAGGGGGTGCAGGCCTGACTCACCTCCCAACCATGACAGCCGTGGGCAAACCCACAGTCTTGGCTGTCTCCACCGAGCCACGAGCTGAGCTAACTAGGTTGACGTACCGACCAATCTCCTCCTGGCGACGTCCCATACCGCCACGAAGATGCCCTCGCGGGCCTCGAGACTGCTGTCGGCCTCGGCTGCATAAAGCAGGTGCACGTCTGCACTAGATCCAGGCTCCAAGACCATAGAGCTCTCACAAACTCGTGAGACTCTCTATAATACAATAACTAACCTTGGCCACCCTTTTATAGGCTCTTGGCCGGTCATCGGGCGTCCACACTTGGCCGCCCGCCCGTCCATACTTGGGTGCCCGCCCGTTAGTATTTCCCTAACTCAGCTCGTCAATCAGCTTGCCTAGTTCCAAGCTTCCCCAAACCTCGAAACTAGTCTTGCATGCGTATAGCACACGGTAGATACCCACTGTGCACATGACAATCTGCTGGCTGGTATTGCCATTGTAAAGCCTCATGCTATAATAAGATGATGTTCTGATATCTCTCTCTCTCTCTCTCTGCATCTCTCCCTCTCTACTATGTTTTTTCCTTTCACATTGTGATACTTTATGAATTCTTGCCTTCAAAAAATCTTTGTGGACAAGACTGAGTGAGTCAAGCAGTAGAGCCCCAAGTAACATAAATGGTCTCTCTCCTCAGTTTGGAGTCTGCACATAAGCTGAGCTATAGGACACTAAGTCCTCTACATAGCTCTACACCCGCAAACACAATGTTGCACCGTCTCAGAAGCTACTTGGCATCTCGGGGCAAGTGGGGTGTACTCCAAAAATAGCCCTCCACTGATTAGTGAGAAGGCCACCATCTAAGAATAACCAAAAGAAGTGTGAGAGATCTAGCTCCTCCTGTATGAGTGGCAAAATCTCTTTTGAATCGATAGGGTAATGTTATAGCTTTCCTAGTGCGGCTTGAGAGTAGTCATCCTTTGAATTTGACCAAGTAGAAGGAGCCTAGCATTACGGACAGTTTAGCTGAAAAAGGGTTACTCTTCATGAAATTTATTGCATCAATCCACTCCCACTCACTAGTATCCCAATGAAGATATTTGATAGTACATCCACCATACAACCATGAGCACCAAGACCCGTGGGTCACAATATTAGGCAGAGGGTCAACATGCCACTGCTTTCCTTAGCGGCTAACTACTCTCGCTGGATGAAGGGCAGTGCCAAGAATAATCTCCAACATGTCACACTTCAACAACCTCCACGTTCCGACGAAGAAGCTTCGAGAGCTACTTTGAACTCTTGGAAATCTGATTTTGACACAAAATCGTCAAAAAGATCGGCATCGGTACCCTCCGTAGCCGGCAAGCCTTCGCGTTCCACAAGGGCTCCAACTCTGATTCTTGGGTCGACATCGTGAAGAGGATACGTGGAGAGAAAATTTGATCTTTGCACAACAAAAGTGCGTGTGAACCTGAGAGCTTGAGAGCTTGAAAACTTGAGAGATGTGTGGCAAGAAGCCCACTTAAGGGGTTTATAAAGATAGCCCCAAAAGCTAAAAATCCCCAAAGCTATCCCTTTGCTTTTGCTTTTGCTTTTGTGTATTTTTTTTAATATATATATATATATATATGTATATATATATATATATTAATATATATATATATATTAATATATATATATATATGGATATATATATTCTAGTTTCTTAAAAAAATAAAACACCTTGAAACCTTAGAGGAGAGGTTTTTAAACTTTAAAAAAAAATTAAACTAAAAAAAAAAACGAAAGCTCCAAAAAAAAACGTGGGCTTCCCCTTTTTTTTTTCTTTCCTCCTGGATTAACCACCGGCGTGCTGTCTGCAGACGTCATTTGCTACCGTCGCCTGATGTGGTGCCGGCGCTTGTATGTGTCACACGTGCAGCTGTCGGTCAGTGCTGCCTGCGCCAGCCTCACGTAGGCCTGCCGCGTTGGCCTGGGCGCCTGCGCTAGGCTGGTCGCCTGGCTGCGTAGGCCAAGGCGCCTGCTGCCTGGCTACGCAGGTCTGGCCGCCTGTCTATATAGCCTTAGGCGCCCGCCAGCAGGGCTGCCTTCGAACGCTCCGCCGGCTGCCAGCTTTCGATAGCCAACGTCAACACCTGCCAGCGCACAAACCCGCCAGCGCCTCCTCCTCACAAACGCTATGGGTGCAGCCTGGATGACTGGAGCATGTTATGGTTGGGAGAGACATCATACTTCTGACAGAGACACATCAGAGCCCAGAGAGAGGGCTACCTCGAGTAGAGGGATTCCAGTGGGAGTCACCATACAGGAGGACCACACGCCAGGGTACCTCGAGAGGGTCGGGGGGAGTAGCAGTCCTATTCAGACGGGAGCTACAGGGGAGACTGAGAGTGGTAGCACAGGATCCAGAGGCCAGATACATGTGGATCAGCTTACAGCTCTCACAGGACAGGGTTATATACATAGCTCTATGCTACTTTTCTCCATCAGGATCCTCCTATGTCATTACAGAGGACATGCCACAGGAGGAGGAGACAGGAGCCTCGCCATACACTTGTCTGTCAGAGGAGATTATGCATTATTCTACACTAGGGGAAGTATTTCTTACAGGCGACTTCAATGCCCACACACAGAGCAGACAGTGTGAGGTGTATGACTATGATGACATGGAGATCCTCCACCCTGTGGATCCAGAGGAGATAGGGGCTAGTCGGGCACCAGAGGACACTGGACCAGACAGAGGACATTATGGGGACCACTTACTAGAGTTGGGAGCCAAGCATCATCGCGTTATTTATAACGGGATGCTACAGTGGCCGGGATCAGGAGGGCTGACATGCTTCCCACATGGGAGCCAAGCATCATCGCGTTATTTATAACGGGATGCTACAGTGGCCGGGATCAGGAGGGCTGACATGCTTCCCATATGGGGGTCATACACGGACCGGAGGCACGGTGGTAGACTACATTATGGGGTCTTTGGAGGCATCACAGCTTGTCACCTCATTCTCCATTCCACCTCGTCCTATTGGGGCAGATCATACATACTTGGCATTTTCACTAGCCGGATCACCAGTATCACCAGCCCCCCACATACCGACGCCACACACTACCATCTACTTCACACATGACATGGCAGACATATACACTGGCAGAGTAGAGGATGGGCTCCTACTCATGGATCCCCTGGCATCTATGGATACCATTACAGCCCAGCTGGCATCACTCCTACACACGGCTGCATTACAGAGCTTCCCACATCGTGTACACTCAGGAGAGCCTGCGAGACCTGGGACTATGCCCGAGAACAGATGGTATGATGACGAGTGCAGAGCCCTATACTCACGGCTCCGCATACAGAGAGCCTTGGGAAACATCACAGAGCAGGAGTCGAGGAGAGAGATGAGGAGACTTACTCGCCGCAAAAGGCGGGCCTTCGCAGAGATACAGGAGCTAGAGATCTTTCATTTCTTCATGAGTAGAGATAGCCCTGTCTCATGGCGGCACTTCAGAGAGCCCCGGACCCCGACACCTATTGCAGACCCACAGACATGGCACACATATGCAGAGGGTCTATACCATGCCCCACAACAGCCACCTATACCCCCACAGGAGCCTCGACCTACCACAGCTAGCTTCTTTACCCACTCGATGGTACAGGAAGCTATCCGCCGCCTACAGCATGGACGGGCCGTCGACCATATGGGCCTGCAGGGTGAGCATCTCATATATGCAGTAGATTCTTTAGCTCCTTTTCTTGCACACCTGTTTAACAGGGCACTAGCAGAGGGTTTGCCTACGGAGTGGACGATGCACACCATTGTGCCGATTCACAAAACAGGGGATATGCTCGATCCGAGCAACTACAGGACGGTTATGGTTGGCCACGTGCTGGTCAAACTATATTGTGCAGTGCTGGAGCAAGAGCTTAGCTTATATGCTGAGCGAGCAGGTTTACGCTCGTCAGGGCAGGCAGGCTTCAGGAGAGCTTTCTCTACCACTGACCATGTATTCACTTTGAGATGTATGATTGATCAGGCCAGAGTGAGGAAGAGAAAGCTCTATTGCTGCTTTGTGGATTTCCGCAAGGCATTTGACACAGTACCACGAGAGAGGCTCTTTTAGTGCCTGCTGTCACGATTGTGACTTAGTTCATTATACACAGTCTCCTCATGGTTGCAGATACTGAAGTGACATGATTACAGAGGACCCCTACACTCGGATGGTCACGACTATTCGCTCTAGAGACATGCCTCTTCATCAAGAGCCACACTCCTTCGACGACTGGTCACACCCCTTCGCTCTAGGGTTGCAACTCTTCACCCAATGGTTGCAGCTATTCGTCCAAAGGATGTGTCTCTTCGCCTAGAGTCATGACTGTTGGTCATGGGATGTGTCTTTTCATTCGTGTCTCTTGAACTCCTATATAAGGAGCCTGTTGTATCACAGTTTCAATCAATCAATCAAACATCTGTGGATGAAATACTAAGTAATAACAGTAATCCTCACAGTGGTATCAGAGCAAATTTTTTCCTACCCGTGGGTTGTGAAGCCCTCACCCTCTCCGCGGTACTCCCTCATCCATCTCTCCTCTCCTCTCGGTGTTGTATGGAAGAAGCAGAGCGATGGTGGACTTGGCGTGAATCCTTGCTCGCAGTAATGTAAACAAGCACACAAGGTCTCACACCCATATACACGTATTGTGTGTATAGCAAAGAGGGACCCCTGCTGTATTTCCGGAATACCCTCCCTCCCTGCTGACCGGTGGTGTTCGGCGTTCGCAACATGGCAGGAACTGCCCCCTTTCGTTGTTGAATATGGAGCCCCCCCCTCTCTTCGCCTTGGTTGCTGCCAACGTGCGCTCTTGTTTGCTGAGAGTGGCTGCCGGTTGTGAGCCTCCTTAATACATGCAGCGACTGCTGGTGGCACACTGTTCGAAGAGGCGCTGTTCGAAGAGGCGCTGTTCGAAGAGTCGGCAACGCGTCCTGGCCTTCGAAGCGGCGCATTCCTTCCAGTCGGCGAAGCGTCAACCATCAAAAAAAAAAACAATACACAACATTAATACGTGCATTGCCACGTGGATCATCTAAAAAATAAAAAAAACAAGCAGCCTTATAACTTAAGGCTTATAATTAAGCCTTATTATATACGTACGTGAAGCGCCAGCACCGAACGGCCACCCGCCAGCGCAAGGAAACCCAGCCGCCACTGACCAGCGCACACTTTAAAAAAAAAGAAGAAGAAGAGACGGCGAGCCAGCGACCTGCGCATTAAGAAAAAAAAGAAGAAAAAAAAAAGACAGAACCCGACGGCCAGACTTCAGCGCATTTAAAAAAAAAAAAACCCATACACTTACGGGTTCTTACGAAATGGCGCCTGCCTTGGTCTTCTGCGCGCCAACTTGCTGCCGCCTCCCTTCCTCGAAAACAGCCTTCTTCATTGCTAGGCTCCTGCGGTCTATGATGGTGTTTTCCGCGGCTTGACGACTACGACCTTGGTGCTTCTTCTCCAGCAAAACTATTTATTATGACATTCACAGCAACAAGTTGCATTCCAGTGGTTTGAAGCCATGTTCCATCAACAACCAAAAGATTCTCATACTTTCGGTAAAGATGAGACAAGTTGCAGATGCAGTTAATATTCAGTTTGGTATATGCAAGATTGTTATGGTCAACAATAATGCCATGACATGGGATCTAGCAGCTAGAGCTTTGGATGCACAAGCAATTCAATCATTTCCCTTCTTCCAGAGTCTCAACAACTACCCTTGGAGTCTTATTTTAAGTGGGAGGGAATGTCACGATTGTGACTTAGTTCATTATACACAGTCTCCTCATGGTTACGGATACTGAAGTGACATGATTACAGAGGACCCCTACACTCGGATGGTCACGACTATTCGCTCTAGAGACATGCCTCTTCATCAAGAGCCACACTCCTTTGACGACTGGTCACACCCCTTCGCTCTAGGGTTGCAACTCTTCACCCAATGGTTGCAGCTATTCGTCCAAAGGATGTGTCTCTTCGCCTAGAGTCATGACTATTGGTCATGGGATGTGTCTTTTCATTCGTGTCTCTTGAACTCCTATATAAGGAGCCTGTTGTATCACAGTTTCAATCAATCAATCAAACATCTGTGTTCAAGTCCACTTTCAGTTTTAGTCTTAAATACACAGATAAGTGAATGAAATACTAAGTAATAACAGTAATCCTCACACCTGCAGTCTCTTGGCATACCAGCAGATATGACATGGGGCATCTATGCATTATATGAGCAGGTTTTTGGGCGAGCCAGATGTCCAGGAGGTATGTCCGAGACTATTGCTAGCACCATTGGTGTGAAGCAAGGATGCCCACTTTCCCCCACGCTATTTGGGTTATACATTGATGAGGTGGCTGACTTCATTACACGGGGAGGCGGAGATGGAGTTGATTTAGCAGGTACCTCAGTACATATTATGCTCTATGCTGATGATATTGTATTAGTGTCTAAGTCCCCAGGTGGTCTACAGCAGCATCTACATGCACTCAATGATTTCTGCACACAGAGGGGTCTTACTGTGAACCTTGGGAAAACCAAGGTTATGGTCTTTCATACATCGAGACAGGGCAGGAGTCAGCTGACATTCACTCTCGCAGGATGCCAGGTGGAGGTGGTGACATCATACGTGTACCTAGGGGTTACCTTCTCTGCAGCAGCCACACGCTTCACCATGGGTTCAGCAGCCAGAGCTAGATTGACACGGGGATATGCAGCATTGGCTATGCTAGAGAGACAGTGCCACCGGGCGCATTTTCAGGAGCCCCGGACGAAGGGGTGGCTATTTGACACATTAGTCACACCGGCATTGATGTATGGAGCAGCAGTATGGGCGCCAGGCCTTGCTACCCATTGGTGGACACAGATAGAGAGACCACAGGCCCTCATGATGGCACGCATGATATGCAGCAAACCGTCAGTACCTCATGACATTATCAGAGCAGAGTTTGCTGCGCCTCCTATGATGGTAGAGGCCATATTTCAGACTATATGCCTGCTAGACAGATTCAGAGAGATGCCACAGGACAGATTATCATACAGAGCTTTTGAGGCATCTAGACAGTTGGCTGAGGCAGGAGACAGAGGATCATGGTATGCACAGGTCACACGTTGGTTCTCACAGCATGGCCTAGACATGGATCATCTACCACCATTCCAGTATGACAGGGATGCACCACATATCCGTCTCTCTCATAGTGAGAGGAACAGAGTATTGAGACAGGATCTATGGCAGCTCTATACACGAGAGACATGGATATCGCCTACACAGCCTCTTCCACCGAAGATGCTATACTACAGAGATCACTTCATGAGTATCACTGATGATGGATTTATAGAGAGGCCTAGATACATGGAGGGCTTTTTACCACACGGCTCCCGAGTGGCTATTGGTCAGCTCAGAGTTTCATCACACCGATTGGAGATTGAGACTGGCAGAGCAGCACGGATCCCCCGAGAGGAGAGGGTATGCAGATTGTGCAGAGAGGAGGTGAAGAGTGAGGAGCATTATGTATGCAGATGTAGAGCATATACAGCCATCAGAGAGAGAGATTCCATTTTATTCAGAGAGCCACATTCCCTACGCCAGATCTTTGAGGCAACAGACCAGCGCATACTGGGGAGATACATTCTAGACATACAGCGCCACAGAGAGACATTATTACAAGCTCAGACAGCTCCAGAGGGGGGGCGACAGACACAGATTACTACATTTTTTCAGAGATCCATCCCCCTCCCAGCCCCTACACGGCAGGGAATTACTCTCCAGAGAGCAGAGACACTTAGAGCCCGCAGGAGACAGAGGACACCTGGCTTTCGGACATCACGCCTATACCAGAGAGAGATGACAGAGATCAGAGCTCAGTTTCACAGAGAGGGTGCGGAGCGACTGGCTCGCTTCAGAGCACACCCAGGCATGTTCTTCAGGGAGCTGTGGACACTCCCTTCACTGATGTATACCATTTTATACCCCCAGTATGGTACAGGATGGAGCTAGCTAGGTTGCATATCATGATTGTATACTCCATGCATATAGCTTTGCATTCTCCTAGTAGTAGAGCTCCATCCCCTGCACACCCAGATTCAGCTTTTTTTTGTTCAGTACTTTTTCATTTTGTTGGGATGACAGAGGATACCCCATACAGGTACTCCGATTTGTCTCATAGGCCGAGTTCGGTCTTTTGGAAGACGTTAATAAAATCTTTCTTTCTTTCTTTCTTTCTCTCTCTCTCAATCGTTCAACGAAAAACAAACGTATTTTTTTTTTCTGTTTCTCTCCCTGCAGTTCATGCGACTGCACAAACGACTTCCGTACTTCTTGCAAAGCAATCAACCCTTCCTAAACTACCACCTCCCATCAATATGGGTTTCTTTGATGAAGAAAAAACACATACTGAATCTGAAAACAGCAGTATGCACAGAAAAAACAGCAAGCTTTTTAACACATTCCTTTCTTCGACCTCTACCGACTTGCTCGTTCACGAGGTATGCTCTGATACCACTGTCAAATCCCCACGGATCTCCTCGTGATCGTTCTCGGTTTGAGACTCGAATCCTGCAAACAAACGAACAAACAAACAAGGGGGTGCAGGCCTGACTCACCATCCAACCATGACAGCCGTGGGCAAGCCCACAGTCTTGGCTGTCCCCACCGAGCCACGAGCTGAGCTAACTAGGATGACGTACCGACCAATCTCCTCCTCGCGACGTCCCATACTGCCACGAAGCTGCCCTCGCGGGCCTCGAGATTGCTGTCGGCCTCGGCTGCGTAAAGCAGGTGCACGTCTGCACTAGATCCAGGCTCCAAGACCATAGAGCTCTCACAAACTCGCGAGACTCTCTATCTCCCAATAACTAACCTTGGCCACCCTTTTATAGGCTCTTGGCCGGTCATCGAGCATCCACACTTGGGCGCCCGCCCGTCCATACTTGGGTGCCCGCCCGTTAGTATATCCCTAACTCAACTCATCAATCAGCCTGCCTAGCTCCAAGCTTCCCCAAGCCTCGAAACTAGTCTTGCGTGCGTGTAGCACACGGTACATACACACTGTGCACATGACAAAAATGCTGTACTGAGAGGGCAAATGCGACAGCAACGTTATGGCCATGTCCTCTGAGGATATCTCCTTCCCAGCTTGAAGAACTTCTTGCTGAAGAGCCTGCAGCTTGTTAATATGCTCCCGTATCGTCGACGACTTTGCAGGGCTCATAACCTGCATCTGTACTTTCAAGGAAAACTTCTTCATGGGCGATACCTTGTTGTAAAAAGAGGCCAAATGCTGCCATATACCTTTGGCCAGCGTCATATGCTTTACATGATTGATTACTTGCGGTGTGCAGGTGAGGAAGATAAACGAACAGATCCTGGCGTTGACACAATCCCACATTTGTGCCTGTGCCTGCCGGTCCCTTGGGATTGACGGTAACTCCCCTTCCTCTACTTCCGCATGTGGAACCCCAACAACGACGAAATCAGCGAGGTCGTAAGACTCCAGAACAGATTTCATCATAACCTTCCATATGCCGTAATTGTTCCCGTCCAACTGACGGTCCATCGGGAACGTGAGGAGTGTAGGGATCTTCACATGCCTCTCGGCCATCTCTAACAAATTTGCCATTGCGGGGATGTACTCTGAAAAGGGTGGGTGGGTGGGAACAAAGAAGAACTTACACCTGCAAGTGGCTGTCCAGCAAATCAGCCCGCCGTCCTCTTGCTTCTCCTCTTCCCAAACAGTCCCGAACAATCCACCAATCAGCAACACAATAGTATCCCTCTTACACAAATCCCAAGCTCTATCTAGAGCCTAGGCTCTGATACCATGTCAGAATACGCAGGGGAGATGATGACCAGATGTGGGAACACAAGAGCAAAACGCAATGCAGAAAATAACAGCACAAGAGAGAGAGAGAGATAGAGGCGTGTAACTCTTGCCATATATACACAAGAAGAATCCCGGAATGATACAAAATGGAATGGGGGCCATGGGACCATTTTATATGGCCCCAAATACCCAGTCGGCATGTGCTAAAGGCAGCCGACTGCCTCACGACTGGTGTCATCCAGTCGGCCATCAGAGAGGTCCACGACCTGTATCATCCAGTCGGCCTGGTCTAGAAGGTGAACACGTGCACACTAGTGCAGTCGGCCAGCCACTCGGTCATCCTACCATCATTGGGCAGCCACCCAAACCATGGAAAAATAGGAAAAAATGGGGAAAAAATATGGAGAGGGGAAAAATGAGAACAACAACTACAAGGGCGGGCACACCCACAACAAAGGCCCTAGTGTCTATAGAAAGACAGGAGGTGACTTCTAACATCCCTATCTAGTGTACTGGCACATCATAGCAGGCAAACACACGAGAACACGTCATGCGAAAACAAGGTTATGCAAGCAAACATAAATGCATGTGCACATGTAATGGACGAAATCTCTCTTTCATGAAACTTGTACAAAGATTTCTTGTCGGGCACAAAACTGGCGCGACAGAAATGTGAAGTCCTGGTTTTCCTATCGAGTGACAATCCCATAGACAAGGTCGGCACAAATTTTAGTCCTACCATGGAGTGACAGTCCCATGGATAAGACGCAATCCCGTTCATACACGGGTGGCAACAAAGAGGCTCCCGTCCATATGGCACAAAACTGGTCACACATGGATGATATACAATTGGTTCCCGTCCATGTGACACCAAATGACTGACTCTTTCACATGAGGCATTGGCCTGGCCACATGTGCACATGGTACAAATCTGGCCGCTTTATGGAGTGACAGTCCCATAGAAGTGGCTCCAGAAATGGAGATGGACCAAATGGTGACATCCCCCCGGCTTCTAAACTGTTGACCTCAACTAAGAAGCCTCAAGATATGTCTGCAAAAGCTGCGGGTAATCAACAAAGTAATCCTCATCTACCCACTTTGCATCAAAGGGTAAGTAGTTCTTAAATTTCACAAGGTATCTCTTGGAAAGCTTCCCATGTGGTAACTTTCTTTCCTTGTGAAATACAATTTACTCTGGCTAGAGGATCTCCTCAAGCTCATCAATCTCGGGTGGATCTTCTGTGACAGGCTCTTCCGGATCTGGCCCCACATACTTCCGCAAAAGACTCATGTGAAAAGCATTGTGAATCTTCGAATGATTGGGTAAAGCAAGCCTGTAGGACACCTCATTGATCTTGTCAACCACTTTGAAAGGTCCATAATATCGAGTAGAAAGCTTTAAATATGATCCCTCTCGTCCTGGCCTCTTCCAAAGCCTAGCTTTCTCAAATTCCAGAAAGACCTAATCATCTTCCTTGACTTGCATGTCCCTTCTATGCTTGTCAACAACCCTCTTATGCGTGTCTTGCGACTTTGCATTGACTGTCCGCACCTGAGTAAAGGCTACATCCAAGTCACGCACATACTCATTGGCTGCAAAAATCTCATCCTTTGTAGGAAGGATGGGTGGCAAGACTACTCTGCGTCTGGCCAATTCTGAATGGTTTCAATTTTAGCAGGATCCATTCTTACACCCTCTTTGGATACGATGTGCCCCAAATAGTGTATCTCTGAGAGGAAGAACTCACTTTTCTTAGCATTTATGAAGAGTTTATGCTTTCGCAACTCTTCAAACACTCTATTCAAATGAGTCTTATGCTCCTCCTCATTCTTGGAGAAAACAAAGATATCATCAAAGAATACACTTGTAAACTTACGATGGAGTTGAAATATCCTGTCCATCATACGGTTGAATGTTGCCGGGGCATTGGTAAGGCCAAAAGGCATTACCAAGAATTCATACAATCCAAAAGTTGTCCTGAATGCAGTTTTATGCACATCCTTGGGTACCACACGAATCTGGTGGTAACCACTCTTCAAATCTGTACGGCTGAAGCAAGCCGAACCAGCAAGCTTATCTAAGATGTCATCTGTGTGGGATTGGGAACCTGTTCTTCATGGTGAACTTGTTTAGAGCGTTGATAATTGACGCATATGCGGTAAGATCTATCCTTCTTTTGCACAAGGAGCACGGGAGAACAAAAGGGTGAGGAGCTTGGCTGAACCAAAACCTTTTCTAAAATTTCATTAACCTGCTTCAAGATCTCCTCTTGTTGTGTGGCACTCACACGATATGCGGGTTTGTTAGGTGGGGAACTACATGGCACAAGATCTATGCGATGATCCACGGGCCTCTCAGATGGGTAGTTCTCCTGGCAATGCATCAACAAAACAATCTTCATATGCATTTAGAAAATTCAGCCTATTTTGAGTCAATACATCCACATTCACATTACTTTGTTCAATGTTGTCACGAATGAAAACCAAGTACGCAAAAAGACTCTTTTTCATTGCCTTCTTATTAATTTGGATGTGAGAGAAAATTGGGATAGAATCCCCTTCCTTGCAATAGGCATACGGCCCCTATGCATAAAGGTGATCCTGTTCGTTTTATATTCTTTGCGAGGCTAAATCCTATGATGCCAAGGCTTGCCAAGTAATACATCACATCCATTAAGTGGGGCAATCAAGAAATGTTCATGATCCAAATAACCGTGTATATGACTGTGCAACTTTCCAATTAGAGGAGTGACTTGCATCTCTTTGCCAACAAAAGTTTCCTCTGCTTCAATTTGGAGTCCATGTCCCCAATCTCTATGTCCAAGGCGGTTGCCATCTATGTAGACATGAAGTTATCTGTTGCACAATCATCAAACATAAATAAGGCGGGCTGATCCTGGATCTGTCCCCAAGCTTTGCATACCACTCTCTCTTTGCCATCATGCTCAGTGGTACCTTGCATAACGAATTTTAGACTTCTCAGTGGAAGTCCTTATCACTAAAAGCAATGTCAAACTGTGTCACAAAAGCAAGCACCTTATAGACATCATACTCTCCATGAAAGGCATCAAATTTCACGGACTTGTCCTATGCCTTGAACTCCTTGAGCTTTTTGGGATGTGATACATGTTCTTCTCTCTTTCTCTTCCCCTTATTCAACGGGGCAGCCCTCTCTGCATGGGCTTCATGGGCAACCAAAGATGTTTCAAGAGGTACGATGGCATGTGAATTATGAATCTGTGGCCCAAATGCATGTGACCTCCCCAAAGGATGCAATGTCTCACCACGAGACAACTCAATAGGCAGAGTCTTTCGGCTTGCATGTCACTCTCTCCATGATATACATCCTTTGAATCCACAAGGCCATCATGTCGCCGACTAGTTCCAACATGCACATACTTGTTGCCTCCTGTCCCATGAGGAGTAGATGCATGGCGAGAAGTGACTGATACCTCTTCCTTGTGTATAAAAGACCTCAACCGTTAAGATGCTCATGAGCCATGGACTCAAAGGTTATATCCACCATAGCATCAGCTTTCCTTGCTTCAATGACACTTTGTACATGGGGATCTTCATGCAAAAATTTCAGCTCTTGCTCCTTTGCCTGCAAAAGCCTCTTCATGTGCTCCAATTGAGCCCTCGATGCATTTGGCTCATCCTCATGCAGAGGCTTTTTTCCACGGGATGGCTGTCCTATCAAAGCACTGTCATAACCTCTCTCAAGAGGCTTATGCCTTCCAAGCAATGCATCGGAATCACGAGAAGCACTGGACTGGCTGCTTGATTTGGCACTACTAAAGGGTTGTGTTGGCTGTCCATTGAGTCAAGTGTCTGTGTTTGCTTCCGATCTCAAAACACCGTGTCTACTCTTGAGAAAGAGAGACAACCGGGCTCTGATACCAATGTAATCACTCTCTATGGGAGGCTTACAAATCAGAAGACAAAATATACATCTTTTAGATCACTTAACTAACACAAACAATGGACATTATTAGCAACATTAAAACTGAAAAATGACAAAGAACACTTGACACCATAACTGATGCCAGAAAGCCCCCCCTCCCCCTCCCAATACAGTTTGTATTTCTTGGAGTATATATATGTACAAGAGTTCACGGGCCTCAAGGCTAGATTTCTCCATAACATGGAGTGAATACAACTGAAAAAAAAACAGTAAAATTTTATCGATGAAGAATCAGATGTCGGAGTAGATCAAATCACAAGCAATCTCCCACCTTCATTGGATGCACACCTGCCCTCATTGGTCTTCCGGGACCGTGCACCAACAGGCACGCCCATATTAACACCTGGCAAACTGAAGCACTGCGCGGTGTGGAGGAGAAATAAAGCAACGAGGACCAACAAGTGGGAACGAGAGCATTTCGGTGGAGTCCTTTGGATCCCTTCGGAAGTTCCAAAGGATACTCGACGGACGGTGGGGCCGGAACAAGAGCGTTTTGGTGGTGGGACCTCTTTGAAAGGATTGTTTAAGTGTTGGTCCCGGGAGTCTTCCACCCATCCTAGCGCATTTTTGCTTGCTGAAGGGCGTTAGCCAACCGAGGTTCTGACCGAACTTGACCTTCTTTCATCTTGGGACCCGACCTGCTTTATTTCTCTTTGAGGGCTACCGTTATCTTAACCCATGGGTTGTTCCATTTACTGAATAAGCTCCCAAGTCAGCTTTGCTCCCAGTTTTCCTCATACCCACATGACCTTCACTGGCTCCTCTAAACGAGAGGGCACGGTCAGGGTAATCATAGGAAAAAGTCACTATCCCGGTGGCCTTCCATGGTGAAGGCAACTAGGAGTGATGTTTGTCTACACACAACTTGTAAAAACAACATTTATTTTATCTGAATTTGAAAAGAATATAGAAGCAAGTACTTGGCAAAGATTTCAATTCAGATCTTAGGAGAGAAGTTCATTCCCCTTTTAATGTACTCCTAATTGGTGCAAGCAGTAAGTACAAACAGGTACTGCAGGTACAGCAAGTACAGCAGGTACTACTGGTACAGATGTCGGTACAATAGATACAGTAAGTACAAGTACTGTTGGTACAGTAAGTACAGCAAGTACTGCTGGTACAGATGCAAGTACAGCAGGTACTACTGGTAGAGATGCAGGTACAAAAGGTACAGTAGGTATTGCTGGTATAGATGCAGGTACAGTAAGTACAGCAGGCGGGTAAAGTTCTGCAGCACGTACAGCAGGCGGGTACAGTGTTGGTACAGTACAATAGCAAGTGGGTACACTTCTGCAGCAAGTACTGTACAGCAGCAGCCGGGTGCAAGGACAGTAGGTGAGTACAATTTCTGCAGCAAGTATAGTGCTTGCAGGTGGGTACAAACAGGTGGGTGCAATTGATACATGTGTAGAACAAACAGGGGGTACAAACACTATATATGAAGATGAGTACAGTTGATAGTAACAAGTTGGGTACTTTCCTTCAATTACACTTCCATCAACTCTCTACGTGTGGGGGAAAAGAATTACCTCATGCAATAATAACTATAATGTTATTAATAATGTTGGGCACCCACATGAGAGCAAATGTCCAGCGAATATTAAAATGTGTGTGAACACACAACCTTATAATTATTAAGGTTGACAATACTTCAAGGATTTTACATTTGAAAAGGCCAAAAAGGGCAATACTTACCACCTATTTACACGCCACAACAACTCGTCAGTAGACAGCACACCCATGGTACACTGGGGGCATCCCCGTCCAGTGTACTGGCACGTCATAGCAGGCAAATACACGAGAACACGTCATGCGAAAACAAGTTTATGCAAGCAAACATAAATGCATGTGCACATGTAATGGATGAAATCTCCCTTTCATAAAACTTGTACTAAGATTTCTTGTCGGACTTCAAAGATTTTACATTTGAAAAGGCCAAAAAGGGCAATACTTACCACCTATTTACACGCCACAACAACTCGTCAGTAGACAGCACACCCATGGTACACTGGGGGCATCCCCATCCAGTGTACTGGCACGTCATAGCAGGCAAATACACGAGAACACGTCATGCGAAAACAAGTTTATGCAAGCAAACATAAATGCATGTGCACATGTAATGGATGAAATCTCCCTTTCATGAAACTTGTATTTCTTGTCGGAGACAAACTGGCGCGACAGAAATGTGAAGTCGTGGCAGTCCCATAGGCAAAACACAAATCCTGGCATGGGCCTTCCTATGGAGTGACAGTCCAATGGATAAGACACAATCCTGTTCATACATGGGTGGCATTATATTGGCTTCCGTCCATATGGCACAAAACTGGTCAGACACGGATGATGCACAGCTGGTTTCCATCCATGTGACACCAAATGACTCACCCTTTCACATGGGGCACTGTCCTGGCCACATGTGAATATGGTACAAATCTGGCTGCTTTATGGAGTGATAGTCCAATAGAAGTGGCTCCAGAAATGGAGATGGACCAAATGGTGAGATCGGGACCCAAAGTTTGCATCTCACTTCTGGCGAGCTCTGTTCGATAACTTTGGTACCAAATTGCAATTGTCTAGTGCATTCCTTTCTCAAACCGATGGCCAAACCGAGATTTACAATCAATTGGCTTTTGATGTGCCTAAAGCGTACTGGCATGATCAACAATCGAAGTGGGAGCTTCATCTCCCGTTGGTACAGGCGATTCTCAATGACAGTCACTTATCCAGTGTTGGCAGAACTACGTACGAGGCAGCCTTTGGTTGAAGATTTTCATCTCTTCTCACGTGGATGATCTCTCCTTCCTTGGAAGCCAAGAAGATGACAAACTTTTTCAGTCGTCATTGAGTGTTTTAAAGGATCATGAAGCAAAGACTCAAGCAAGTGGACAAGCGCTGTCCAATGTTGTCATTTAGAAGTTTTGGTCCTTTTCCCATCATAAAGAAGATAAGCGATGTCGCCATGCAAGTCGGATTGCCAGCAGACAGTTGGAAAATGCACAATGTCTTTCACGTATCTTGGTTAACGCCTTATATTGGACCTTCATTGCAGAATGTTCTAGAAGAGCAGCAGCCACAAATGGTTGATGACGCAGAAGTGATAGATCCTAAGCAGATCCTTCTACACCGTTGGAAGCATGGTTCTAGACGACGTTTTCGCCAATTTTACACCAAGTTCAAAGATCGAGGGAGCCATGAAGCCGTTTGGCTAGATGAATAAATTTTCCTTGAGTATCCACAATTATTGGCGGACTACCTCGAAGCTATGAACCTACCGCCAAGCTAAGCAGGAGGAATGTCACGTGCACCTATGCACTATGGTACACGGTGACAAATTGTCTCATCAACACTACAAGATTCATGTACAAAAGTAGTACCTTTTAGGGTTTATTTGTCATATGCGGTGACCCCTTTGTGAGCCTAGTCTGGGACATGTTAGACATGAGCTACGTAGGTCAGTCTCCCAGCCTTGTCAGGTTAGTCCTCTTAACCCACTATGGAGAATTGCGTAAACATTCATGTTTCAGGAGCATGTAGAGGTCAGCCATATTAGTAGATTACATTAGGAGCATGTAGTTGCATATCATTTAGAAGGGGGCGAGCCCCGAGGCAGCCCCAAGAGGTGGCTAGCCTTGCACGGGGTAACGAAACCCCTTAGCCATTCTGTAGGCTCAACCGACCAGCCATTGGGAGGCTTTGGAGCAGTCGGCCAGACCAAATGAGGTCAGCCAGGACTGGTAGCCACTCGACCATGCTCCAGTAGCCAACTCAGCATTAGATGCTAATTGTAATCATTTACAACCATCGACTCAGCATTAGATGCTAGTTGGGTTTAGTTGCACCAACCGACCAATAATTAGGACATTTTAATGCCAACATCAGCCAGTCATGAGCATTATTTGCAGGCCGACAGCCTCTTCAGGCAGCCGACCAGCACCTATAGACCATATAAAAAGGCAAGAAGCAGTTCAGTCCAACATTCCCAACTTCATGTTAAATGCCCTAAATGCTCTTAATGATGTGGGTGCTGAAACAGTCTCTTACACATGTTGCACATGATGATATATATGCTGAAAATGCCTGGTAATACTTGATGTTACTGAATGCTATCTGCTAAATGCTTATAAATGCTCTGATATGCCATGTCACTTGGACACCTTCTGGGTGTGCACATGACACCTCTCTTCCTTGTCAATGTCTTTCCTTCATGTCTTCAAGGCTTTCCATTGTGGATCGAAGAGAGAGTGTCCAAAAGAAGCCCTTTTCTACCTAGGTTACACCTAGGCTAAGTTTTTTGCAGATCCTACCCTACATGCAACCTATGCTACATGCAAAAATGGGTTGAAACCCTATAAACAGAAACACTTACTTGGTTTTTCCACTTTCCACATTGAATCTAGGGCTGAACTCATGCAAAATACGAAAACCCTAATTTTGGCCTACAAACCCTTTAGTGTGCATAAAACGTAAGCTAAGGACTGTCCTACGACAACTTAGCTTTGATACCAATATGACATGCGTTGCGAAAGTGTGTTCTTGATTAACGTTAAGCAAAGAAGATTAATGCTAATCCTATGTTTAGCAAAGACACAGAAGAGAAGGAGAGAGAGACCTAATCTACTATATACTGCCAAAATATGCTATATATGCAATGATCTTGCTGTTTCACAGCTTTATGATGCATAATAAAGATCCTTGACGCCCTCTACTTGCAATTGGACACGAGAAGCTACTGCTGATCCACCATTGTGTCCTTGTTGCCTTGTAGACTATAATAAATGGATCCTCTTGATCTTTGAATGATCATTCTAATGAATGCCATTGGCTAGTGTAAGATGGTGTGTATCAAAAGGTTGTGGGCTCAAAACTTATGTGTAACATACACACTCTTACACACACTGGTTGGCATTACACTCCATTTTCGGCATCTACTTTAGAAAAAATTCAGTGTAAGGGTGGGAGATGTGTATGTGTGTAGGACTGTGTGCCTTCAAAAGCATCTGGTTGGTGTGGTCCTCTACCATGTTTCACATAAGACAAAGAGAGGAGCTTGAGATCTATTAAAGGCCACCCATGAGAAGGTGTAGGGGTTGGTTGATGCTGTTGCTGGGCCTACGCCGTTTGCATGTATGCCTATTCTGCTTTTGCTACAAGTTTTTCTCACCAGCAACAAGCCTGTTAAGACTCTCAAGCACTCTGTCACGTGTGACCTCAATCACCATTCCAATTGCCCCTCCAATGGTGACGGGAACAGGAAAGTAGACTTTTGTATTTAAGTTTTCTGAGTTGATTAGGAAGCATGTCACACCTGGCTACTGCATAATCAATGAAGGTACACATCAGAGCACCAGGATGGGCATTCTGAGTACATAATTTAATAGTCAAAAAGCTTGATACATGGAACTTCTTGCTAATGTCATGTTCGTGAATTTACTTCCGAACACTAGAAATGCTGATGTGCTTTACACATGAATGTGACAGAGAAGGTGGTGGTTTTGTCACAAAGAGTTAGGGATGATGGGGGTAAAGGCCCCACAAGCGAGGACAGTGGGTTGACACCGTCATCATCTATTTTATTGGATGTGGACAATGTACTGATCACAGCCACAGTAGAGAGGTTGCTACACCCTGTGCGGGATCACATCATTGTGGAGCTTCATCGTGAGATCGAGATCCACTATTTGCGCCCAAAATTCCGCATCAACCCGCAACGCTTTGATCCCCTACTCTACAACCGCAATCGATCAGCAACATTCCTGTTTGCCCCGGCATATGTGGAAGGCAAAGGCTTTTGTGCAGCCACTCTCACCTTCTTGCTGTAAGTTTTACAATGCCCAGGAGCTCAAGAATTCTTACTTTAAATACCAGTAGCATTGTAAGTTTTACAATGCCCAGGAGCTCAAGAATTCTTACTTTACATACTAGTAGCATGAGAGGCATATGTGCAAGACCAGCATTGAATGCACCATTGATGTTTGATTGTGAGGCAGGCTATTGATTAAGCAGCTAAAAGCTTGTAGTGTGTTGAACACCCTTGCATTGAATGCTTGTCATAGCTGCTGAGAACTTATGCCTATGGCGTATTTCTTTTTCCAAACATTCAATATCCAACGCTTTCAATTTATGAAATATACATGCCTTGGTGGAGTGATGGACCTTACTGGTTGCATGTAGGTACGCGCTCTTCTTCAACCGGAACACAGTGACCATAACTGAGAAGCTGATATCGGGCGGAGAGGCGGTAGAGACGGCGGATGGGGAGAAAGTGTTGGGGTCAAGGCTGGAGCAGGTGGCGTTGCCCAAGTTGTACGAGGGGCGCACCTTCGAGGAATTGGTGGTTGGGATGCTGCGGGAGGAACAGTCGCTGCCGCTGGGGCTGTATCGCCCCGTCGGCTCCTGGAACTCCATCGTCTCCTACGTCTACACCAACCCCCCGCGCGGGGAAATCCTTCTTGCCGGAGACCTTCTCTACGTGCTGCGCTGATGTATTTTATATCAGTTATTTAGGCTGAGATTTTCAGTAGCACTTCTTTTAAGGAACGATTTCTCGTTATAAAATTGGCATATTGTAGAGATTTTGAAACAACAATCGGATAGATTTAAGATTTGTCTTTATTTTTTTTAGTTGAAAAATATCTTTTTTTCCAAGTGAGCACAACCTCTTTTAACACACTAGAATGTTGTATCATTTTTAATGACTTTAAAGAAATTATTTTGCTAACCATTATCATAACTAAGTTATGTTGTTTTTAGAGTAGAGGTGAAGTTATTACAATGTTCAATTGAAAGCACACTTGCTAAATTTTGAGAGTAACTATCTCAAATTTCGAGAGTAATTGTCTTGAACAAGGCAGATGCTCCAATCATTTGAATACAGCATAATCATCTCATAGACTCCTTGCACTTGTTAACAAACATGGTACTTATGTGGTGGGCATGCTTAAAATTGTTGTAGAGCGCTCTTCTTGCTCCATCTTATAATAGCTTAGAATTTTGCTTGTATTGTATATATTTATCATGTGCAATCTGTTTTGTTGATTCAAATGAAAACAAGATCAAGCTTGATGAGCGTAGTGAGTATAAACGATTTGTATGACAATGGTTACACCAAGAATTTAGAGCATTGTGTAGTGATTTATGATGCCCTCATAATGTTTTACATTTTAGCAATGCTTGATAAAACTAATGATGATAATATGTATGTTATTCCATTGTTTGACCTAATGCTTAATCTAGATGGTATCACCACCACACTATGACATGGCCTTGCTGGTAGAAAAAGTCCACACCTTGTGGTGGAATGATTGTCAAGACCACCATGAATGATTTGCATGGGTAGATGTGGGTTTGGATCTTCGTGGCACCATGACATGAGATTATGTCTCAATGTCACAAGGTGATGCTAAGATATGAGGCATCTTCGTGGCCAATAAGCGAGGTGGTGTTGGTGTGTTGAATTGGAGTCGAAGCAAGTTATATGCATTGAACCGCTTAGGAGGTACTTGCAAGGTTGAGGTAGAAGGCCGTACCATGGGCTAGGCTTGTGTTCCCCCATCTAAACATTTACTTAAAGGAATTGCATTGATGAGGTTAGTTATAGGTGTATGCATTTGTGTGTGATCTGTGAGATACGAGAAGTGAAAAAATTATGATTGAAGTGTATTTCATTCACAGATAGATGGTGAGATAGAAATTTATAATTAGTTGGTCTTTGATGTTCCCAAATCCTATTGCCATGATACGCAGTCGAAATGGGAACATTATCTTCCTTTGCTGTAGGCTGTCCTTAATGACACTCTTGTCACGTGCATCTAGCACTTGGTGGATGCCATGTGGACATATCTGTACAATAGGTATAGTATCTTAGAGTGGTTATTGGTCCCTTGTGAGCCCTTGTTCGGGACGAGTTAGCTAGGAGTCCACTAGAGAGTCATTAATTAACTTCTCCAAGGTACTATTGATACCACGATGACCCCCAACAAGAGAATCATTGGTATCATGAAGAAGTGCTTGTCTTCTCTCCCTTAGCACACATAGCTAGTTGGTTCTTATACCAATGTAATATGCTAATTATGCAGAAGTGTGATTAATGATGGTTAACACTAAGCAATAAAGATTAACGTTAATGACGTGCAATGATGAGTAGAGAGCAAAAGAGAGACTCTTTACCTAACCTACTCCTAATGTATATTTACTAAATGAATGAGTAATTACAATGATTGCAGGTCACAAATTTGACTCTTAAATACTATTCATAAACTAAATGCTTATTGTCCTCCTCTATGTGTTACTAGAAAACGCTAATGTGGAGGTGTACTTGGTTGATTCTGATGTTGTGGCTACATGGCCTTGGTCTTGGCTATGAAGCTTCTGCCTTTAAATGCCCACAAATGACCCATGAGTTGCCTTTTTATAGGGATATTGATAGCATGTCATATTCAGGTCAGTTTTTCCTTTTTGTTCTACATAATAATGTCCAAAATGTCATATTTAGCCTCCAAACTATACCCAAAAGGTATCCCAACTATTGGTCCATGTCCTAGGCACCCTCGGGCACTATTTAAGCTCCCAAAACTGCAATTGCCATTATATGGCCTTTAACTTTGCCCTTTAGGTGGCTGCAAGAAATAATCATGTCTACGTGCTCTCTACGTGGCACATCAAAAGGTATGCACGTGACATTCCCTTCTACTAAACTTTTACTAAACTTGGAGTACTGGGGCAAACCATGTACCTTTGCTTCTTTCTTGACTTGGTCTTTTTGTAGGCTTACCTCTAAAATTCTTGCCACTGTGACCTCCATTGGAACATCCACTGGAACTCTGGCACATGGATGTTCTTCTGACATGGGAGACTCCTTTGTTCCCTTGGAATCTATTGTGGCACTATTCTCATCCTCCTCTATTGTGGATTCAAAGAGACATACTTGAATGGTATGCATTACTCGGATTTGTCACATGCCCCCATGCATTGAGGTGCCATGTGACACACTGGCTCGTCCGCCAATGCTATACTTGTTCATATTTAGTATCTTTTTAGGATAATTCGTCGTACGGCATGATCCCATTATGAGCCCTAGAACAAGGACATGTCAGTCCACGAGCTATGTGAAATATATAGGTGGTATGCATGGGTAATTGGCAGAAGGAGCACCCATGTGGGTGCACTTCTCCAACCCAATTACTTTTTCGACTCTATTTATTTCTTTCTTTGACATTTACTTGACCTCTTTTTTGGGGGAGTCAAAATCGTTAGATTTTTTGAGGCATGGCAACGGATTTGCACATGGATTTTCTCAGCTGTAATAGAGATGGGCAGCCTTGTTGGCTAAAGAGATTTGGCATTGTTGAGCACTTAGGATAAAGGCAGTTCGGTGGTGTGGTCAAAGACGAGGCCATGAAAGATTTTTGATGATTTAAGGAAGGTCCAGACGATGGGTTATACGATGGGCTAGGCTTACACACCTGCCATTTCCTCCCCGTCACAAGGAATGCACTTGGATGGCTATCAGGATGAGGCTCAATGCAGGTTTTCATGAAAGAACAATGTCTGTGTCTAATATATGATGTAGAGGTTATGTACATATATACGAGTGGCGTGCATGGGATTTGGGCAAAAGTGGGCTCTTTCAAATGGGACAAGGATGGTTACCTTGTATCATACTCTCTAGAGAAGAAAAATAATTTTCCACCTATGGCTCATGTCAACATGGTTAGAGAGGATGTGACGACGATTCATTCAAGAAAGAGAGTAATCCGATCCAGACTATTTGGATGAAGGTAAGATTTCTACTCATGCTTTGAGAATTTAAGGAAAAATAAAAAGAAACAAATCTCTATTTTTCATGATGATGGTAGTTCTCATGATTTCTGTTGGAGTTAGGGTTGCAGGAAAGCACACAAAGCTTGGAGAAGAAGAAGCAAGAATGCACACAACACACAGTGTATTAGATTGTGTCAATGTACAAAAGATAAGTTAGCCCTAGAATGATGGGCGTATATACAAGCTGGGGGAAAAAACCTCCTAAGGAGGGAAAAAGTGCCCCGACGGTCCTAAGTGTGTTCACACACATCACTGCCTATATATATGGCAACAAATCTCCCCTGGGAGTGATGGTGTGAACGAGAGTTGGCACTCATGTATTGGGAAGTGCCATGCCCAAAGTAGATCAGTCCACAAAGGGGAGCAAGCCCAAAGCTTTGCGGAAAGCTTCAAACTTCTCACAAGGACGAGCCTTTGTGAAAAGATCGGCGAGGTTGTCCTATGTTGGCACATATGCCAAGCTGATCTCTCCTACTGAGAGTCTCTCCCTGACATAGTGATAATGCACCTCAATGTGCTTTGTGCGAGCATGAAAAACTGGGTTTCTCGCAACTGCCAATGCGCTTTGACTATCACTGTAGATAGAGGTGGCAGACTCCTGTCCAACACCCAAGTCAACCATAAGCCGTCTGACCCACACACTCTCAACCGTAGCTGTGAAAGCTGCCCTGTACTCAGCTTCACAACTAGAAGTGGCCACAGTAGGTTGCTTCTTGCTCAACCAAGATATGCATGAGCTACCGAGCATGAAACAAAAACCACTTGTGGACACTCTTGTGTCATAGCAACCAGCCCAATCTGAGTCCGAAAAAGCATGTAAATCTGGCGGCAACGATCCCCCCTGGGATAAAACAACCCAAGATGTATGGTGCCACTCAAGTAGCGAAAGATGCATTTAACTGCCTTCCACTGCTGAGACCCTAGGCTATGCATAAACGTGCTCACCTGTGAGACTGCAAACTGAATGTCCGGCCTCGTAATGCATACATAAATGAGGCAACCAACAGCTGCCTGATAGAGTGTGACATCAAAGTGATCTCCAGCATCATGAAGACTCAACTTCAAACCTGCCTCCATTGGAGTAGCAATAGGCTTGCAGTCTTCAAGGCCGAATCTCCGCAACAATATCTCAATATACTTTGTCTGACACAAAGCAATACCTCCATCACACTGCTTAAATTGTATCCCCAAATAATGATGCAAATGCCCCAAATCTGACATCTCAGAAGAGGCATTCAAATCAGCCTTAAAATCAGCAATATAACTCATTTGGTCCTATGAGCAGCATGTCATCGACATAGAGAGAAATGATTAGATGTACATCATCCACACGTTTAACATACAAAGTGCTTTCTGTTGGACTATTCTGAAAACCATGTGCGGTCAAATATGCATGTATCTTTTCATACCAAGCTCCTGGAGCTTGCTTTAAGCCATACAAAGCCCCCTCTTTGAACAAAACCACGAGGCTGCGATACATACACCTCCTCATGCAAATCTCCATTCAAGAATGCAGTCTTTATGTCCAATTGATGTACATTCCAACCATTATGAGCTACCAATGCACAAACGCTACGAATGGTAGTCATACGACAAGTGGGAGTAAAGGTCTCATCAAAATCAATGCCCTTTTCTTGATCATAACCCTTTGCAACAAGTCTAGCCTTATAGCGATCAACACTGCCATCTAGCTTTCGTTTCAACTTAAAAACCCACTTACATCCAATGACCTTTTTACCAATAGGCAAATTACACAAAGACCATGTACCATTCTTCATTATAGCATCATATTCACTTTGCATTGCATCCAACCAATTTTTTGATTTTTGTGTCTCGTCAAATGAAAGAGGTTCTTCCTCTTCACACACACTAGAGACACATCCAAAGCATAACAATCTGATGCATAAGAGGCATGCTGAAAACCTGAACGAGTACGACTAGACATAGGTGCATCAATTTTACTATCACGCAAGGTTTGCATCAGCCATTTAGGCATACCTCTAGCCTGCTCATTTTCAGTCCTATCCTCATAAATTACATCCTCTGTAAATCTGCATCAGAAATAGGCTGATGTATGATGCTGTTTGAAATCTGCAGAGGCTGAATATTTACTTCATTAGGACTTACATTTGAATTCCCACCTGTAAACAGAGGCAACAACATATCAAATACATCCTGTGAGCTCACACCTGTCTCTTTGGTACATAATAACAAAGGCTACACAGCATCTTCCACAAAAACAACATCTCGACTAATCAAGATATGCTTTGACTGCGGATGATACAATCTATAACCCTTGCTCTCAGCACTATAACCAACAAAAATGCATTTGACAGCCTTATCATCCTATTTTCTACGTTGTTGCATAGGCACTAAAACATAGCCCAAGCAACCAAAGACACACAAGTGACCAATAGAAGGCTTCCTACCATGCCAAGCTTTGTACGGAGTAACAGAGTGCAAGGCCTTAGTGGGACACCTATTGAGTACATATGCAGCACACATGACAGCCTCAAGCCAAAACACGTGGCAAAGCTTGGCTTTTGACCATACATCGTGCCACCTCCATAAGTGACTTGTTTTTCCTCTCAGTAACACCATTTTGCTGAGGGGTATACGGCACTGTACATTGGTGTTTTATCCCACGACTAGCCAGAAATGCATCAAACTCTTTAGACATGTACTCCCCCCCTCGATCAGAACGGAGGGTGTCCACAGTACAATTGGATACATTTTCAACCATAAGCAAAAACTGTTTGAAGCACAAAAACACTTCGGACTTTGCCTTCAGTGGATATACCCATGCATGTCTTGAGTAATCATCAATGAAAGTCACGAAGTACAAGTGTTTACCAAATGACGAAGTTGCATAGGCCACATACATCACTATGTACAAGTTGCCATTTGCGAGTGACCCGCACAGAACCATCCTTTGGAAACGGAGAATGCTGCATTTTGCCCAAAATACAACCTTCACAAACATGTTTTAATGGTGCCTCAAGAGGGGCAATGAAGCAACCATATCAAATTTCTGCAAACGCAGCAAACTAGCAAAGTTCAGATGACCAAAACGAGCATGCCATAGTTTTGCATCTGAAACTGCCTTTTCATCAGAAACTGCATTTGCTGAATCTTCCACACACTTGTCATAAGAATTGAGCCGATACAGTCCACGAAACAACGTGCCAGATGCAATAATCGTATCACCAGAAGTCAAATCATGAATAGTACATCTGTCATCCACAAATCTGACTACAAGTCCAAGTCTAGCAAGCGCAGAGACAAACAATAGATTCTTCTTTATCCCTGGCACATACAAAGCATCTGAAAGTGTGAAAGCGCTGCCATTTGTAGCAGTAAGCATAATTTTACCAACGTCCCATTGGGTAAGAAGCATTATTGGCACATGTGACAATATTCCCATTAGGGACAACCTCAAGACAAGTGAATATATCACGATGTGAGGTAATGTGCTTTTGTAGCACCACTGTCAAAATACCATACATCAGAGTCAACAGAAACTGCCAAACATGCATCATGTACAGATGGGTCAAACTGGCAATACACGCTAAACGCCCATTCTGTATCCTGCACAACATTTGTAGAATCTGCATTTGTAGAAGCATCCGCTATTGTGGCTGCGTTTGACTCTTTCTTCTTTGCCTCTTTAGCCTTTAGCTTAGGGCAATTCTTAATGACATGATCAGTTGCCTTACAATAGTTGTACCTAATTTTTTTCTTGCCTTTATCAAGAGCCTTCTCAGACCTATTGTTCCTACCTGTGGAAGGAGAAGAAGTTGCAGACCTACTAATAGGAGAAGAAACAATGGAAGGGGCTGCCTTACCACTTCTTCTCTGTTGGGCAGCAACAAATGCCTGATTTCGATTCTAACTCTTTACGCAGGTAAGAGATTTTTGCCTCGTTACGACTTGCATACAAACCAGCTAGAATATCCTAAGCCTGTTTTGCTGTTTTAGCTGAACGAATATGTGGAGTGATGTTACGTTTGACAGAAAGTGCAATCAAGGCATGAGCCTACGCATCTTTACCATCCCAACGAGCTTGTTCAGCAGTGGGTAAAACAGCAGCAACAGTAGAGCTGCTAGAACCTGCAACATCCTCAACAGATCCTACATCCACAGAACGTGGACGTACATGCATACCCTGCACAATGTTTCACACTCCTTTTGCAACCAAAACATGCTACATCATGTATGCCCAAAGTGGGTAGTTGCTATCTCCATCCAATTTGTCATCAACAAACAACATGCAAAATACATCATTGTTGTTTCAGCCATGGCCACCTGACTGAAACTGATGCAAAAGCTACCTGTAATGAAGCAAAGACTGAACAGAAAACAACTCGTGCTATGTAGCATGGTCCACAATAGAATACGTATGCCTGTTTTGCAGAAAACTGCACTATCAAAATTTTTGCACAAATGACGAAAACACCTGTACAGAACTTGTAACCCAAAAATGGAGCCCGAAACGACCTCAGATGCAATTTCTGAGAACACAAAGCCCTACGACTCTATCTGTAGAGTATAGGGACCTGCAAGCGCTCGTGAAAGCTCACCTCAATCGGAGAATGTGAATCGTGTCAATTTTGAGGCTTCATTATTTGGCGACATTCAAATGCTTATTGTTACAATGCATTTAATGTGGAGGCAATGTTTGTGAGTGTAAATGTGGAGGCAATGTTTGTGGAGTGTAAAAGTGTAGGGTTATAATTTTTTGCCATTGAGACACTCCTTGTGGCCTAGCAAATTTCCCATTGAGCTGCTATCATCTAGGTCTATCCAAGAACGACGTGTTCTTTTAAAGTTCATATAGGCATGACCAGAAAGCTACCAACCAAGTTCCTACTATCACCATAGATGATAGTTCTAAGGAAACCAAGTACTTTGGTATTTTTGGCACTTACACTTTATTCTAATGTTTCACTTTTCAAGTTGAGGTTTACCCAAGTGATTCAATGTAGCAAAGGAGAGTACATTGTGACTAGCATTTGTGTCAAGCATAGCACTATAGAACACTTTACTATAGGGGCTAGGCAATTCAATGGGCATTCTGAGAGTTGAGATGTGATCATCCATGTTGTCGATTACTCTCCAACATGAGCTTGTACAGTAGGTCCAAGGTTTTATTCCTGACGTTGTTGAAGTTTTGTCCATCTTTCCCTTGCCTCCTGTTGGGCTTGGATTTTCTTTTGAGTGTCCTTTACATGGTGGCTTTCTTGTCATGAGAAGCATGTAAGGATTCCTTGGTAAGGGGTCCATAGTATTTTTTAAACTTAAGGAAATCGATAGTTTCAACTCCGTCAAGAGTCTCAACACATATAATACCTTATGGAGTAACTTCAGAAGCCCTATATGGTCTCAACACATATAATACCTTATGGAGTAACTTCAAAAGCCCTATATGGTCCTTTTGTAGTATATTTGGGATTTTTCTTTCACTACTATGGACCCGATATATAAGTACAAGTTCTCCTACCTTGATCTCCTTGTCCTTGAGATTTTGGTCAAACCACTTCTTTCTTCAGTCCTTTTCTATTAGCATGTTTTGCACTGCAATTTGTCTTTCCTCTATGAGTTGTTCTAAAATAAATAACTAGTCAGCCAATTCATTACTATCAAGCTTTTCCTTTACAACTACCCTTAAGCTAGGGATTATGAACTCCCAAGGTATTACTACCTCAAGTCCATACACTATCTTAAATGGCATGTGATCAATTGAGGATCAATTTGCAGCTTTATATGATGTGCGATAGGCCCAAAAAGATGTTGTGAGCTTAGAATCCCAATCAGTGTGTTGAGCATCAATAGTATTTGTCAATATCGAAATAAGAATCTTGTTGGTGCTCTCTACTTGGCCATTCTCTTGTGGATAATATAGCATTGACCTACGATGTGCGATCATGAATGTGTTAGTGAGATTTTTGATAACATTGTTGATGAAATGATTACCTTGGGAGAGAGAGCTTTGATGGAGGGAGAGGTGAAGGGACTTGGGTGGGAGGAAGAGTTATTACATCCATCATCCTAGCATGTGTAGCAAAGGGGGGTTAGAGAAAGGAATCACATTGGTGGCGATTTAGGCAAGAGTCTCAGTTTGTAAGTCGCTACTCAGCAGTAGAGCAAAATTTTGCTGCCATACAAAGATATTTTTCTTTGCTGGGGCATCATTATTTTTCTCTGCTGATGAGCAGCACGCTGCCTAGCAATGAAACTGTGGGCAACTTTCCACCTAGCAATTCTGGATAGCTCATGTCTTTTTATACTAATACATATTTAGTTTTGGCTTGATTTTAGATGTATGACAGCGATCAACGGCTGGATGTTGGTTCTGAAGCATGGTTGAGAGAAAAAATTCATTGTATGTGTGATTGATGTAAGGGCCAATATATACGACAACATCGTATAACAATTGAGACATATGGTTTCATGAGGCATTGGCATGACCAAGTGCAGATGATGACATGGAGGATTTCTCATATTGAGCATGCCATGGCACATCCCTTTTGCATGTATATGGATGGATCTCTAGGAAAGACTCTGGTGTGAACCCACTGACATGTCAACATGAATTTATGTCTTTTGTAGGTATGTGGATGGATCCCCAGGAAGAACTCTGGTGTGAGCCCATTGACATGGATAAATAACATGTGTGGCTCATGAAGCCTGACATGACTAGACATGTGGCTTATGAAGCCTAGCGGCATAACGGAACATGTGTGGCATATGAGGCTTGACATGACAGAACATGTATGGATTATGAAGCCTTACATGATAGAACATGTGTGACTTATGAGGTTTGACATTACAGAACATGTGTGGCTTAAGAAGCCTGACATGACAGAAAATGTGTGGCTTATGAGGCTTGACCATGACAGAACATGTGTGGGTTATGGAGCCTAACATGACAACATGTGTGGCTTATGAGGCTTGACATGACAAAACATGTGTGGCTTATGAAGCTTGACATGAGAGAACATGTGTGGCTTATGAAGGCTTGACATGACAAAACATGTGTGGCTTGTGAAGCCTGACATGGTGTGTTTTTCTTAGAGTTAATGCTCACTGCTCTCATTGACGAGGTAGATTTGGGAGGATATGGCCAAGAGAAGTGAACGAACGTGTGGTGGCTAAGGAGCATACGACCGTATATATGAGAAGTGAATGGGGATATCATGGGGGTCACTCTGTTAACCCCCTATGTAGCATGTGCTTTCCAGGGGTATTAAACAAAACCCTTACTTACAGATTTTTGAATTTTAAAAACACCCCTTCTATTATACTTTTTACAATAAAAGTACCCCTTCTGTACCAAAATTTCTACCATTTCAATTAAAAATCCCTTATGTATGTAAATTTTATGTAACTCCACATGAGAAATAAACCCCTTCTGTTGAACTCACGTGCTAGCTTACATATTTTTGAGTGACCCCCCCAAGACGGCCATTCACTTCTCAAAGAGACTGACCAAAACAGAATGTGCCTAGTTTTCCTTTTGAAATCTCTGTGATTTTGGCCCTATCTTGATGTTTTTTAATGATTTTCTTTTGATGGATGGCTTGGTCTAACCCCAAGTTGTCCACCCAATGATGAGGTTTGTGCTTCTCTCCCTCTCGACTTCATTCTTTTCTTCTTTTCTCTCAAGCTTTTATGGAAAGCTTCATTCCTTTCATGTTTTCCAAGCTTTCGTGGTGGAAAGCTTCAACCATACTCTCTATGTGAGCTTTTGTTTTCCTTCCCCTCTCTTTCCTTTCTCTTTCTCCCCTCTTTTTGCCTTGCCCTAACCCTAGATCTATGCATAGAAGTATTGATAGAGAGCTTTGATAGAGATCTCTCCATCAAAGCTCTCTATTATGCTTTCTATGTAGAAGCTAGGGTTAGGGCAACATAAACCACAAGATTTTAATTATTAATGAATCAAGATTAGGTTAAAGAAACTCACCTTATTTTTCTCCTCTTCTCCTTCTCCTCTTCTCCTTCTCCTCTTTCACTTGTCTTGCTTTCACGCTCCAGCCATATAGTAGCACTCCTTGAGATGTGCTTTATTGTATCGTGCCTCTTATGTCCTATCACCCCTTGAGACGTGCTTTATTGTATCGTGCCTCTTATGTCCTATCCAGCCATATAGTAGCACTCCTTGAGATGTGCTTTATTGTATCGTGCCTCTTATGTCCTATCACCCCCCGGATCCAACATATGTTAAAATGAAGTATAATTTTTTATTTTTTAAAAAAATTTTGTTTATTTTTTGTAAACTTATTCAAAGTCAATAACCCTCAACTCTAGCTTCTTGAGGTAAGAGCTCCCTCTTTTCTCTGTTATGTTTTTCGAGCTTTTCACGGTTTTATGCATTTAGGATTTTGTGATTTTTTGGGTCTCTATGCATGTTGAGAGCTCTCTATACATGCATGGAGCTCCCAATGCATGCATGGAGCTCCCAATGCATGTATAGAGCTCTCTATGCATGCATTGAGAACTCCATGCATGCATAGAGCTCCCAATGCATGCATAGATGTTTAATATTATGTTTAATCTACAAATTACTTTGTTGCATCTTTTGTTTTGTAGTTCTTTCACAAATCCTCTCCTTCAGCTTCACAAAAAAGAGGTAATCCCTCATGTTCTTATAATTTTTTATGCTTTTATCTATGTATTATTGCACCCATTTAGGCTCTATGCATAGGCTTATTGCAAGGTTGCATAAAGCTTATGCATAAGGCTTGTATAAAGCTTATGCATAAAGCTTGCATAGGCTTCTTACAAGCTTGCAAGAAGCATGCATAGGCTTCTTTGCAAGCTTGCATAGGCTTCTTGCAAAGCTCTATGCATAGCCTTCTTGCAAGCTCTATGCATAAAGCTTGCATAGGATTCTTGAAAGTTTACATAGGCTTCTTGTAAGCTTGCATAGCCTTCTTGCAAGCTCTATGCATAAGGCTCTATGTGTAGGGTGGTTACCGATAACCAAGCCAAAACCTCCAAGCGACCAAGATATGAAAATAGTGTGGGTGCACTAGAGCTCAAAAGCATCATGAGCCCCACACAATGGAATACTCTTGGGGAGAAATACCACACATGACATTCAAAAGCATGATCATAGTGGATGTCAAGTCACTAGTTGGGGTGATTGTTCCAATTTACCACTTGGGACTCATCTCTGGGAGATGGAAACTTGCCATCTTGGGGCTACATCATAAAAATCACTATCTCTGGGCACATGATGGAACCATTTGGTATTTTTGGTTCCAAGGTTTTTAGATAAAGAGCATGGTGCAAAAGTTGTAGATATAGTTTTTGATGAGGATAAAACTTCAATACACTTGAACAATTCAATGTTAGCTTCTTTTTTAGGAGAGTAGACAATTTTCAAGGTATGTACTAAGTCTTTGCAGAGTTTTTCCATGAATTGGGTAAGTTCTAGCCTTTGAGCTGGGCAATCTGTGTATCTATGTGGTACAAGGCATGGCTTTGCCAATTGACTACAGATTGTTTTAACAGAAAAGGGTGTTTATAGGCCTTATATAAGGAGAAGCATGGTATTCTATTTCATCAATGGTGAACTTATGTATGCCCTTAGGACATTGACACTATGAACACCAGACACATGATCGATTTGAGAAAATGGATGCATTGTTCACCTTGCAGGACTGACCTAGTTTTCTCATGGAAGCATACTTTTGTTTTTAGTTTTTGAATAGCAATAACAGTAGGCTGGTATGCATAAGGATCATGTTTTTGGGATTTTTATGATGATGCTAGGGATTATTGGTAAGGAGCTAAAGGGGCTATAGATACAAAAGTTTGTGGTATAAGCTCATTCCTTTAGGTAGATTGGATATCTAAGTCCCATGTCTGAGGAAGTTTGAGATCAAACCATTTGAGCATGATTGGAAATATTTTCTCGATGGTGGCATGAGCTTTCATAATTATGGTTTGGTCTTTTTGGTTAGGACCATTCACCCCTCAATGACAACCCTTCACACAGTAGCTCTTAATCAAGAAAATTGAGGACTAAGGGCATAAAAATAGCAACTCCACTGCATCACTCCCATAAGCAACGTTGATAACACTATCATCATTAGCAGTGAAATCTTGTGCCAACCTTTCACTTAAGTGCATTGGAGGGGGCGGTGATAGTAACATAGCCTTGCTCATATGCATGAGCTCATGATATCACAAAGAAAACATGCAGAGATAATCAACTGCTTTCTTAAGTGGGTCACACATGGACCAGCGCGGAGTCCCATGTGGGCCATCATGCTGACGTGGCGCAAATGGTTTTGGGTGCATATATATTAACACTTAACATAGCAATATTCACTAATCGCTTTCTTAAGTGGGTGACACATGGACCAGCTCGGTGTCTCATGTGGGCCACCGTGTTGGTTCCTGACATGGGACACGTGGTGCTTACGGTAACACGACAGCTTCTTGTACACGGAAATAGAAGTAGCAACACATGTGTAGCATGGTCGCCTACCACTGGCATGGTCACCTTATGAAATTTATATATCTAACCATAAAATAAGGTTTTGCCATGGTCACCTTAGGAAATTAATATATCAAATAGGGAAAATGGTTTTGGGTGCTTAACAGGGAAAATGGATTTAGGTGCATATATATTAACACTTAAAATAACATTATTCACTAACCACTTTCTTAAGTGGGTCACACATGGACTAGCCCATGCTAGTTCCTAACGTGGGACACATGGCACAAATGGTTTTAGGTGCATATATATTAACACTTGACATAGCAATATTCACTAACCACTTTTTTAAGTGGGTCACACATGGACCAGCCCGGTGTCCCATGAGGGCGACTGTACTGGTTCTTGATGTGGGACATGTGGTGCTTCACAAACCTCATAGTGGCACACATGGACCACCATGTGCACTTAAGTGCAATGTAGGGGGAAGTGATAGTAACATAGCCTCGCTCATATATGCATACAGATCAGCCTAGATCGACCACTATGCTAGTTCTTGGTGCTCACCAAGAGACACGTGGAGCTATCTCGAGCTATTCTTTGAGCTATCTTACAAAGCATTTTAGGCCTTCGACACGTGTTCACGCATGCAAAATGAATGAAGATGACCAAGAGGACAAGTGCTGACATGATAGGTGCTTGCATGGAAATAGGAAGCAACAACACACATGTAAGCATGGTCGCCTACCATTGGCATGATCACCTTACGAAATTTATATATCCAACCACAAAAGAAGGTTTTGCCATGGTCACCTTAGGAAATTAATATATCAAACATGGAAAATGGTTTTGGGTGCATATATTCATGCTGATAATTGTCTGTAAATATATGTAAGGGATGCAATGTATTCTTCCTCTAGGAGTATTCCACCAATGGAATACCCTAGAAGCTTGTTCCTTGCACATGATCTTCATGACAATGAGTGTTGCTAATATCATGGCCTTCTATGTGTGTCTACATGTGCATTTTTTGTTATATTGTTCAATTTTTCCTATGCTTGAATGCATCTTTTTTTTGTTGCAGAAGTCATGCCACCCAAAAAAAGGCAAGCAATCGGAGATCTAAGAACGAGTGGGAGAAAGAAAAAAAACCCTCAAGATAAAGAGCAAGCCATACCAATTGAGCAAGCCGTAGGCTCTATGCATAGAGCTTTATGAATAGCTATTTATGAATGTTTTATATATGTATTTGGGTTGGGTTATATGTATAGGCAATGTGGATTGACCTATTGTAACAAGACCCAGATGTTGAAAATCTGCTCAATATCATCAACCAACGATATGGATAGTAAGGTTGGACTCAGTTCTCTTAGACACAGGTATCATTTGACAAAACCTTTTCACATACATAGAGTTTACCCTTTATGCATTTTGTAAGTCAATTTGTTTAATCTTATAAGTAGGCCAACTTACCATCAAGCCAGTCGACTCCATATGTATGTAGGATGAAGAGGAAGATCCAGACTACGAGTGTAAAGTGGGAGAAGGAAGTGAAGACGAAGATAAGTCAGAAGAATCCGATGAGGATTCTGAGTAGCCTCCTCTTCCTTGATTTCTTTTTTGTATATGGCCAAAGGCCCAACAATTCAAGAAATACAATACATATTTGGTTCACTTACATTCTTCTCAGTTTATGTTTGTATCAAGAACTTGTCTCTATTTTAATTAAAAAAAGAGCTAGGGAAGACTCGGAGTCTTATACAGACTCCCCAGTCTGCCCTAGTTTCTTTTTTCCACATAATTGTATCGCTGCTCAGCCAGGGAAAATAATAGCAAAATTTGGCTACTGAACAAGGAAAAATCGTTTGTTTAGAAATTTTTTGCTACTTAGCAGCGATCCCCTTGCAACAAATAACAACATTTTTAGTAGTGAAATGGGCCTGACATCTATGTACCCTTATAGTTATAAAAACGAGATAAAAGCGCTGCTATTTTTGATGCTACACCCTCATTCTGTTGTAGTGATCTAAGAAAGCTTTAACAAACTCTCTTAAGAAGTTCTTAAAGGTATTATGCATCAGCTTGTGGGCTTGTGCATTGGTTAGGCCAAATGGTTTAACATGATAAGCATACACCCCACCTTCTATAACAAATGTTGTTTCAGCTTGGTCTTCATGTGCAATGAAAATTTGATTATAGCTTGAGTATCCATCTAAAAAGCTATAAGATTCCTTGCCTACAACTTTCTCTAGCACATGTTTAGAATAAGGCAAGGGGTAGTGATCCTTTTGGCGGGTGGTAGCATTCATCTTCTTGAGATCCACACACTAAGTTTTCCATTTTTGCTAGGCACAACCACAACAATAGGTGAAACCCGTTATGAGTCTTCGATCTCATAAATGAATCTGCATTCAATAAACTTGTCAATTTCTTCCTTCATAATTTTGGCATATTTAGAATTCATTGGATAGGTTCATTGTTGCGAGACTGGTCTTGAGCACATTTAGTACCATTGGGATGGTGTGCTGTACAACAATAGTGGCACTCCCTTTATGTCAGTCCACGTAAAGAAGTCCCTATACACCTTTAGGAGAGTTATAAGTTTAGCCTCCTCAGCCTTATTTAAGTCTTGGCTATGTAGACATGCTTAGGCTTCTCTCCTAGTTCAGCCAAGTCTACTGCCTTGATCTTTGCAGGCCCATCATAGCCCACTTTCACTTGTGGGGTTATGTGTTTAGCATTATCAAAAACTAACTAACTTGCTCTCCCCTATGGTGTATGACTTGTAACACTCAGGTGCTGGATGCAAGTTGGGCTCATTTGTCTTTCCTTAGTGAGCTGCTTCAGCTATTGTGTAGCCTTAGCCTCTAGTTCCTTCTATGCAAGTTCATGATTTTGTTTCCTCTTGGCTGAGCGACTCGATTTTAGTTCATCAAAGACTTGCACCTTAGCTATATCAATTTGGGGTGGCCTATAATACTTGATCTTTTGTAACTCCTCTCCCCAATTGTTTATAAACTTTCGATGTAATTCTATTGCACCCATGTACAGAAGCCATTGGGCGGTAGTTGTTCTTTCTTACAACCTTCTATAATGATTTTCTTGTATAATTTTTACGTCTCTACCATCTTCGGAGATGATCCTTGGTGTTTTGAAGAACTTGTTCCTTTTTTTAGATTGGGAATCCGTATTAGATTCAGAGATTCTTTTGATGAATTTTAGGCCTGTCTCACCAGGTACCAAATATTGCCAAGGGCATGTATGTATGGCACAATGCTCATGAAGCTAGCTTCTTTTGTAGATGTTGGAGACATGATAGAAGTGAGCTTAACACTGGAAGACATAGGGACTAGGAGACCCTTGTAGGAGGACATGTTGTAGAGCCTCAAAATCTCCTTGTCGACAAAGCTGGATTGAGAAAGTGAAACGGTCCCTTTGGAAGTTTATATCTCTAGTAGACCTATATGCCTTAACAGAAATGGGGTGGCCATTCATGATGGGAAAAACATATCGGATATTTTGGGCTTAGAAGCCTTGAAAGCATACTCTCTGTTGTGCATAGGAGTATGTCATCTACATAAACTCCCAAAATGAGCATGGTGACCTGTGTGTGGCAGGTATAGATGTTAGGCTTTATCTGCAATTTGGTGTAGTCTCATTGAATCCTAAACTAGTGAAACTTCATAAACCATTGTTGTTGTTTGGACAATAGATTACCTTGTGTAGATAACAAACTTGACAGAGCTTGATAAGGAGTACATGTGATACCAAGTGGGTATAGGTGGCCATGTTGAGGACACATTATGTAAACTTTTTTACCATTCGGATTTGATGATGTAGTATTGATGGAAGAATTCAATGCTGGTCCCATTTTATGTGAGCTTGCTAACAGAAAGTAGATGTCATTGATACTCAGGACTGGAGGTGTTGCCTGGAGTTGAGAAGGAAGTGCTTGTATTGTTCATCATAACATCCTCTTGAAGGATCTTTGCAACTAGTGTTTGAACTTACAAATTGGCCCCACAGATGATTATGTAGTGATTGGCGGCGGGTAGTTTTCTCCTCGGACATGTGGTGCGCTTTATCCCATATGCCTAAGCTAAGGGTCATTGACCCTAGTATATAGGGCTAAATAGAGCCCTTGGCATTCCTTAACCCTCCACCTTTATGATGCATACAAGGGTCTTGAGGGAGGGGGGGACCTAGCCTTATTGTTGGTCGCGTGTTATTGCCCGCATTATCATGCACCATTTCCATTAGTGGTATCAGAGCTCTGAGGTTCCCACTTCGCCTCTATGTGTCCTCTCTAGTGCTTTCTCACTGTGTACATGCTATAGGGTATGGCCAAGCCAAGACCATTTGTGCCTCTGAGGCAAGCCGCTCGTGCCTCTGAGTTAAGCCATCATGCCTCTGAGCCAAGGAGTTCGTTCCTCTGAGCCAAGCCATTGTGCCTTTGAGCCAAGTCATCCTTATGTGATGCAGCCTCTGTAAAATTCTAGGCTGGGAGCCATGTCGAACGACATGGGGGTGTTGATGGCTGGTTTCGTCCTCGACTGACATGTGGCACACTTTATCCCATATGCTTAAGCTAAGAGTCCTTGAACCTAGTATATAGGGCTAAAAAGAGCCCTTGGCCTCCCCTAACCCTCCACATTGGATACAAGGGTTCTGAGGGAGGGGGACCTGCCTTGTAGTTGGCAGTTTGTTGTGTCCCACATCGTCATGCACCATTTCCATCAATGCCAAAATCAACATGGCTTGAAGAGTCTCTAGTATGGTGAGACCAAAGATGGTGGTATCATTGAGATGAGAATTCCAGCTGTCCAAGAATTTGACAATTGATTGTCCTTCATTCGAGAGAGTTGAGGTTAACAAGGCATTTGACAAGAGTCACTTGAGACACCAAATAGCCCCACGTGTGCATAATAGTCACTTTGCACCTTTGACATGCCAACCATGGTGGACATTGACTCCTGTTGAAATATGAATACCATGTGCAAGTTATCTATGGTGGATCAAAGACTAGAGCTAAGTTAAAACACATGATGAGTAAGAAATAGTATGAACACACAAGAGAGAAAACAATATTGTGTAAAATAGTTGGTTTATTACTTCATAGGCAAGTGCCCTTTAATGGACCCCATACAACTGAATACCACCTGGTGGTTTTATCAAAACAAGTGCTTTAGAATGAAACTAGGTGCTAGAGAAGCTTCACCCAAAAGCTAAGTGATTTCGTCTCTTTCACATGTACATGGTCCATTTGGTCCTATCGTTCTAGGGATGTGTTTGGTGCATATTTCAACACCCCCTTCAAACACATAATCATTACAATTGTATTAATGACCTTTGATGACTCACCACAACTTATGCTTACCTAACAACCATGCTAGATGATTTCCCTTTTACTATGACTACTTACCGTCACCATACAGGTTTAGGATGGCAATTTAAGCTTAAGGCTAGCTAGGAGTAGTTGGGATAGAGGTTTAATATATGATTTACAAAGATTTACAACACTTATGTAAAGTTGGGCATTAAGAGTTTGGGGCCGAGCCCAAGACATAATCTAGGGAAGGTAATCACTATGCATTGTGAAGGCTTCATGATGCCCCTTGTTGTCCTCCTTTGGCTCTCCATGCTCTCCTTCTTGATCTCCATAATCCATGCATAATTGTAATAGGCATGTCAAAGGAACCAAATCACTTAGCATGTTGTCGAAATCGGGAGGCAATGACTTGAGTAGCACCGCAATGGCAATGTCTTCATCCACCTTTAGTGAGATAAGTTGGGTCATAAGACTTTGCATATGATTAAGATGAGATGCAAGAGAAGTTATAGAATTCATATCAAGTTTAAAAAACTCAATAAGCAAACCAAACTTGAAGCTCCTAGATTGAGCCCCAAATAGGGTATACAATTGATCCCATGAAGCCTTGGAATATTCACATCCATCCACATGGTGTATGTATGTGTCATCCAAATCAAGGGTTATGATGGCTCTTGATTTGTGATCTTTGGTATACCGTGTCGGAATCTAGTAGCTTGGTCACTTGGCTTCTTCTCCTTTCCACTTGTGATGCTCCATAGGCCTTTCTTCTCATGAGGATGCGCTTGATGTGAGTTTCCCAAGTGTGGAAGTTTTGCCCCTTGAAGCGGAAGGTAGTATCATACATGAGGCCATTAGGGTTGAGAGAGTTGAACAACACACTTGAAAGTAAGTATTAAAGAGAGTTTGACTCAAACTTGAGGCACCTTGAAGATTGAAGCTGTTGGTGAATGAGAGATTTGAACTAGAAGATTTAGAAGAGGCTTGGATTTGATTTAAAGAAATTGTTGGGCCTTGAAAGAGAGGCCAAGACCAACATTAAGATGGAAAAAGTGATAAGGATTAGAGAGAACACTTGATTAGCCAAAAACAAGGAAGTATAAGCGATAATTAATCACTAATTATGATCATAAGAGCTTGTGGCTATGGCTATGAAAAACACAGCTCTGTTACGGAGCTTGGATCTCCTAGATGAGGAAACCTTTGGCCCAAGCCCTCTTAGGGCAACCTAGAGCACATAAGGGCACATCCTCATCTCAAAGGAAATAGATGATGGCGGCTTGTAGATACTAGATGCGACAATGACTAATTATGATCATAAGAGCTTGTGGCTGTAGTGGATGTGAAAAACACAGCTCTGTTATACAGAGCTTGGATCTCCTAGCTGAGGAAACCTTTGGCCCAAGCCCTCTTAGGACAACCTAGAGCACATAAGAGCACAAGCTCTTATGATCATAATCACTAATTATGATCATAAGGAGCTTGTGGCTATGGTGGTTGTGCAAAACACAGCTCTTGGATCTCCTAGCTGAGGAAACCTTTGGCCCAAGCCCTCTTAGGCAACCTAGAGCACATAAGGGCACATCCTCATCTCAAAGGAATTAGATGATGGCAGCTTGTAGATGCGACAATGACTATATGACCAAAAAACAGATGATTTTGGGAAAAAGGATGAGCTAATAGATGTGATTAATAGTATGGGATTGCCTTGAGGTGTAGAAGAAGCCCACAAAGAAATTTGAGATCAAGTGGATCAAGTGGATCAAGTGGGGAGCAATCACTCCTCCAATAGCTGATGTGGGTATGGCTGGCAGCTTTGGAATCTAGTGAAAAAGACAAGATAGCATTAAATGTGAGCTAATCTCACCAAATTTAGGTTGCAGGTCGTCCTAGGATCCCTACCTATTCTTGGCTATGGTGAATCAAAAACTAGAGCTAAGTTAAAACACATGATGAGTAAGAAATAGTAGAAGGGTTGTGTACACACAAGCAAGACAAAAATATTGGGCCAAATAGTTGGTTTATTACTTCATAGTAGGCAAGTGCCCTTTTATAGATCCCATACAACTCAATACCACCTAGAGGTTTCACCAAAACAAGTGGTTTAGAGCTAAATTAGGTGCTAGAGAAGCTTCACCCACAAGCTAAGTGATTTGGTTCCTTTCACATGTACATGGTCCATTTTCCCCTATCCTTCTAGGGACGTGTTTTATCCATATTTCAACAACTCCACCCCTTCTTCTACAACACGCACTCCCACAGAGGTTGTTTCCTTTGTATAGCCCTTAACTTGGGGTACTCAAGTGGAGCACCTACCCACCCATGCAGTTGCAATACCTTGCACCTCCTATGTGCCTCAACTAGTGGAATCTGATTCCACCACTACAACAACAATAGCCCTTGTTCATGGGGATTAGCCAGGTTGCAATTGGATCTCTTTCGAATCAACCATTCAAGGGACTCTTAGTTAGTCTCTCCCCTTGTTGGTTAGTTTTGGGTCAGTGGTCCCTGACCATGCAGATGACAAGTCTCATCTCACCTGTTTTCCCTTACGGTCCCTTATGGATCAACAACAGTGCTACGCATTGCAACAACCATGCCCATATCAGTACCCTCGGCTCTACTCACAACAAAACCAAATTTCCATAGTACTCTACCTCGGCATCTAGACCAATGTGCCTCACCTGATCTTGGTGTGAGAAAACCCCTATCCCCAATTCTGTAGTGTTTTCAAAATTTGGTATGTTTGTCTACTTGTTCCTTGTGCTACAAGTCAATTTGCCCATTCCATCCCAACTCTTTGTGGCCCTGAAGCCCACTTTGTGGTCTGTTTCAACATCATCACCCTTATCACTTTTCGCGCTGCCATCAATGTCAACACATACCTATCGTATTTCATGTTTTCAAATGATGTAAGACTAGCAGAGCAAGGCTATTTCTTAATGGCTCTATCATTGCCCAAGCCTCACCCTACATCAAACTTTTGAAGGACCTGCAGTGGCCAGCCTGCTCCAACAGCCAGGTAATCTACTTTTTTTTTTCTCTTTTTATATTCATCCTACTTGTAGACTTTGTAATGATATTGATTGAACTTGATGGCTAGTAAGGTATTATATTGGGTTAACTTGAATTTGTATATTTTTCTCTGCCCCATGGTGATACATTGATACATTTGACTAACTTGATGATGATTGAGTGTGGGCAGAAAGTAAATCTCAACAAACTCAAAATAAATGCAATATTGGGTTAACTTGAATTTGATACACTAATACATTTGACTAACTTGATGATGATTGAGTGTGGGCAGAAAGAGAATGTTAGCAAACTCAAAATAACTACCTTGAACTTGCAATATTGTAGGCAATTCAATTTGGTAACTTTCTTATTGTCGCTACACATCTATCCCTACGTCTTAACATAATTAAAGCCTTATTTTAAATTAGTTTTGCTTGGGAGGATGGGGAGACATTGTAAAAGTATTGAGCTTGATTTGATCTTGAGTCTTTCTTCATGCTAATGCATTTGGCAGCCAATGAGAGAGAGAGAGAGAGAGAGAGAGAGAGAGAGAGAGAGAGAGAGAGAGAGAGAGAGAGATTTATTCACCTTCTTGTCTTTAGATATGGAGGGTCGGTCTATGGTAATGTCTCATAGGGGGAGATGTAAAAAGAGGAAGCCCAAAATGATGCTCTGGTTGCTTCGGAGTCTTCATCAAGCAAGCCCAAAAGGTGGTGGAGAAATCAATGGAATCTTCTTCATCCTTGGGCATACTTGAACAAGTACCCATGTAATGAGGATAGGATCAAATGTACATGGTGTCAAGATATAGGCAAAGTTAATACATTTACAGAGGGAGGATCCCAAAGCTTTTAGCATTGAATGAGCATGCAAAATCAGCTGATCATAAAATGGCACCAAGTGCTCATTGTGCAAAGATAAAAACTGGTGGAAAAGGACCAATAGATGAGGGTATTGAAACTATAGTACATTCTGAACATTTAAGGATTGTAACTTGCATGAAATTGGTACATTTTTGTGCATGCAATGATATTTCATTGGAGAATATCCGATTGCATGTAAGCTCCAAAGGGATCTTGGTACTCCCAATATGCCGGAATCCGATGGTATGGTGCTTATACTAATCTTGTTTCTAGAAGGGAATTCTTGATAGCCATGAGGGATTAAATTAGAGAGGAGTTTCATGCTGAAATTTACTGATGTGAAAAACTGGATGAACTTTAGAGCTTTCTGGTAAAGCTAACTTATAAGAAACACTACCTACTTTTTAAAGTATTGTAAATGGACCACAATGCCTTGGAGAAAGATTCGGAGTGCGCGGGAACCTTGAAAAACACTTTATCACCTTCCTCAAATATGTTTTACCTATGATCTTTGTTTGCACAATGTTTAGCACGGTCTTGTGCTCTCTTAACGTTATCTTTCACGATTTTCATCATCTCCTGGAGATCTTGAAGAAAATATTTAACCTTTTGTATCTTTTCTTTCTCGAGTCCAACGGCACTGGAGCTCGTGGTTGAAAAACCATATGGACTAACTCCTGTTGTTGAATGTTTGGCACCATTATAAGCAAATTCCAATATGGGTAAATATTCTTTCCAATTGGTTTGATTTTTTCTTACATGTGCTCGTAGCATATCTTCCAAGACTTGGTTTACTCTCTTGGTTTGACCATCACTTTGAGGATGATCAGTCGTACTCATACTTAGCATGGTGTCCAATCTTTTGAACACAGCATGCCAGAAATGACTATTAAACTTTGTATCTCTATCACTAACTATATCAGCAAGGTAAGCCATATAATCGATAGATATTTTCAATGAATAGCCTTGCTAACTGAGTTATAGTCATTGTCATTTTTGTCGGGATAAACCAACACATTTTAGTCAATCTATCCACGACTACCCAAACTGAATTGTGGCCTCTTTTCATTTTAGATAATGCAACTATAAAGTCCATTGAGATACGAGTGAGATACTCTCCCACTTGCCATTTGGGATCTCTAGTGGACTTAATAAACCACCCACCTTTAGGCATTTTGCTTTATTAACCTGGCACTTTTGGCATTTTAAGATATAGTCCTCGACGTCCTTACTTAAGGCAGATCAATAAAATTATCTCTTAACTTGTGCATATGTCTTCCATATTCCAGGATGACCAGCACTCGGACTATCATGACATTCATATGAAATACGGCACCTAATGTCTAAGTCCAAAGGTATACATACTCTACCTTTGTAAAGTAGGTAACCATTATCAATGGAAAAAATCTTCCAATAATTTCTTTCTTCTTGAGACATCTCTTGAGGCTTACCGCTAGTGGAAGTGTCTGTCTCATCATGAATAGGGCTATCTTTATTTGTAGTTAAGGGATCCCTCTTCTCTATGACACTCCACACATGGGCATAGTGCAAATCATTAACGCACTTCCCCTTAAGTGATTCCAAAAAATCACTCTTAATTTGAGTAAAACTTAACTCATTAACCATGGGCATGCAACTCAATGAATCGGCTACCACATTGTAACGTCCTTTTCTATATCTTAGTTGAAAGTCAAACTCTTGGAGAAACTTTGCTCATCGAGCTTTGCATCCTTTCAACGCTTTTTGACTAGATAGCCATTTGATACTCTTATGATCAAAGACTATCTCAAATTTGGCACCATATAAATAATGCCTTGACTTCTTTTAAGGCATGAATAATATCATATATCATGAATAATTTTATTAGCTCGATCCAATTTACTTGCAAATGCAATAGGTTTCCCCTGATAAATGGAGATATACTGAGTCAATGTGAGATTTCTCATCTCACAGTTGTCCCATGCTTCCCAATTATGATCCATCTCATTCTCTAGAAGAAAGTCTTTCATGAATGCACTTTTAAATTCAGGCCGATTTTCAGACTCCAAGCTCATCCACCGCTTGTATGCTTGACCTCCTAGAGTTAAGCTCGCTTCAAGCACACGTATCTCCTCTAGAGTGTGACGCAATCGATAAAAATCGTGTCACTCTTGTCAAAAAATGTTGTTTGCATCCTTATTACGTTCCTTCTCCTTCCCATTAAAAGTCAAAGGTTTCCGATCTTTAAGAATAGTAGAAGCATCTCTGGAATGAGATATACTGACATTCACGTTGCCCCCTTGGGTGGAAGCCACTGGCATCCCTCCTACTGAAGCACTTATAGTGGTAGAAGCTTGCATATTATACTTTAACTCCTGAAGAAAGAGGAGTATCTTATTGTACTTGGCCTCAATATCCAAAGTATGGGACAGCTCTAGAGCCTTAAATTGTTTTTTGCTAACCAGATTATCATCAAGAAGATCATCGTTGGTCATCGTTAGCTCTAAATATGATTGTTAGATTCCATATAAACCCTCTAAATGTGATGCAAGAAAATAAACACAAGCACCAACCTCAAGTCCAACCTCTAGGAAAGCAACTGGATTGTTAGCTCGAAGTGAAATCATCGGTGCGGTATGAAAAGCTAAGAGTTGTCGTGGTGACGAAGAACCTCTCAGTCGTCGTAAAAAAAGCTCTAATATCCTCTTGAATATTCCAGCGTGGGAATGGCCTCCAAATTCCAAAGGTTCAAAACCTTTGAAATTTATCTTCTCTTCTTCTTAAAAAGAAAAAAGAGAAATTTTTGAATTTCAAAAAAGCTTCAACGTTTTCTGAATTTTGAAGAAGCTCCTGCGTTATGCTGCAATATGGCGGCTTCCAAGAATATCTCTGTTATCAGTGTGCATGCCGTTCTCGGTCTGGGTGCTGAGGCGAGGAGTACAGTGGCTGCCATGGGCTATGTACACCACGCTGGTTGGTGTACCGGCCAATTACTTTGGTGACGGTGGTTGTGGACATCGTGGGAGTCGGCCATGGCTGTGGTTGTTGTTACAACTGTAACACGATGGTGGCAATAGCATATACGGCTGGTTTATGCGCAGATAGGATCGCGGATTCTTCCACAATGTGCAACGCTCAATAGATAAGTATGATGGCGTTGCAAATCAACGTGCTCTAATACCAGTGTTAGGGCAGCTTCAGCCGCATGACTTCTTTCCCAAGATATGGGTGCTGAGAGCTCTCTGAATCACCTCCCAACCACAGCCAAAAAGCTACACAACCTTCTATCTTTGGACCCCATTCTTTTATTGTGCCCGGCCACTCTTATTAGTGCCTAGTCACCCTAGAGTCCGTATTCGATCATTTTTGGCTCCTCTAAACCTCGCCCGTGCCTTGTCTGGACAGTCGAGCTCTCTAGATTCCCAATAATCTCGTTGTCATAACATGGGGCTTCTGTCGTCAAAATGCTATTAAAAATAACTTGAGATGTGGATTGTGCTTGGAAACCCTCGATGCCTTGATGTTGTTATCACTTAATGCATTGGAATGATGCATTAAGTACTTGGTTGGAAAGCAAAGATAGGCGGGCAATGCCATTACAATGGTGTATGCTTTTATGCCATTGTTGGACTATATAGCTTGCAGGTTGCATTTGGACAAAGGTTTCATTTTGGAAAAAAGTCATGGGTGTCTAGACTATATAGCTTGTAGGTTGCATTTGGGAAAAGATTTCATTTTGGGAAAAGTTTATGGTTGGACTATACTGTAAGATCCCTATTCCCACCGAGCAACGGATTCAGGGTACTGGCAGCGGAAGTAGCGCTTCTCGCGCGGGACAGGGGTCCCACACTCGGGGCCTCGCCCACGGATATCCGGATAAGAGACTAATCCGTCGGTTGTTCCAAAACCGATCCCGGAAAAACTTCCTCTACCGGAAAGCACGGGCGATTCCACCAGGATAACTTTTTACTCTAACGTAGTCAAGATCATTTCTGATCGAGATGATCCGATTACATCTATAAGATACTTAGTCAGTTCAAGGAAGAAACTTGCACTTGGATCATTGGGATCAACGCTTTTTTCCCCATTCAAGAGGCACAGCCGTTGATTCCTATCCATAGAACAGTTTCTGTCCGGGATTTATTTTTTTTTCTATCGTAAAAACAAAAGTTTGAGTCTCGATTTACGGATCCATCAGTCCAGCCTAACCCCATCCAATCCCATGGGTTAGCCAACCGTCCAACCACTGTAGTGATGGGATCCAATTAAAAATTTGGTTAGGTTTTGTCCCGGGTACCAAGGAAAAGAGTTCCAAGGCCCCCTAGCCGGATGTTCATGCAAAATAAAACTAGTCACACCACTCACACACCCAATATGAAATTGCCTTTTTCAACCAGATTCAACCAATTTAAAACAATCCTTTAATAAAACCATAGTATCATTGATCACCATCTTCCAATTTATCCAATTGATTCTTAATTTCCCATCATTCCTTCATCAGAGTATCTATGGCATCATTGGCAACTAGAACGCTCAGGAGCCGTTTCGATAGTTCCTAGCCCATAATACTTGGCAATATAATCACTTAACAAGATGGACTCTCGTTGAAGATCAGCAAGATCAACCAACAGATCCATATAAGGAGCCATGGACTCATCCATTGAAGACCAGCAAGGTCAATCAACCAGATCCATGCTCGATTTCAGAAAACAACTCCAACTCTGTTCCAATATCTTCCTCGACGCACGCATGGGTATCCTAGGCAACCCAGAGCCCGAGCACCGTATGGTCAGCACCCTCTAGGATCCTTCGCAGGTAACCTAGCGCTTCACGCATAGGCCGCTTCCTTGGCCCCTCATCCATCGTACCGGAAGCTCACCATTTTAATCGCACCGAGGCTGGTCAAGACCTCGGCCGACCTTGCTACGCGAGACGTCCTTCATTGACTCCCCGTCAGCAGTTGCAACTTTACCATCACGACTTTAATCACAAGACGGTCAAAATGCTCCCCCCAGCATTCTTAACATAAAACAATCATTTACAAACAGCATTTACAAACAGTTTACAAATACAATTTCTATTTTAACTTTCATTTTTCCACATTATCTTTCATCAATCTACATTACTTATTCCATATTCCATTTATATGTATACTCATCCCATCACATCATTTCTATCTCATCACTTCAGATTCCCTCACATCGCATATCGTATATTCACATCCATACATCCACATCTATATGTGTACATTCACATCTACATGCATACATCTACATCTCTATTCATACATCTACATCCACATTCACATTCACCTCCATACATCTACATCTACATGCATACATCCACATCTCCATTCACATCTACATCTATACATCTACATCTACATGCATCCATCCACCTCCACATCCACATCTACATCTATACATCTACATCTACATGCATACATCCATATCTCCATTCCCATCTACATCTATACATCTACATCTACATGCATCCATCTACCTCCACATCCACATCTACATCTATACATCTACATCTACATGTATACATCCACCTCCACATCCACATCCGTATCTATACATCTACATCTACATGTATACATCCACATCCACATCTATACATCTACATCTACATGCATACATCCTCATCTCCATTCACATCTACATCTATACATCTACATCTACATGCATCCATCCACCTCCACATCCACATCTACATCTATACATCTACATCTACATGCAACATCCTCATCTCCATGCATAATAAAATTCTTTTAATTAATCTAGGATGATAGTTCCTAGAATATGGTAGGAAGTCCTCTTTTTATGCTTTGAATGAATTTATTTTATGCGTAATTTCTATAAAAATTTTGCCATAGCTCCGCTACTATGACTGATAAATCTCAATTTTTTTCTAAGGGATAAAGCTCATTATTAAAGAAATAATTAGAATGGTCTCTAATTGGATCATCAATCCATAATGGTCTCTAATTGGATCATTAAGAAAAACAATTAGAATGGTCTCTAATTGGATCATCAATCCATAATGGTCTCTAATTGGATCATTAAGAAAACAATTAGAATGGTCTCTAATTGGATCATCAATCCATAATGGTCTCTAATTGGATCATTAAGAAAACAATTAGAATGGTCTCTAATTAGGTCATCAATCCATAATGGATTGAATCATCAATGTGCATAAACTAAAAGCATAGCAAAAGCCATTAATTTGGCCTCAAGCATAGCTTAATCTTGGATTAAGGAAAAGCTTTATGAAAAGCTTCATTTGGATTGAGAATGGGTCATGAGTATGACCATTTCTTGAGTGAGAGAGAGAAATTATAAAAACCATTAGAATTTAAATATAAGTGGAAATTAACTTCTATAGCATTTATTAAATTATGTAACTCTTCACTACTATTCACCAATTAACTTCAATAGCATTTAAAAAAACCATACCAATTAAACTTCTCAAGCTTGAGAGGGGTTGAGAAGAGAGAATCATTGAGAAATCATAGAAAAGATCAAAATTCAATATACTTACCTTATGATTTGCTTGATTCTTTATTCACGGTAGAGGCCCCCAACCAATCAATTGGTTTAGTATGTTGATGGAGCCACCAATGGGGATTGAAGAAAGAGAGAAGTGTCAAAAACTAGTGAATTATTAAAGAATTCACAGTTCTTGGCTTAGGTGGAGTAACATAGCATAAGACACTATATATTTTGGCTTAGATGGAGTAGAGTAACAAAGCATAAGACACTATCTAATTTGGCTTAGGTGGAGTAGAGTAACAAAGCATAAGAGACTATCTAATTTGGCTTAGGTGGAGTAGAGTAACAAGGTATAAGACTCTATCTAATTTGGCTTAGGTGGAGTAGAGTAATAAGGCATAAGACTCTATCTAATTTGGCTTAGGTGGAGTAGAGTAACAAGGCATAAGACTCTATATTTTTTTTTCAACAAGGGAAGGCTTCTATTTATAGGAAAATTTGAGCTCCTAACCAAACAAACTGATTCTAGAATTTCCCAAGTCAGTTTGGTCACTTTTTGACTATTTTTAGGTCAGTTAAGTTAACTTTTTGGAACTAGACTTGAATTAGGAGAGAGGAGAGATAAAATATCTCAATTTTTATGAGTTTAAAACTCATTCAAGCATGTGAAATATGCACCTCCTTTAAAGAGCTCTCCTTCCTTACATATGTGTCATAGTTTTTTTTTTACTAATAAACCTTGTACATTTTCAACTCTTCATCTTATGTGAAATATGCACCTCCTTTAAAGAACTCCCCTTCCTTACATATGTGTTTTTTTAAACTAATAAACCTTGTACATTTTCAACTCTTCATCTTATGTGAGCATTTAAGGGACTCCCCTTCCTTACATATGTGTCATAATAAAATCATTTAAGGGAAATATGCACCTCCTTTAAAGAACTCTCCTTCCTTACATATGTGTCATAATGGAATCATTTTAATATTGCTCATAGTTTTTTACTAATAAACCTTGTACATTTTCAACTCTTCATCTTATGTGAAATATGCACCTCCTTTAAAGAACTCCCCCTTCCTTACATAGGTGTCATAATGGAATCATTTTAATATTGCTCATAGTTTTTTTACTAATAAACCTTGTACATTTTCAACTCTTCACCTCATGTGAGCATTTACTCATTTTTGGATATTTTCTTTTTACAATTTGGATTTATCTCCTCCCTACACATGGATTGATGCTATTGGCCCATAGGAACCTTAATTGGACCATAGTCTAAAGATTTCTGAAAATCTAGACCCTTAGGCTAAGGTTCTTTATACCTATTTCCAATTAATTCCAATTGCACATTGGAAAATTCTTTTTAAATTTCTGTTTCAGGGGAACTCATCTGAATTATAAGAGATATTTTTCTATCCAAAAATATTCAAAATCTGAATATTCTCTCTCTAGAATATTTTCTCTCTCTAGGTTAAAACAGCCACAAACAAGATCTCTTATATTTCAGAAAAGGAATTGATTACAGGGGAATATACTAGACATCAAAAAGGGGTTGGGGGAGGAATCTTACATTCTACCCCACTTAAAAAACGCGAGATGTCCTCATCTCGCAACTTGGAATAATTTTGCAAGATGCACGAATATGAGACTTAGAGAAAAATTTTAATCAAGATTAACCACCAAGAAAAGTCTTAAAGGGAGCAAGATTCAAAATAAGAACAAGATTTAAACTTTATTCATTCACGAAACTTATACAGTAAAGATAGAAGAACTCTTTACACTTCCATAAGCCCGTCCATCATATGGTCACAAAAGCAGTCCTCACAAGCTGCACAAGTATAGGGTAACTCATCTATGGGAATGATTCTGCTGGTTATTGCCGCACCTATCTCAGTGGTATGAGGTGATCTAACAAAAGGACCTCTGAGAGGCAAGCCAAAAACGGGGTAAAGGCATATCTTCTCATGAGGAAGAAAACACGCCAATAAGAAGACCCGCTCAGAAAACCCAAGATGTCTTGATCTCATGACGCAGTAGTATCGAGGACCCAAACCCAAGGCTTCAATAACCATGGCCAAGCGGACATTGTTACGAAAGTGCTGCTGACCCCAGGGTGTTACCCTAGTTATGTTTTGATAGGTCCGCCATTTGGTCTACGCTACAGAAGTTACCTAGGTGAGGAAAAAGTGAGCGCTCATACTGTTCTATAAAGTCTTTCTTCACAGACTCTCTTGCGTCTTGAAGGTGAGAAATCATCAGGGATAAAACTAATTCCTGTTGCCAAGCCATGAGGGAGATTAAGAAAGAAAGGAGATTGATGGGAGTAAGATTACTGTGAGTTACAAGTAAAAGTTACGACTTATATAAAGGAAGGAGCTAGCGTAACCTAGAAGCCAACGGTAACTTGCCACTGAAGTTTTACCGTCTTTCCATGATTTGTGTTTGACACATTTTTCTATAGAAGGCATTAAGAATTTTGAGATGAGGAGATAAAAGAAACTTGTAGGCTAAGTCACCTACTTTCATTGAATTCAGATATAACTTGATCACAATATCTGGGGGATAACTTCTTATACTTCCCAAGAGATAAAGAACTTCTTTTGGGCCGTACTCGAATGAAAACCAAAACCTTGGTATCCAAAACACCGATTCTCACTTCTAAACTCATTGTTCTAAATCCTTAAAACAGCCGTGACTCCTGAGAAGTATTCTAGGAAAAGCAGCCGTGACTCCTGAGAAGTATTCTAGGAAAAGGGTCTTCCTTTTTTAAACAGAATTTTTCTTTTATTTTAGAGAGGGAATAATTATAAGATCAGAAAGGAAGATTCTTACTCCGCAGTATACCTCGAAGGTTGGGGAGGAATCTTACATTCTACCCCACTTAAAAAGAGCGAGATGTCCTCATCTCGCAAGGTAGAGGACAGCTCTTTTTCTTAAGATCCAATTTTATTCTGGGTTCCTTATATTCTGGTCAACCCAACAGAACACTGGGATAAATATCCCTTATATAGAACTCATCATTAAATAACAATTCATTCAGATCATATCATTCATATCTTTAACATGATAAAGGTCCATTAGACCGAAAAGTTTCCTTCGGAACATTCCTCCCCACGGAAATTTCAGTCAAGTAAGTTCTCAATTTGACATCCCTTAACTTGATCTACCGGTCAAGTATTAACAGTAGCAATCTGACAGCACAATCCACTAATCTCATAGTGATTTGCTGAATTCGTTATCATCATTCTAGTTATGAATATCATCACAGGGACTCATCCCATTCCCCCTCATTGTGGTTTCATTATATTTCAACTAATTTTTAAAAATCAACATTTTTTTTTCAATCAGCATTTTCAATCAGAATCCAAATCAATTCATCAATTCTCAAACAGAATTAAAAATCATATCAATCACATTCGAAATCATCATCTGGATAGCATTAACGCTTATAATTTCAAGTCTTAGATTTACTCGTATATACTGTCAGTAAAGAGCTGCAGTATACTCTCGGTATATACGCGTAGTCACGGCCCTTGGAATTATAAGGTAAATACTATCATGTCTAGGCCTCAAGCAAGTCAGGGATTCTATATAATTGCGGTACTTCCATCTGAAGACCCAATTACCAAAATTATGAATTTCCGTTTGAATATCAAATTGTATGAACTATCTCACACAATTATAACCTTTTTGTGTTTCTTGATAAATTTTTGACATATTTGTCTTCTCAGTTGATCTTTATTAACCAAATGCTCTGATACCAACTGTAAGATCCCTATTCCCACCGAGCAACGGATTCAGGGTACTGGCAGCGGAAGTAGCGCTTCTCGCGCGGGACAGGGGTCCCACACTCGGGGCCTCGCCCACGGATATCCGGATAAGAGACTAATCCGTCGGTTGTTCCAAAACCGATCCCGGAAAAACTTCCTCTACCGGAAAGCACGGGCGATTCCACCAGGATAACTTTTTACTCTAACGTAGTCAAGATCATTTCTGATCGAGATGATCCGATTACATCTATAAGATACTTAGTCAGTTCAAGGAAGAAACTTGCACTTGGATCATTGGGATCAACGCTTTTTTCCCCATTCAAGAGGCACAGCCGTTGATTCCTATCCATAGAACAGTTTCTGTCCGGGATTTATTTTTTTTTTCTATCGTAAAAACAAAAGTTTGAGTCTCGATTTACGGATCCATCAGTCCAGCCTAACCCCATCCAATCCCATGGGTTAGCCAACCGTCCAACCACTGTAGTGATGGGATCCAATTAAAAATTTGGTTAGGTTTTGTCCCGGGTACCAAGGAAAAGAGTTCCAAGGCCCCCTAGCCGGATGTTCATGCAAAATAAAACTAGTCACACCACTCACACACCCAATATGAAATTGCCTTTTTCAACCAGATTCAACCAATTTAAAACAATCCTTTAATAAAACCATAGTATCATTGATCACCATCTTCCAATTTATCCAATTGATTCTTAATTTCCCATCATTCCTTCATCAGAGTATCTATGGCATCATTGGCAACTAGAACGCTCAGGAGCCGTTTCGATAGTTCCTAGCCCATAATACTTGGCAATATAATCACTTAACAAGATGGACTCTCGTTGAAGATCAGCAAGATCAACCAACAGATCCATATAAGGAGCCATGGACTCATCCATTGAAGACCAGCAAGGTCAATCAACCAGATCCATGCTCGATTTCAGAAAACAACTCCAACTCTGTTCCAATATCTTCCTCGACGCACGCATGGGTATCCTAGGCAACCCAGAGCCCGAGCACCGTATGGTCAGCACCCTCTAGGATCCTTCGCAGGTAACCTAGCGCTTCACGCATAGGCCGCTTCCTTGGCCCCTCATCCATCGTACCGGAAGCTCACCATTTTAATCGCACCGAGGCTGGTCAAGACCTCGGCCGACCTTGCTACGCGAGACGTCCTTCATTGACTCCCCGTCAGCAGTTGCAACTTTACCATCACGACTTTAATCACAAGACGGTCAAAATGCTCCCCCCAGCATTCTTAACATAAAACAATCATTTACAAACAGCATTTACAAACAGTTTACAAATACAATTTCTATTTTAACTTTCATTTTTCCACATTATCTTTCATCAATCTACATTACTTATTCCATATTCCATTTATATGTATACTCATCCCATCACATCATTTCTATCTCATCACTTCAGATTCCCTCACATCGCATATCGTATATTCACATCCATACATCCACATCTATATGTGTACATTCACATCTACATGCATACATCTACATCTCTATTCATACATCTACATCCACATTCACATTCACCTCCATACATCTACATCTACATGCATACATCCACATCTCCATTCACATCTACATCTATACATCTACATCTACATGCATCCATCCACCTCCACATCCACATCTACATCTATACATCTACATCTACATGCATACATCCATATCTCCATTCCCATCTACATCTATACATCTACATCTACATGCATCCATCTACCTCCACATCCACATCTACATCTATACATCTACATCTACATGTATACATCCACCTCCACATCCACATCCGTATCTATACATCTACATCTACATGTATACATCCACATCCACATCTATACATCTACATCTACATGCATACATCCTCATCTCCATTCACATCTACATCTATACATCTACATCTACATGCATCCATCCACCTCCACATCCACATCTACATCTATACATCTACATCTACATGCAACATCCTCATCTCCATGCATAATAAAATTCTTTTAATTAATCTAGGATGATAGTTCCTAGAATATGGTAGGAAGTCCTCTTTTTATGCTTTGAATGAATTTATTTTATGCGTAATTTCTATAAAAATTTTGCCATAGCTCCGCTACTATGACTGATAAATCTCAATTTTTTTCTAAGGGATAAAGCTCATTATTAAAGAAATAATTAGAATGGTCTCTAATTGGATCATCAATCCATAATGGTCTCTAATTGGATCATTAAGAAAAACAATTAGAATGGTCTCTAATTGGATCATCAATCCATAATGGTCTCTAATTGGATCATTAAGAAAACAATTAGAATGGTCTCTAATTGGATCATCAATCCATAATGGTCTCTAATTGGATCATTAAGAAAACAATTAGAATGGTCTCTAATTAGGTCATCAATCCATAATGGATTGAATCATCAATGTGCATAAACTAAAAGCATAGCAAAAGCCATTAATTTGGCCTCAAGCATAGCTTAATCTTGGATTAAGGAAAAGCTTTATGAAAAGCTTCATTTGGATTGAGAATGGGTCATGAGTATGACCATTTCTTGAGTGAGAGAGAGAAATTATAAAAACCATTAGAATTTAAATATAAGTGGAAATTAACTTCTATAGCATTTATTAAATTATGTAACTCTTCACTACTATTCACCAATTAACTTCAATAGCATTTAAAAAAACCATACCAATTAAACTTCTCAAGCTTGAGAGGGGTTGAGAAGAGAGAATCATTGAGAAATCATAGAAAAGATCAAAATTCAATATACTTACCTTATGATTTGCTTGATTCTTTATTCACGGTAGAGGCCCCCAACCAATCAATTGGTTTAGTATGTTGATGGAGCCACCAATGGGGATTGAAGAAAGAGAGAAGTGTCAAAAACTAGTGAATTATTAAAGAATTCACAGTTCTTGGCTTAGGTGGAGTAACATAGCATAAGACACTATATATTTTGGCTTAGATGGAGTAGAGTAACAAAGCATAAGACACTATCTAATTTGGCTTAGGTGGAGTAGAGTAACAAAGCATAAGAGACTATCTAATTTGGCTTAGGTGGAGTAGAGTAACAAGGTATAAGACTCTATCTAATTTGGCTTAGGTGGAGTAGAGTAATAAGGCATAAGACTCTATCTAATTTGGCTTAGGTGGAGTAGAGTAACAAGGCATAAGACTCTATATTTTTTTTTCAACAAGGGAAGGCTTCTATTTATAGGAAAATTTGAGCTCCTAACCAAACAAACTGATTCTAGAATTTCCCAAGTCAGTTTGGTCACTTTTTGACTATTTTTAGGTCAGTTAAGTTAACTTTTTGGAACTAGACTTGAATTAGGAGAGAGGAGAGATAAAATATCTCAATTTTTATGAGTTTAAAACTCATTCAAGCATGTGAAATATGCACCTCCTTTAAAGAGCTCTCCTTCCTTACATATGTGTCATAGTTTTTTTTTTACTAATAAACCTTGTACATTTTCAACTCTTCATCTTATGTGAAATATGCACCTCCTTTAAAGAACTCCCCTTCCTTACATATGTGTTTTTTTAAACTAATAAACCTTGTACATTTTCAACTCTTCATCTTATGTGAGCATTTAAGGGACTCCCCTTCCTTACATATGTGTCATAATAAAATCATTTAAGGGAAATATGCACCTCCTTTAAAGAACTCTCCTTCCTTACATATGTGTCATAATGGAATCATTTTAATATTGCTCATAGTTTTTTACTAATAAACCTTGTACATTTTCAACTCTTCATCTTATGTGAAATATGCACCTCCTTTAAAGAACTCCCCCTTCCTTACATAGGTGTCATAATGGAATCATTTTAATATTGCTCATAGTTTTTTTACTAATAAACCTTGTACATTTTCAACTCTTCACCTCATGTGAGCATTTACTCATTTTTGGATATTTTCTTTTTACAATTTGGATTTATCTCCTCCCTACACATGGATTGATGCTATTGGCCCATAGGAACCTTAATTGGACCATAGTCTAAAGATTTCTAAAAATCTAGACCCTTAGGCTAAGGTTCTTTATACCTATTTCCAATTAATTCCAATTGCACATTGGAAAATTCTTTTTAAATTTCTGTTTCAGGGGAACTCATCTGAATTATAAGAGATATTTTTCTATCCAAAAATATTCAAAATCTGAATATTCTCTCTCTAGAATATTTTCTCTCTCTAGGTTAAAACAGCCACAAACAAGATCTCTTATATTTCAGAAAAGGAATTGATTACAGGGGAATATACTAGACATCAAAAAGGGGTTGGGGGAGGAATCTTACATATACAGTTTGCAAGTTGCATTTAGGCAAAAGTTTCATTTTGGAACTAGTTGATTTCTGGACTATATATTTTATAGATTGATTGCTAGATTGTATATTTTACACGTTCCATTTAGCAAAGGTTTCATTTTGTGAAAAGTTGGTGTTTGGACTGGATGGCTGGACTGTACAGCCTGTAGGTTGTATTTGGGTAATGGGAAAAGTTGATGGTTGGTCTATACATTTTGCAGGTTGCATTTTGGAAAAAGTTTCATTAGGGAAGTATTTGATTGCTGGTTTTTGGGAAAAGTTGATGGCTGGGTAGTAACTATTTTGTCACATTTCAAAAAACGAACATGCATAACATATGCATTTGCTGGATAGGTAGTTGAGGACTCTACACATACTAGTTTTGGGGCCATTTCAGCCCACTAGTATGCATAGTACATGCATATGGTTGCATTGGCAATCCTTTGGTAGTGAAGCAAAGCATATTGCAACATTGCATGATGTTTAACGTATGTATTGGCTATCTTATGGTGATGAAGCAAAGTATGTTGCTTGGGGGGTCACTTATAAATATGTAACTGTAGCACGTGGGTTCAATAGAAGGAGTTTTTAAATTACCATTTTTACACATTTTTTACATACAAAAGGGTACCACTTAAAGAGGGTATTTACATATTGAATAGACAAAGGGTGTGTTTTATTCATGAAAAATTTATAGATAAAGGGTTTTAAACTAGGCCTTGAACGCACGTGGTATGGAGGATTTACATATAGTGAACCACCTAAGGTATATTGCAACATTGCAGGTGTATCAAAAGTATCTTCGACATGTATTTCATTCGAGAATATCTATGAAAGGAAGTATGTACATGTGGTGCTTGTGAGTGAAGGGAAGTACTTTGAAATATGTACATGTGGTGCTTGTGTTGTTACTACTTTTTACTTTGCTAAGCTCGCTCATTCATGTGTATCATGACTAGTTTAGTATCACAAGTTTCAAGGTGCTCAGTAAGAGTTTAAACCTAAGTTTTATCTTAAATCACAAAATTTAAATATTTATGTTTTGTTTGATTTTTTGTTTGCTTTGTACTAACTTTCTAGTGTGGGAGGGGGGGAGTTGGTTCGCTCCCATGGTTATGGTAAAGCGAACCAACTCCCCTTCTTCCGAAGAGAGCTTGGTGTAGCCACTGCATGTGGTGAAGGGGTTCAACTCCCCTACTCTCTCTCTTCATGTGGTAAAGGGGCAGGCCCTCACCATCGACAACAACATTGGAGATTGCGATCTTGGAGATGTACTTATTCGAGGCCACTTACAATATCCCTCCTATCATAGGTAGGCTTGAATCCTATCTGCTTTGCTATTCAAATTTTTTCCATATGCATGAAAATTATTTTTTTTCCATATGCATGAAAATTATTTTTGGATAACCATTATGTTATCATTTACACTATGATGAATAAAGATGCTTTTCAATTTGTACATGACAGTTATAAATGTGGTCTTTCTGATAGCATGCTTGGATAAAGCTTCTTTTAATCAATGTATTAGTGGCATTATCTAAGATAATACTTAGACTTTGTCTAAATCAATGTGATAATTTTGTTATGGAAAAAATGTCCTTCTAATATAGTACGATAGTTTTTTTGAAAAAAGAAGCCTTTCATTTTAAAATAATACTTGTCATTTGAAGGGTGTCAGTTTAAAATTTTATGTCATATGAAAAGGAGTGATAAATGTTACATGTCAATTGAAATTGGAAGACAGTTGTCACTTTGAGGCCCTCCCCACAACCATATATGAGCCAGCAACCGTCATGCACGAACCGGTACAAGACTTACTAAATGAAATCGAAGGATTGCTGCCTAATCGAAGGTTTCGCAAAAGCTTTAATTTTTTTTTGGGACCAATAATATTTATTTATATTAATTGTTCAAAAGCTGTCATACAACCAGAACCAGAATACCACTAACTATTCTTTTTTCACCTCATTGAAGATTTTACATAAAAACTCCTATCTTTCATCCTCAAACAAGAAGCAAGATTGTTCCCAAGAGATCTGATACCCAATCAGTAGGCAAGCCTTCATCATGGCATTTGTAGTGCAACCACAAGGGACTGTTTTTCTAGCCTTCCCCCTCTCTTTGACCAGACTTTTATTAAGCATCAAGTTGGCACCAGATCCAAAGGCAAATGCTTTAAAAAGCTTGTATCTTTGAAAAAGAGCACTTCGGTGATATATATATTCCACATAAATTAATTAAAGAACAAGCAAATATAGAGCAGTTCGGTGCCAAATTTTTAAGGTCAAGTACTATATGGACAGAAGTCTGAGGTGACCCCAGGGACAGTGGGGCACTGTGCGAGAGGGCAATGCTCGCCCAGGTTTTGGTCACTCCCCCACCAGTCTATCTGCTGCAGTTCAAGCTGCAAGAGGAAGTAGAGGGCCACACCCATGAAGGCCACTCCAGCATCCAAGGCCGCGGAGAGAACATAGTTGAAACGTTTCCACCAAGCTCTTCGGTATTTAAAGACGTAGTAGTTGAAGATGGTACCCATGACGATCCATGAAGTGAAGTTGACGGGCGTTGCAGGCGGCATCGCTGATGTCGCGCCAAATATTATGGGCATGTTGATCAAGGAGATCCATGTCGCCTTGGGGAAAGCCCGATGGAGCAACCACACCACCACACTTGCTAGTGCCCCTCCTAGAAAGAACCAGTTGAGATCCGGGTATACGCCTTCCGGCCCAAAAATTCTTCTGGGTCCAACCAAGCCCCATATAACGGATGCGTCAAAGAACACGTTGTCGTTGGGGCATTGCCAAGGGCTGTTGGTCTCTAGAGCAGTCTGATCACATATGTTTGGGATGCTTTCAAGCAACCACCAAGCCACTCCCATGTTCACGGCTCCAGCAAGTACTGTGCCAACCACCTGTCGATGGGCAAATCGAGTTAGTTGGTGTAACCCACATCACTCCACTTCTTCCTCGCATAGTATCGATAAAACAAAATGGTAAGAAGGATTCAATGATGATCTTCACCAAAACATTTCGTTAAGAGCGAGATAGAGCTCACCTGCACCACAAACATTGACCTCGGGGGTATCTTCATGTAATGCCCCAATTTGAAGTCTGCTAAGAAGGAGATCGCTTGCTGCATGCTCATGTATCCGTATACTTTGAAGGCAACATTGGCGATTGGTTTGTTCGGATAAATGTAACCCATAACGTACTCTGTAATAACATTCAATCCTGGAGTCTGCATGGGGGCACATTTCAGGATCAAGTAGATGTGTCAGCTCAGTACATTGGGGCTCTTGTTAAATTACATGTGATGAAGCAAAAATTCGATCGGTCAATAGTAACCTGGTTTGTAGTGGCAGTGATCACGCCGATGGGTAATGTGAAGAAGCAAGCCATAACGCATGCTAGTAACAAACCCCAGACTGGAAGTTGGACAGTGTCCTTGAAAACTACACACACCAGAATGGCAATCAAGACACTTTTGAATAGTAGGACGTGCCACCACCATCGGGGTATATCAGGGTAGACTGCCATCAAGCGAGTGTGCACGTCAGGTTTGGAATATCGCGCAGCTTGGCTCCGTTGCCATATATCTCTGTTATTTCAAAAGTGGCAAACATATCGATCGATTCATTGAAGTTTTATATATCTACACATCAACACAATACTAATTTATCGTTGCAATATATATTTGAAGAACTGCTACTCACTTTCCATAGAACAAGGCTACGTGGGTAAGGGTGGCGGCGATGGTTGCGAAGCTGAGACCGTAGGACAGGGCAAAGAACAAGCTTAGATGAACTTGGCCGTTCTCGGCGTATGCCGTTCTGTTGAGCTTGAAATCTGGTGTGAGTAGTGCGTCTGTGTTGTAGGTGGCCCCGGTCTTGGAGAAGAGCTTGTAGGAGTACACGGGGAATTTCCTGGCGTTGTAGAGGTTGTTCCAGTATCCTAAGGGTATGACCACGTACACGAAGACCACGAAGCCCACGGCTATGTTGGCGATGGCAAAGAAAGGGGCGACCAGAGGGCTTAGCAGAAACGAGGAGATCCCCGCCCAGTCGAAGCTGAAGGCGCCCAGCCCCAACCCCCGGTAGCCCGACCCGATCTGCTGCATGGTCACCGAGCGCGGGAAGACCCAGCACACCCACGAGAACGTCGTCAGAATCATCATCAGATAGCCCGGCAGCGTGTAGTATGCGAAGCTCACAACCATGCAAATCAAGAAGAAGCGGGTGCGAGACAGCCCCTTTGACCCACTGTCTTTCTCATGAAGAGCCCTGCATGGTCGTTCGATATGCATAAGAGCTAGCAAGGAAGTTCAACAAGTAGCGCGTGGCTATTGTAGAAACACAACTAATAAACCCTGGTATCCCCGGCCTACGATTCTCCAGAGATATTCATGCATGCGAATCGACCATCCTTTGGGATCTTAGCCAGCTTTTTCCACTGCTAGGTAGCGCACGAGCCTAACGACCACCAACAAATTATATTAGATTATATACCTGAAAAGTGAAACCTGAACTAATGTGCTCGGCCACCACATGGAAGCAGGCTCCACCAGATATTTGCGAAATAAGCCAGCCCAACCATATCCTAAGACCTGCAGTAGTGGGCTAAAATGATTTCTCTGTCCCTTGCAGGCCGAGAAGATGTCTCGACCGGCTTTAAGAAAAAGTAAACATTTTGAAAAACTCTTTCAAAAAATTCGTCTGTTTGTTGGCCTCAGTCCCCCCCTCTGTCTTTTCAACTAGTGCAGAACCCCACAGAGCGAGCTCTCGCACGAGAGCTTGGAAATCGAATTATAAAACTAGTTATTTCAATTACAATAATAAATACTAATGCATTGCACGCATAGTAGGGAACCCTTTGACTAGGTGTTCCTCATGTTGATTGACTTAAGAGTGTTTTACCTGTGTGGAGATGATCAACATCAAGCCAGCAACAAAAGAGAAGTTGCGATGGTAGAGGGCTTTGACGATGTCAACAATCCCCACGGCGTAGGCAGGACCATTACCAAAAGCGCTACCAGCGTTGGCGAAGATGCTAATGAGCACGTGTTCCTTCACATTGAAATCCCCGGGGTTAAGCGAGAAAGACAGCACATGCGGGGGGCCAGGCACGCCGAGGGCCTTTGCGGCAACACGGGACAAGGGGATGCTCACGCGGTAGTCCGGCAGCACCCGCGCCATGAAACGCCCTATGGGAACGGCTATAACTTGGACCGTGATCAGCGTAATCACGATGGGCTGGGCGCGGTACGAGAAGAACTGGTTGAGGAAGGAGAGCAGCATGCACGAGAAGAGCCCTATAGTCCACATCCGAAAGGTCCAAACCGGTAGATTTGGATCGTCCAACGTGCTCACAGTTAAGGCAACCTGCTCAACCGGAGACTGCTCCTCATAGTCGTCTGCAAGGCCGGCCATGTCCTTGCTACCCAATGTGATATTGTGGGCGGGTTTGCCGTCGTCGACCACAAATTCGGGTTGTGGAGATCTGGCGGGAGAAGCGGCTCGGTTCGGATCATCAGTAGTCGCGTTTGTCTGGTGCTGGGGTGACGCCTGTGGTTCCCCAGAATCCTGAAAGACCACCATGCCCGATGACTGCTCACCACCACCGAAAAGACGTTCTTGTGCCAATGGCTAGTAGGCTAGACCACTCTCTTGTACAGCAACGGGTTCTTGTAAATACCAAAACTGTATTGATGTATGTACTACGGCATTTGATATAAGTGTTGTAAATACCAAAACTATATTGAGGTATGTACTACTGCATTTGATATACCAAAACTATATTGAGGTATGTACCACTGCATTTGATATAATGTAGAAAGGCTGGGGGTTGTTGGGAGTCTGCTAAGTGCATATGTAATGCTTGTGTAAAACTTCCTTTTACATCTCTCACTACATTTCCAAAGAACGTAGGGGATCTCTTATAACACAGCGCCTGAATAGTGCTTCAAAACTAGGGTTAAGTAGGGCGAAGTCAACGAAGTCTTGAGACGGCTTTTTCCTCCGACCACGACGGAATCCTACAAGGCTCCAAACCAGCCGGAATGTCCCGGATATTGAAATGGCGGATGCTACAAAACCATAACGACGGACGCAAGACGGCGAAAGCTCCCATGCGCGCGGAGAGATAGAGAGAGAACATGCCGCTAATGATTATGACATTGACTTTTAGAAAATTTGTATCCAATGTTTACCGCTGGATTATAAGGAGTTCCATTTCGTTTTCATCTGCATTGTGCAACAAAGTGATTCCGTTATTTTATCTCCTCAAGTGATTCCGTTATTTTATCTCCTCAAGGGCTGTGCATTTAGTTTTTTTTTAAAGCGCGGAATTATATTAGATTATAAAGAGGAGCATTTATTAAACAACTTGTTTTTTAATCAAGAAGCATAACTACTACATCCAAACTCCTATGCCAATTCCATTTTCAAAGAAGTTAGATTCTGAATATACTCGGTCAACTCAGGATCTTGCCTCATGATCTCCACTTTCTCACTAGCCAACCACCTGGCCATCCTTTTCCAACCTTTCTTTCTGGATTATGTTGATCTTCATCCTTGTCCTTCCCCATTTGCAACATTTTTTCAAGACCATTTTTCGTGTACTGTGTGCTTCACATGCCTTGTAGCTAACTTTATGCAAGAGTTTCAATTGCACGTTCAGATCACATCTTAGACTAGGGAGTATGTTGGTATTTGTATGATTAAACAATCAATTATTTTGATTAATCCAAACAGCCCACAAGTATTCAACACATATGACATTCCACACTTTTGCAAAGCAATTTAACTGTTGCCCTAATAAGATTTCCTACCATTTAAGATCCCAATTCTGAAGAGGGGAGACACATAGATTCAGGAACTGAAGTACTTTCCTGCTATGTGGGCATCCAATGAATGTGTGTAATGGTTTCTTATTCACGTTTATATCTAGGGACAAATCCTATTTGATGGGCTCTAGCATTGGTCCATAGGGCTTTGTGCATAATCAACTAGAGTAGGCATGAATTTTTTGGTAGGATTACATCTATTCCAGGCCTGCCATAGTGATATGACTTGAGGGCTTCCTTGTGCTTTTATTTTTAGTGGATTGAAGAAGAGCATCATTTTGGGAATCTTCTTCCATTGGTGAAGGCAAGATAGTATGAAGTTATCTAAATTCCTATTAAGAAGTATTGCCCAGTCTTCCTAAGGACATAGAAGGCTTCTCAGTATCCATTTCATAGCCATACGGTCTACTACATCAGTGATGTTTGGTATGCCCAATCCACCTTTATTCTTAGGCAAGGCACAGACTTTCCATGTAACTTTAGAAATTTTGGATTCCTTTGCATTACTAGACTATAGAAAATTTTTGTATAGTCTCGACGATAAGTGCTTGAGATCTTTGTTTGAGGGGCGCCAACTTGAAAGATGTTGAAATATGCAAGTGAATGGGTGTGTGCGGGAATAAGCCCTTAGCAAGAGACTGTAAAAGGGAGTCTGTAATTAACACTACAAGACAATGCTGCCATACACGCGTTTCATACACGCGATAAATTACGAACGCGTGTATGGTCGCGCCTGTATTTGAATAGAATCGGGCGCGTGTATTTTAGCATTTAAATTCGCGTGTATGTTTGCATTTATTAATGCGTGTATAAATGCGTTTATATACACGCAGTAATACACGCATCTATACACGGTAATATTCACGGATTAATACACGCTATCATACACGGATTAATACACGCCACTATACACGGATTAATACATGCATGGCAGAGAAAAACTGAAGAAAAACTGAATTCCTTTACAAAATTAAAAACTATTTTCTTTAAACCATCTCATAGTACATTACAGTATACATCATTACACAATCCCACTACATGCATTTACAACAATGAAATATATTCAAAAATAAATCATGCATATGAGATGATAGAAATGTCATCAATTTAGAACGTACAGTGACGGATTGGTTAGGGTTCGATCTCATCTTCAATAAGATCCATCCTTGCCAAACGATCAACATCAATATCCATTTGATCAATTTGTAAGGCTACGATTAAATTTATTCCACTATCGATATTCTGTACTCCATTGATAATGGTATCGATGTCCTGATCATCCTCATCAACATCACCATCATCCTCAATGGTAGGGTCATTCTCATGATCATGAGAAATGGCATGCTCATCCTCATTATCATGATCATCTCTTATTTCTTGATCATCGATCACAACATCTTCAATGGCATGTTCGACATCATCTTCATTGCGGCTTGTTACATCCTCCATATGCTCCATATCAGTGAATGTATTATACATCACTTTGGAACGTGGTGCAATAGGGATGACGTTCCACTATTTGATGTCATGCACCATTGGTAGATAGATAACCTACTCAAATACACATAGTACAGTAATTAATTAGCATATCAAAAGTCAAGGGGTACGCGAGCTTAGATATATATGTACATGAAACACATTAGTGAAAAAATGCATACCTGCTCACATTGTTGTGGCAATACGAGCCTATCTTTCTTTGTTTGCCAGAACTTTGTAGAGTCAATAGTTACATATCCACTTGCATGGCGTTTTATCGTTGCATCAGGCCCTTTTTCCACCACGTTCATTTGCCATTTGACATCCAAAACATACACAAAGAAGCGACGAAAGTCAAGCCTAAATATGTCTTGGATTATGCCACAATAATCATCCATTTTTCCATTAGCTCCCTCAAAGCTACTAATGACACCGCAATCTTGTGTATTTCTCTTTTCATCAATTCTTTGTGTTCGAAAATGCTTGCCTTCACACCATATAGCATTGAACATAGTGCACAGGACCAAAATAGAAGCAATATTTGTGTAAGCAATGTGAATAAATATTAAAAGCAAATCACTTACAACTAATGCAAAAAATTAGTTCTATGTACCTTTGACATGCATCCTCGTGCATACTCCCATTCTTCCGCCGTGATATGCAGCCCCTCGTCGCTCTCTGCTCTCTCCATTTCCTATGCAACCAATCAACATGGATATCATTCGGAAGTGTTGCTAGATGCTTAGGGTATGCCTTCCGAGAGCCATGTTGCCTCCGAAAGAGAGCTCTTTCTGCTTGCCTTTTTGTCTTTGCATCCTCATATCTTGTAACCCATCTGCTCATCACATCACTATTAAGGATGCAAGTGAAATTGAGATCATCAATCAATGTTCTGTCAATTACTTTACTCTGTCCTTTTCCTTGAGGCACAATAGAGGTCATCCTCAAGTCCTCTTCATTTCTCCATAGTCGTGGCAAAGAGCTGTCCACCTGACCAAGAAATTCTGAAATATATACAAGAGACTCTTGTATCAACCAACCCTCGGCCATGCTTCCTTCAGGCCTTGCACTTTGCCTCACAAAGTCTTTTAAGGTCTTCATGAAGCGCTCTAGGAAGAACATCCAGCGTGCATGCATAGTACCACACAAAGCAATTTCGTCCACTAAATGCACAATGAGATGTAGTTGACTTGTGAGAATGGTTCGCGGAAAAGTCTCCTCTACCAAACAAACCACCTCCACTGCAATAACACGCGCATCATCCAACGTGGCTGGATCAATTGCTTTGGAACTAACATATCTGAAAAATAAATAAATAGTACGTTATACCTCATGCACGTTCATTTTGCAAGGTATAATGAAGGGTGATCTGAGCATGGGTTTTACATACCTCACAAGCTCGCCCATCTTATAAATACATTTTTTCAAACTCTTATTTGCACAATGGTCGATGCTAGTAGGTAGTATGAACTGCGCACATAAGAGCACATGTATGGTTTATGGCATTACAAAATTTAATTTCAACGTACGTACAAGACTTGGAAAACACTTACTTGAAGCATCTTGTGCCAATCGTGGGACTTCAACCCATATAGTTGCTCAACGCCTCTTTTCTTAGTGGTTGTAAAGGCTCCCTTCAATGATCTCATGCATCCAGTGGGAGTACGCAAAGTGGTGATGGCCTGCTTTACCTGCTTCTCCTCTTTCTTTGATATAATCCATGGTGCAGGCGGAAGACGAACGTGCCCACCCACCTCTCGTGGCCAAGCTTGACGCATACGTCCTGCGACCCGCAAATCCTCACGTACGCTAACATTGTCTCGTTTACCAATAATATGTTCCCAAATACCAGATCCCACATTCTTGAAGATGTGCATGGGATCAAGAAGATGGTTGATCTTAAGATGGGTCCAATATGGCAGTCGAAAAAAAATGGAGTACCTACACAAGGGATTACTCTATGTGACCTTTAATCCAATTAGAGACTACACAAAACAAGATTGAAAAAACATCGCTATACCTGTTCATGCCATCTGGAGGAAGAATAGTTATAGACTCCCAAATACGCTTCCAATCTTTTGCACGAAGTGTTTGTGGAGGAATGTTACTCTTACTAGCAACATATTTAGGATGATCTGAGGGGAGAAATTGATGATGATTATCGAATATAGTCTTACACAAACCGTCAGCATACTCATGTACTAACGAAGGGCCACAAACAGGACATGCATGTTTACCCGATGTTTTCAAACCTGTTAAAATATAAATAAAAGTTAGAATAATAAAGTCAAACCGTCTAATTAATATATATAGCCAATAGTAATAGAGTAGGGAGGTAATTAGAATTCTTACCAGAACAATCGCTGTATCTTGGAAAGTCATGCATTGTCCACATCAACACTGCTTTTAAGTCGAAGTGTCGAGAGGAGGGAGGCCTACTAATGTCCACCACCGCAACACCTCTCCATAGTTCCTCCAACTCATCAATCAGTGGTTCAAGATAAACATCCATATGCTTGACTTTATGTTTCCCTGGAATTAGAAGGGATAACATAAGATGTCCCTTCTTGATCGCCATTGATGGTGGAAGGTTGTAATTCACCAACACAACTGGCCACACGCTGTATGCGGTGCTTTTGAAACCAAATGGATTCACTCCATCCATACCCAGGCCAAGTCTCAAGTTTCTGGGCTCTGTTTTAAAGCTGGGCCACTCATCTTCAATATGCTTCCAAGCAGGAGTGTCTGCAGGAATTCTCCACATGCCATCATCCGATCGATGTGAGGAATGCCATGACATGAGCTCTGCTATGGATTTGCACTTGAACATGTGTTTGATGCGAGGAATTATAGGAAAGTGTCGCAAGACTTTACGAGGTACATCAAAACTCTTCATATCTGTCCTGTACCTTGCTTCACCACAAGTGGGACAATGTAGAGCCTCCTTATACGTCCCACGAAAGAGAATGCAATCATTGACGCATGCATGTATTTTATCATAATCCAGTCCTCCAAGAGATGTCACATAGCGCCTCGCTATGTCTCTTGAGGTGGGTAGTCTATTTTCCTTTGGAAGCATGTTTGATAATAGCCTGCATCCAATATCATCAATTATAATTAGTCTTAAATCCTAAACCTTAAACCACTAATTCAAATTTGTAAGTTAGAATGCTTACTTCAACAATGCGTCAAGACTTGCATTGCTCCATCCATAAACTGTTTGTATATTAAGTAGTTCAAGTGAAGCACGTAAAACAAAGAATGTGCACCCTTCAAACACCGGTGTCGATGAAGCCTTATAAAGATGCTCTTGTTCCATATCATCGTCGTCCATACCTTTGGGATCATCCTTAAAAAGATTCCGCACCATATCATCAAGCACCTCCTCTTCCACAACTTCGTGGGGTGCAGGGCTATTGTCATCCCTTTCCCACTCATCTCTGACAATAGATCCCGAAGCTCCAGCATCATCTCGTCGACGCTTTACGTGCTCTCGTCACGCGTAGGGTACCATGTTAGGGTGTGGTACTGCATCCTGCTTCAATTAGAGTTTATATATTACAACTCTATTAATTTAATTTGGATACCATGAGTCATTTGAATACCATCAATTTACATCTACTCACCTCTAAACCTGTTTGATTCCATTCTCCATACATGGAGATGTGATTCAAGGTAATTCGGCGTGCTCGTACAATGCATCCTTGACATCGATTACACATACATTTGATCCGTTGTCCCAACCACACATCGCGATTACGATGATGCATTGTCTCATCTTCCCCAGAACTGCTTGAAGAGGTTGATGACATCCTGTGTACAAACCAGAAAACACAAAATCATAACATGTTTTTAATGACAGTACAAAAATCGCGTGTATTGACGCGGCTATTTCCTAAAAATTGCGTGTATTAACGCGGGTACTTCCTAAAAATCGCGTGTATAAACGCGGGTAATTTCTGCAAAACGCGTGTATAAACGCAGCTAAAGTATCATACATGCGAATATACACGCTTTTATAAACGCGAATATAAACGCGACGGTATGTTTAAACTAAAAATAGCCCGCCTTCCCCAAATATAGATTTTGAACTAACATATCAACACTACTTGCGTTTTCGCCCGTTTTCGCCTCTTCCAACAGCAAGGAGGGAGCAGAGAAAGGAGCACACACGGGAGAAGGAGGGAGCAGAGAAGGAGCAGAGAAGACTCACTTTTTCAGAGGTGAGTCACTTTGTCCTGTGCCTTGTCTCTTTCCTCAGATTTGTTTATGCTATTTGCTCTTTGCTTTTTGGGTTTGTCTCCGTCCTTTTGCTTCTGTGCACACGATTGGGTGAATGATTCTGACAGGGGCGACAATGGTCCTTTTATAAGGACACTTTGTCTTTGTCGGGGGTCGGTCCTTTTGAAATTTTTTTTTCGCAGGTCGCGTGTAGAAACGTGTGTAAAAGTGCGTGTAATCTGTCTGCAGAGTCTGTTCACGCGGATATACACGCGTTTCTGGACGAGTGTATACACGCGTTTTTTGACGGGTGTATACACGCATTTCTGCACGAGACTGCGTTTCAGAATTCATGATTTGCAGGCAACACAACTGACTTGAATGATGATATTTGTGTGAGTCAAGAGACAGCCCATGATGTACATGAAGATGTTTGTTGCAGGTTCTTTATGGATATTCCAGGTTCTTCATCCGATCCATTTGCGTACAGCAATTGGCTGATGGAGATGCTGAATCATTTTGGGCGCCATCCTGGTCCGGTTGAGCTTACAGAGTATATGTATGCCCATCCCCCTCCTTCCCTACCTGGTGTCTATACCCCTACCGCGAGCCAGTGCCGTCTATTCCTCCGAGTCCGACGAGACGGCATGCAGCTTCTCCTCTTCCACATCCACCGAGGAGACATACCTCATCCCAGACACACTCACGTACACCCTCACAGCCACCATCACGTGCTCCCTCAGAGCCACCGTCACGTCAGGGCTCACAGCCACCGTCACGTAGACAATCCCCCAGTCGTGACTCCACCCGCAGCAGTAGGAAGAGTGGGAGTGGAGGATGCGGCGGGTGCTTTGGTGGGGGAGGTGGGGGAGGTAGTAGGGCACGCGGTGAGAGAGGAGATAGAGGGAGAAGAGTTAGAGGAGACAGTTCGGAAGAGGAGGAGATGAGAGAGATGGAGAGAGTGGTCTGCTATGATGTGACGGATAGGGGCGGAATAGTGATGGATGCGAGGGGGAGGGAGGTAATGGAGTACATGCGTGGGGTAGTATCAAACTCATATAGAAATTGTTTTATTAAATTTAAAGATCAAAATAGCCGATTAGTTGGGGAGGTGATAGAGGCTGTACATAGTCGGTACCCCAATCCCCCACATGCTACATTCTCGGATGTATGGGGAAGGACGCGAATAAGGGAGATCTTAAGTAATAAAAGATCTCACCTTAAAAAACTCGCGTATGATGACCGGCTAAATGTAGCTGCGGGTGGCTATCCTGCCGAGAAACCTGCCACTGCGCACAAACGTGAGTGGAAGGAGGCAAAGAAACGAGCAGAGGGTGGCGTGAAGAGCAGGCAGCATGTGGAGGCACGACGGATCCAGATGGAGACCATTGGATCTTCGCATTTCGGATCTGGCGGCGTCGAGTCATGGGAGGCAGAGTTCGTAAGTATCTTGCCACTTTATTTGATTGTTTACTTAATTCATTGATTCTATGATTGTTTTAATCTTACAAATTGTGTTGATTATGATACAGCGACAGGTTACGGGGAGGAAGCCCACAACCCACGATACTGCGTATGCTCGCCGGCATAGCAGACGTGACATGTGGGCCATCTTCAGAGCCGAGGGACGTATTACGGACGCGCAGTTTGAGATGGCCATGAGACCATACGGTCGACAGGTACTTGAAAATTCTAAACGAATGATTTTGGTTTATTGAATTACATATATATATACTTATATACTATATATTACTTGAACAGGTACAAGCTGGTGATGATCCGCCGGCCGCCACTGCAGAGGGTGGACGTGAGCACTACTCATCGGACATTCCGACTGATGTGAGCTCATCTGAGCATGGAGGGAGCACCGAGTCATCATCTGGGTCTGAGTAGTACTCAGACTTATAGTATCACATTCCATATTGAGGATGTGATTGTATATATTTTTTTGTAAACTGAAGCCATGGGCTACTTCGAGATATGGACTCCCTTGTATACATGTATGAAATTTTGATAATAATATTGAATTGATTGATCGATAGTATTACATTCATGTTTGTCTTGAATCGTGTATTGACAATGTATGCATTCATGTCGTTCTTGTCTTAATCTCCCTCGTGCATATGTTCTTCGTGGATGGTCTAATGGGATGGTCTAATGCACAAAAAAATAAATCCAGAGAGTGCTATTGGGTGCTGGAATGCTGGAACAGTATTCAGGCACCAAATAGCACTCTCTGGATTTTTTTTTTTGCTCTCTGTTCGCGTGTATTAACGTGTCAGAACTGCTAAAACTCCGTGTATCTACGCGGATACTCTGTGAAATACGCGTGTATTAATGCATCAAAACTGACAATTACGCGTGTATAAGCGCATCTAAATTAAAGAAACGCGTGTATAGACGCAGGTATCAACGCGTCTGAGACATCTGAATTGAACAGAACGCGGCTATACAGCCGTGTATAAGCGCGTCTAAAATAAAAAAAAGCGTGTATAGCCGCATGTATCAACGCGTCTGTAAAAATAACGCGGCTACACACCCGTGTATAAGCGCGTCTGAGAGGTGCTATACACGCGCTTTTACACGCATGTCTGTGGCCGCGATGATACACGCTGTCGTGCCATGGCACGTCTATGATGTGAAACCGTGCATGTGAGGTCGTCAAATACACATCCAGATGCATGAGGTTAACCGTGCATGTGAGGTCGTCAAATACACATCCAGATGCATGAGGTTATGTGCCATGACGAGTCATTATATGATGACATGTACATATGTTCATATTGTATATAAGGTTCAATAAGACAAGCTGAGGCTGAGTCAAATCTAGGAGTTTTTGTATATGAGTGTGGAGGGTGATGGTTCTGCTAAATGGTATCGATTGGGCCAAATCAGTGAATCTTATGGAATGCAAACATGAGGGTATGCCAATGCACAAAGGGATGTATTTATGAAGATATGGGAGAATACTTGAATGAATAATTGGGGAGTCTATAAATCACATGGCCAATATGATGATTTATACACTATGGAGGCATCAAAAAGTAATGGAGACTCAATGGACATTGCAGTGTCGAGAAACTTATTGAATGTGGGGAGAATGTGGAGATAGAAAACTGCACTTGGACTTCATGGATCATCATGTAAGAGGTACATGTATCTTATGTATATCTCCACATTGAGAATGTTTTGGAAATCTTGTGGTTATGCCTTGCAACCTTAATGCTAAGGTTAAAAAAAAATAAAGCACTAAGGCTAGCAGCAGCACGTGGCTAGCAACACACGTGGTGGGCTTTCTAGATAATATGGAAGAAAACGCGAGCGCAGCCTTTGAGATGGGGAAACTCCCGCATCAATAGCTGCAAAAGGTGGCAAAGGGGCCGAGTTCTCCGCGGGAAAAAGGAGAAAAGACCAGAGGCGACGGCGGCGAACAGATATAAAAAAAAAATCTGCAGCGTTGAGGAACAGTGTCGAAATCTACCAGAGCTTTTAATCTCTTGAATACATAAACTGCTTGTGCTTTGTAGGTATTAGAATTAGAGAGTAAATCTTGTACTACATAATGATGTAATTATGGGAAAATCCATTTTCAAAAATCAATACTGAAGCGGGAGCAGCGCCGCGTTTCTTCTTCAAATAATCAACTTTGAAGCGACTTTGGAGACAAGCTTAAATAAAAGAAAAACAATGTGTAAATCCACGTGTTCAGATAAGTTTTTTTTCTTTTACTTTATTGGACTTGAGAAAAGGGTAAGACCCATAAATCCTTAAAGGATTCAAAGTTGAGAAAGCTTGGTGAACAAGCTAATGGTTGTTTTATTTAGAACTTGAAGTTTTGTGGAAAAAGGTATCCTCTTAGCACATTCAAATCACGGGATTTTGGTCTATCTTCTGCTTGATTGAATTCTGGAAGCCATGAGCATGTTATGCCATCTTTTGTTTGTGAGATGTTAGAACATTAAGGCAGGTTATCAGGTGAAAAAGAGCATCATGATATAATGGTTTTGATGACACTAGATGTAATGGATGTAACTGGCCACATGTATATTGGAAAAATTGGAAGGCTGTGTTATGCACACATGTGAATGGTTCAAAGGATTTCATGCAATTCTGTGCAATCATCTGGATGAATTCAAGGATGTATTGAGGCAAGTTGACACATGTATTTGTCATTGGGAATAGTGATGTTCAATACTCCTTGGGAAATTTTGTGCGTGAGACTCCTTATTGGATTTGACGTTCACTCTCACAGCTAGAAGTTTCGTACTTTCCTGGCTGTACCGCGCACTTCACGACAACTTTTGGTGAACCCGACGTGAAACTGCTGGGGTGAGAGTGTGGTGAAATATACAGGGAAGCTATGGCTGAGAATTCTGAGGGTCAGGGGGTTCATTTTGACCCCGGAGTTATGCAGATGTTTCAAATGTTTACCATGTACATGCAACAGCAACAAGCTGCTGAGAGGGGACAGATTTCCACAACCAAGGCATTACAATCAATTGTAAAAAAGGTAGATCAATTTGATGGGAAGGACATTACAAAGTACCTGCGTAATTATATAAAGGAGATGGAGCTAAACAGGGTGACTGAGGAGGATATGGTTCGAAGTTTCGAGCTGGTATGCGTTTCTGAAATAAGAGAGCGCATAAAAGGATTGCAGACAGCACAGGGTGGCAGAAATTGGGAAGAGTTCAAGCTTGCTTTAAAGGATGAATACTTCATGGAGGATTCTGAGCGAGTGACCAAACGAACTTTCTTGGAATGGGTCACAAAACCTAAAATGGGAATTTCTGCCACAGAATTGCTAAGGGAGTTTGAGAAGCGTTATGCCCAGTTGTCAAGAATAGAGCGTGCAACTTTGGACAGAGAAAAGACAGAGCTCTTCTTGCAAGCAGCTGGGAAAGATCTCCAGGAGAAATTGGAAATCCTCCTTGAGGATAAGAATACAGAGCAGGGATTAAAGAGTGATTGGAATGATGTTGAGGATGCAGTCACTATGTTAGCAAAGCGGCAGTGGAGGAGGGATAAAATGGTGATGGGCTCTGCAACCCCCATAGCTGCTGTTACCCCTGAGAATTTATTCAAGCCAGCTGCTACAATTCCTAAGATAGATGGGCCGATGGATGAGCTTATCAAGGGTATGCGTGATTTAAAATTGAAGATGTCCAGGATTGAAGAAAAAGGTCTACCATTGGGGCAGGCTTCTATGCAAAGGCCTCAAACCAAAGAAGGGTTTACATATAGATGCATATGGTGTGATGACCCAGAGCATGCAAAGAAGGATTGTACCAGCTATAAAGAAGCTCTTAAAAATCAACTTGTGTTCTTCAAAGATGGGAAAATCCATCTTACAGAGACTGGTCTTCCATTGAGTACAAACTTTGGGAAAGGAGGGATGAAAAAGCTGGTAGAGGATATGGCTGCTAGTCATGCCATTTCTATGGTTGAGGCAGCAACCTATGGATTAAAGGTTGGTCAACTAAAGCAAGGATTTGAGAATGATGAGGATTATGAGAATGAGAATTTTTGGCCATCAACAATGGAATTAATTGCATCAAAGAAAGTGTCAAAACAAGCTTTGCATGAGGCAGGTGATTGTATACGTCTTGAGACTGGATGGGAGGAGCCTGTGGATTCTTTATCCATTCATGCCTATATTGCCAAATGTCAAAATAATGAGGCACATATAGAGGAGAAGCGAAAAAGGGAAAATGAGGAAGGAGGGCCATCAAAAAGAGTTACACGTGGAAGTGAAAAGAAGGATCCTGGGCCATCACATATGCCTCCACAGCATAGCAGACCTCCACATGATGTTTCAATGGAAGAAGTGCCAGCAAAAATGAAGGAGAAGGGTAAAGGGAAAAGTCCACTCTACAAGCTTCAATCTGATATTGAAGTTGCAACAGATCTCAAAAAGGTACTTGAAGAAAGGATTCTAAACAGCAGGGTGGAATTCACACTAGGGGAAGTCTTGGGAATTGCAAAGAAAGAATTTCATGATGAGATAATTGATATTATACGAAGAAAAAGGCAGTCCATAATTGAATCTATTCCATCACAAGGGGAGGCAAGCACTTCCAAGACTCATGGAGTACAGGTACAGAAAAAGGAAGAGAGAGAAAATGTGGTGGAATGTAATCACTCTGCTGATGGGGCACGACAAGTGCGCTTTGTGGAAGAGGATGATGAAAAAGAAGTTCTTACAAAGAGTCATTACTCCAGGAGCCATTGGGCAAGAGCAACCACTGAAACCCTTGTCAAGATAGGTGATTTGGAAGAGCCATATGTCGCCCTAATTGATCATGGGTCTGAAATAAATCTTATGGCTAAAAATCTCTACAACAAATGTAAGTGGCCAATGGATGTGGATCATGGGTGGATGATTAAAGCAGCTAATAATTCATCTGGTGAGCTTTATGCAGCATGTCCAAATGTAAGGGTAACTATAGGGGATGTGAAGGATGATCAGAATTTCTTTGTTCAGGAGATGTCATCGTATCCCCTCATTCTTGGGCAACCCTACATTACAGCTGTAAGGATGGAAACAAAGGTTTTGGATGATGGTTCAGCTTATGCAAGAATAAGGAGTAAAGATGGCAAAAAAGCTGTTCAGTTTTTGACAGTTTGCATTAATCATGAAAGGAATCGTGAGTCTCTTAGGGCACAGTCACTCCCAAAGATAAACAGAGAGTTTATGAATTACAGGGAGATGAGGGATTTTGGCCAGGTGCCATTGTAAAGCGGGATTCCAATGGTACAAGGGGAAATGAGTTCTCGCAGGACTCAATCAATGTAAATAGTTTTTCAGCAAATTTTCAGGGATTCTCCAGCTATGGGTCACTGGTTTTTGTAAAAAGTAAGGATTTGAAGCGTGGCATGCAAAAACATATACAAAATGAACAAAAAGGTTTTGAGCAGTGTGGTCTTTTGGGAAAGAATGAGTTTATTTCAGGGGTGCTTGATGAGGTGTCATTTATAGATACTATGGATGTGCTTTTTGATATGGGAAGAGCATGCTTACAGGGTGGAAATGAAATGATAAAGGTGTCATCTGTGGAGATGTATGATATAATCCAGGAATTTGAGGGGGTGGAATGTAAAAACATAAATTGTGAGATGGATGCTCATGTGGATACAAAGTACAAAACGGTTGCAAAGAAGGTGAAACCAGTTGCCTTGCCCTTGCCACCAGGAAGCAAGGAGAAGATAGATGAAGCTTCTATGCAGCCAAATCTTAGAGATCCGAAGAAAATTGGGCATAAATTTACTCAAGAAACTCTGAAAGAGCTGAAGATTGGTGAGAGAGATTTCATGTTGCCAGTTGAAAGGGAATGCTTTGAGGAGATGCTTGTAAAACATGGGAAAGCTTTTGCCTTTCAGCCGCATGAGATAGGTTGTGTTGATCCAAGTGTAACAGCACCAATGGTGATCTTTACTGTTCCACATGTACCCTGGAACCTGCGGCCAATTCCAGTACCAAAGGCTCTCTTGCCAAAGTTGATGGAATTACTAAAGGAAAAGATCAGGATGGGAATCTTGGAGCCTTCATGTGCCCCATATTCCAACAGATGGTTTACTGTACCAAAGAAAAATGGGACATTACGCTTTATTCAAGACATGCAACCTGTAAACAAAGTCACAATCAGGAATGTGGGAGCAGGTCCAATTGTGGATGAGTTTGCAGAAGCATTTGCAGGGAAAGCTATATACTCTATGGGTGATCTGTATTCGGGATATGATCAGTTCCAGCTGGATATGCAAAGCAGGGACTTGACCACAATGAAAACTCCTTTGGGATTAGTAAGGATGTGTACCTTACCATAGGGAGCCACTAATTTAGTGGCACATATGATGAATGGAATGAATAAAGTCTTACGAGACTTCATACCACAAAAAACTATGCCATTTCTGGATGATGTGCCAATAAAGGGCTGTGATGAGAAAGACAAAGATGAGGATTTGGATTCAAAAGGGTGCCGCAAGTTTGTGGCAAATCATATAAAGGATTGTGACATGATTCTATCCAGGCTTGAAGAGGTGAATCTTACTTTATCTGGGCAGAAATCAGTGTTTGGAGTTGGTGAAGTGCTAATAGTGGGACATCTTTGTAGTACTAGTGGACGCCGTCCTTGTCCAGCCAAAATAGATGCAATACAAAGAATGAAAGAGACATGCATTAATGTTACAGAGCTGAGGAGATTTCTTGGAGCATGTGTCTTTTATGTTATTTGGATCCCACATTATGCACATGTAGCAGATCCTCTTTACCAACTTTTGAGGAAAAATCAAAAATTTCTGTGGAGTGCAGTACATATTAAAGCTATGCGGAAGCTGAAATATTTGCTCCAATCATCACCCACATTGAGAAAGGCAGATTATGAGTGTGGCAGGCCTGTGATTGTTACAGTTGATACTAGTCCTACTGGGATAGGATGGGCAGTAGGGCAAGATGATGAGGATGATCATAGGTATGTAATTAGATTTGGAGCAAAGGTATTAAGCTTTCGGCAACGAAAGTATCCACAGATCAAGAGAGAATTATGGGGGATAGTCACTGCTCTAAAATGTGAGAAAGAATATCTTATTGGAGCATCTGTACTTGTGGAGACTGATTGCTTGCCACTTCTTGGGATGATAGCAAGTTGTACCACTCCAGATATTGCTATGCTTAGGTGGATTGCTTATATCAAGTCACTAAATCCTGAGTTTGAGCATATTGCGGGAAAAGATAATCCAGTTGCAGATATGCTATCACGAGCCAGGTATGAAGATGAGGAAGAGATGATTAGTGACACTGATGATGTGGGTACAAAGTTCTATACTACAGCATATGCAAAAGGGGATCATATTTGCCTATCAGATGCACTTGAGTCTTTTATTGAGGAAATATATGAAGGAGATTGGTTGCTTATTGGTCAATATTTGAGTACTCTGACAAGGCAAGAAAATTGGTCTGACTCAGAATTTAAGAGGATCCGCAGAAAAGCATATGGTTATTTCCTAAAGGATGGGTATCTTTGGAAGCATCCTAGACAGAGGAATGCTATGCCACAGAGGGTCATATGTGATAAAGAGACTCAAGGAAAGCTTGTGAAAGAATTCCATGAGAGTCTCTGGGCTGGGCATAGAAGTGTGTGGGCCACCTTTACCAAAATAAAGGAAAAATATTGGTGGAGAGGAATGTACAAGGATATTTCCCAATATGTGGAAACATGCATAGTATGCCAAATGTACTCAAATGTGCGGCATCGTGATGGCTTGCAACCAACCTACCCACCTGCCATGCACTACAAATGGGTAGTGGATCTAGTTACAATGCCTTTGGGAATTTGGCAGATGCGGTATATAGCACTTGCAAGAGAAGATTTGACAAATCAGGTAGAAGGGCGTGCTCTTAGAACAAAGAGTACGGAAACAGTATGCAAATTTCTCTTGGAAGATGTGATCTGCCGATATGGTTGTGTTGGGAAAATAACAGCTGATAGGGGTGAGCTAGATGTTGAAGAAGCAAGGGAATTCTTCTCTAGAATTGGTATCAAACTGTCTCTAACATGTGCTTACAATCCTGAGGGCAATGGGAAAAGTGAGCGAGGACATCCTCCAATCATTAAAGCTTTGGCTAAGGCATGCAGAGAAAGGATGAGAGAGTGGCCAAAGCTGCTACCATATGCCTTGTGGGCTGACCGTACAACTCATAGCTCAGTGACAGGATACATGCCTGCAGAATTAATGTATGGTCAGAAGCCAGTGATGCCAGTTGAAGAAGTAATTCTAACTTGGAATGTATTGCCCTGGGTGGAAGGATTGAGCAGAGATGACCTCCTTGCATTGCGAATAAGACAGTTGGAGAGGAGGCCTGAAGATGTAGAGCTTGCTAAAGCTCGCTTGAAAGATGCAAGGCTGAAAAATAAAGAAAGATTCGATAGTAGACACAGACTCCGGCCAAAACCTATTGAAGAAGGTGATTGGGTTCTAATGTATGATAGTAGCCTTGACAACCAATTCACTGTTCAAAGAAAATTTGCAAAAAGATGGTTTGGCCCTTACATTGTCAAGCATGTGCATGGAAATGCCACGTATACTCTGTGTGAGCTTGATGGAACAGAAGTAAAGAATCTTGTGGCTGGCAAAAGAATCAAGATATTTAAAAGAAGGCATGATGGTGATCCTTTTGATTCACAAAAAATTCAGGATGAGAAGCTTGATAGTGGAAGTATGGATATGATTGAAGAGGAAGAGAATGATCTTCCTGGAACTGCAGAAGATGAAGACGACATCCAGTTATATGTGGACCTTGATGATGATTTGGCACATACCAGAGGATGTGCAGGTTTAGAGGGGGTGGATGTCGTGCCATGGCACGTCTATGATGTGAAACCGTGCATGTGAGGTCGTCAAATACACATCCAGATGCATGAGGTTATGTGCCATGACGAGTCATTATATGATGACATGTACATATGTTCATATTGTATATAAGGTTCAATAAGACAAGCTGAGGCTGAGTCAAATCTAGGAGTTTTTGTATATGAGTGTGGAGGGTGATGGTTCTGCTAAATGGTATCGATTGGGCCAAATCAGTGAATCTTATGGAATGCAAACATGAGGGTATGCCAATGCACAAAGGGATGTATTTATGAAGATATGGGAGAATACTTGAATGAATAATTGGGGAGTCTATAAATCACATGGCCAATATGATGATTTATACACTATGGAGGCATCAAAAAGTAATGGAGACTCAATGGACATTGCAGTGTCGAGAAACTTATTGAATGTGGGGAGAATGTGGAGATAGAAAACTGCACTTGGACTTCATGGATCATCATGTAAGAGGTACATGTATCTTATGTATATCTCCACATTGAGAATGTTTTGGGAATCTTGTGGTTATGCCTTGCAACCTTAATGCTAAGGTTAAAAAAAAATAAAGCACTAAGGCTAGCAGCAGCACGTGGCTAGCAACACACGTGGTGGGCTTTCTAGATAATATGGAAGAAAACGCGAGCGCAGCCTTTGAGATGGGGAAACTCCCGCATCAATAGCTGCAAAAGGTGGCAAAGGGGCTAAGTTCTCCGCGGGAAAAAGGAGAAAAGACCAGAGGCGACGGCGGCGAACAGATATAAAAAAAAATCTGCAGCGTTGAGGAACAGTGTCGAAATCTACCAGAGCTTTTAATCTCTTGAATACATAAACTGCTTGTGCTTTGTAGGTATTAGAATTAGAGAGTAAATCTTGTACTACATAATGATGTAATTATGGGAAAATCCATTTTCAAAAATCAATACTGAAGCGGGAGCAGCGCCGCGTTTCTTCTTCAAATAATCAACTTTGAAGCGACTTTGGAGACAAGCTTAAATAAAAGAAAAACAATGTGTAAATCCACGTGTTCAGATAAGTTTTTTTTCTTTTACTTTATTGGACTTGAGAAAAGGGTAAGACCCATAAATCCTTAAAGGATTCAAAGTTGAGAAAGCTTGGTGAACAAGCTAATGGTTGTTTTATTTAGAACTTGAAGTTTTGTGGAAAAAGGTATCCTCTTAGCACATTCAAATCACGGGATTTTGGTCTATCTTCTGCTTGATTGAATTCTGGAAGCCATGAGCATGTTATGCCATCTTTTGTTTGTGAGATGTTAGAACATTAAGGCAGGTTATCAGGTGAAAAAGAGCATCATGATATAATGGTTTTGATGACACTGGATGTAATGGATGTAACTGGCCACATGTATATTGGAAAAATTGGAAGGCTTTGTTATGCACACATGTGAATGGTTCAAAGGATTTCATGCAATTCTGTGCAATCATCTGGATGAATTCAAGGATGTATTGAGGCAAGTTGACACATGTATTTGTCATTGGGAATAGTGATGTTCAATACTCCTTGGGAAATTTTGTGCGTGAGACTCCTTATTGGATTTGACGTTCACTCTCACAGCTAGAAGTTTCGTACTTTCCTGGCTGTACCGCGCACTTCACGACAACGCGCTGATACACGGGCCCGCTACTTTTTTTCACAAGTCATTTTTAGCGGCTAGGAGCGCGGGTATGAGCCCGATCCCTTGTAGTGTAAGTGGGTAGCAGTGAAAAGGTGAGAGGTATCTACTGATGAGAATTAAGGGTAGCATGAGTGAATATAGGGGTGTGGAAAGATTCCAGCATAAGGTGCCCCCAGATGTAGGGGAGGTGGCACAAATCAAGGAGAAATTAGTGGAATTAGATGCTTGGCATCTTGTGGATGTACAACCTATAAATTGAGGCATTGGCGTAATGAGAATTTGCTAGTTTTTGAGTACCCATGCCTACATTATTATATTAGATTAATTACTCACTATTCTCATCTTAATCTCATCTTAATCTCATCTTAATCACATGCTAATTATGTTGATTCTTGCATTCGATCGACCTTAGTTCATCATTTTGCTTGCATTTTATCTTGGTATCAGAGCCTTCCATCCACTCCGTCCATTAGCATGCTTCATTAAGCTCCTAATCCCCTTCATTAGGTATCCCTAATTATCTTCACCTCTCTCCCTGAAACTAGGATCTGGGACAACAAGTCGGTGGAGGAGCTCAAGCACAAGCTATAGTGAGCCATTTGACGAGATTTCAAGCTTGGGATCTCCAACACATTCAGGTGCACATGCGTGGCCCTTCAATTGCTTAGGACAGTCTGTGCAACCGCGCGTCATTGCAACTTCCCCCAAATCGGCAACGTTTTCTACACACCGAGATGGTCGTACATCCCGCGTGAGCTCCATAGTTGGAATTGGGGAAAACCCCATGAACTAGAGCTTCCCTAGGACATCTCCTAGGTGCCCCTAAGAGGGTTTGTCAGGCAGATGGTTTTGGGAGCTGGCCACACTGAGAAAAAAACCAGAGCCCTATCTTGCAGGTTGCCATAGCCAAAACTCCAATTTTTGAACAAAAGTGGTTTAACCACAAATCCATTTTTTTAGCTTCAATCTTGATTGTTGGGCTCTTACAGATCTTCATGCATACTGAGGCCACTCATCAAGGCTCTCACCACAAGTCTAAAGCTCAAAGCTTCCTCATTGTGCCTCATAATGAACATTGAATTACCTTGGCAAATTGCTTAATTAATTCACCTAATTAAGGTGTTAATTAGGCATTGTTGGATCTAATCCAACATTGGGAAGGTGCTACACAAGTCTATGTGTTCAAATTGATTTTTACGTCACAATTAATACCCCAATTAATCCCTCCAAATCAGTGTATTCTATGCACACACAAACTGTGAACTAGTACACCTAGTTTTCTGAGCATCATTAGTGGTCAAAACTTGTTGTTATCATTAGATTGGAGTTGTAAAAGGGTACACTGCCCTTGAATCTTGAATTGGATCAAGAGGTAAGACCCCCTTCACATCATCATGAGCACTGCACAAGAAATAGCTAAATTTAATGGGGAGTAGGTCCATACATGGCAAACAAAGACCATGTATTTGCTCATGAGAAATAATCTGTGGGGGGGCTAGTTGAGGGAAGAGATGAATGTCCATAAGAGATTGGGGAGAATGAGTGGAAGAGCAGGAATGAGAAAGCATTAGGACTCATTGCACTTAGCTTAAATGATGAAATCATTCACCACATTGTAGGGATACAACGGGCTAAAGATGCATGGGCACAGGTGTGCTTTTCAAAGGGGAGGTACTTCTAGCAGCACATGCATCAAATTAGAGGAACCAGGCCCTTTGAAATTTGTTAAGGTCAAACAGGAAATGCCATGCAAGGCTAAGAGCGAGTCAGGTGGTGGTTTAGGAATAGACCTATTGACTCATGGGCACTTGAGTGCATTGTTCATATGCAAGTCTCATATAGAACGCATGAACCAGTCATTGTAAGCCAAATTTTAGGAAGCCTCCATCTTGGGGAGCGAAACATAGAAGAAGTGCGACTCCATTATACAGCCACTTCTTCTGATTGGATTTTAAGAAAAATCCAAGATTCGCAGAGAGAGGTGCTCAAAACCGAGTTGCAAAAAGAGGCAGAGATGATGCAAGGAGAGCTAGATACTGCTAGAAATGAGCTACAGTCTGCAAAGCGCACTCATATTGGTATTGAAGAGCGGAGGGCATCGATCAATTTGTGCAAAACATAATGTGCGTGATGACTGATGCTCTTTATGATGCATTTAGTGCTCTTTGCATACACTTTTAGTAGTCTTTGCATTTAAAATACTAATTTAGTACTTAATATTGTAACTCTTTTAGTAGAGTTTCATACACTTTGCATTCAACTAGTACTATTTAGAGCTTTTTAGTTTGCATGACTACTCTTGAAGTACTTTTAGCCACTCTCTTTTAGTACTTTTTAGTACTAGGTTGGACCTTGTTTCCAATTGTGCTATATGTCATTGTTCTATACACTACAAGGGATCGGGCTCATACCCGCGCTCCTAGCCGCTAAAAATGACTTGTGAAAAAAAGTAACGGGCCCGTGTATCAGCACGTGTATCATCGCGGCCACAGACATGTGTGTAAAAGCGCGTGTATAGGACCTCCCAGACGCGCTTATACACGGGTGTATACACGCGTTTTGTTCAGTTCAGATGTACTCAGACACGTTCATACATGCGTCTATACACGCGTTTCTTTAATTTAGATGCGCATATACACGCGTAATTGTCAGTTTTGACGCGTTTATACACGCGTATTTTACAGATTATCCGCGTATATACACGCTATTTTTAGCAGTCTTGACGCGTTTATACACGCGAACAGAGAGCAAAAAAAAATCCAGAGAGTGCTATTTGGTGCCTGAATACTGTTCCAGCATTCCAGCACCCAATAACACTCTCTGGATTTTTTTTTTTGTGCATTAGACCATCCACGAAGAACATATGCACGAGGGAGATTAAGACAAGAACGACATGAATGCATACATTGTCAATACACGATTCAAGACAGACATGAATGTAATACTATCGATTCACGATTCAATATTACTATCAAAATTTCACACATATATACAAGGGAGTCCATATCTCGAAGTAGCCCATGGCTTCAGTTTACAAAAAAATATATACAACCACATCCTCAATATGGAATGTGATACTATAAGTCTGAGTACTACTCAGACCCAGATGATGACTCGGTGCTCCCTCCATGCTCAGATGAGCTCACATCGATCGGAATGTCCGATGAGTAGTGCTCACGTCCACCCTCTGCAGTGGCAGCGGGTGGATCATCAGCAGCTTGTGCCTGTTCAAGTAATATATAGTATATAAGTATATATATATGTAATTCAATAAACCAAAATCATTCGTTTAGAATTTTCAAGTACCTGTCCACCGTATGGTCTCATGGCCATCTCAAACTGCGCGTCCGTAATACGTCCCTCGGCTCTGAAGATGGCCCACGTGTCACGTTTGCTATGCCGACGAGCATACGCAATATCGTGGGTTGTGGGCTTCCTCCCCGTAACCCGTCGCTGTATCATAATCAACACAATTTGTAAGATTAAAACAATCATAGAATCAATGAATTAAGTAAACAATCAAATAAAGTGGCAAGATACTTACGAACTCTGCCTCCCATGACTCGACGCCGCCAGATCCGAAATGCGAAGATCCAATGGTCTCCATCTGGATCCGTCATGCCTCCACATGCTGCCTGCTCTTCACGCCGCCCTCTGCTCGTTTCTTTGCCTCCTTCCACTCGCGTTTGTGCATAGTGGTGGCAGGTTTCTCGGCAGGATAGCCACCCGCAACTACATTTAGCCGGTCATCGAACGCGAGTTTTTTAAGGTGAGATCTTTTATTACTTAAGATCTCCCTTATTCGCGTCCTTTCCCATACATCCGAGAATGTAGCATGTGGGGGATTGGGGTACCGACTATGTACAGCCTCTATCACCTCCCCAACTAATCGGCTATTTTGATCTTTAAATTTAATAAAACAATTTCTATATGAGTTTGATACTACCCCACGCATGTACTCCATTACCTCCCTCCCCCTCGCATCCATCACTATCCCACCCCTATCTGTCACATCATAGCAGATCACTCTCTCCACCTCTCTCATCTCCTCCTCTTCCGAACTGTCTCCTCTAACTCTTCTCCCTCTATCTCCTCTCTCACCGCGTGCCCTACTACCTCCCCCACCTCCCCCACCAAAGCACCCGCCGCATCCTCCACTTCCACTCTTCCTACTGCTGCGGGTGGAGTCATGACTGGGGGATTGTCTACGTGACGGTGGCTGTGAGCCCTGACGTGACGGTGGCTTTGAGGGAGCACGTGATGGTGGCTGTGAGGGTGTGCGTGACTGTGTCTGGGATGAGGTATGTCTCCTCGGTGGACATGGAAGAGGAGAAGCTGCATGCCGTCTCGTCGGACTCGTAGGAATAGACGGCACTGGAGTGCCCTGGATACTCGCGGTAGGGGTATAGACACCAGGCAGGGAAGGAGGGGGATGGGCATACATATACTCTGTAAGCTCAACTGGACCAGGATGGCGCCCAAAATGATTCAGCATCTCCATCAGCCAATTGCTGTACGCAAATGGATCGGATGAAGAACCTGGAATATCCATAAAGAACCTGCAAAAATAATCCTCATGTACATCATGGGCTGTCTCTTGACTCACACAAATATCATCATTCAAGTCAGTTGTGTTGCCTGCAAACCATAGAAATAGGAAACGCAGTCTCGTGTATACACCCGTGTAGAAACGCGTGTATACACCCGTCAAAAAACGCATGTATACACCCATCCAGAAACGCGTGTATATCCGTGTGAACAGACTCTGCAGACAGGATACACGCGCTTTTACACGCGACCTGCGCAAAAATTTTTTTCAAAGGGACCGACCTCCGACAAAGTGTCCTTATAAAAGATCCACTGTCACCCCTGTCAGAATCATTCACCCAATCGTGTGCACAGAAGCAAAAGGACGGAGACAAACCCAAAAAGCAAAGAGAAAATAGCATAAACAAATCTGAGGAAGGAGACAAGGCAAAGGACAAACTGACTCACCTTTGAAAAAGTGAGTCTTCTTTTTTGCTCGGTTTCCTCCCGTGTGTGCTCCTTCTCTGCTCCCGTGTGTGCTCCTTCTCTTCTCTTCTCGGTTTTGTTTCTGTTGGAAGAGGCGAAAACGAAAGCAGTGTTGATATGTTAGTTCAAAATCTATATTTGGGGAAGGCGGGCTATTTTTAGTTTAAACAGACCGTCGCGTTTATAAACGCGTGTATGGTAATTTAGCTGCGTTTATACACGCATTTTGCAAGAATTACCCGCGTTAATACACGCAATTTTTAGGAAATAGTCGCGTTAATACACGCAATTTTTAGGAAATAGCCGCGTCAATACACGCGATTTTTATACTTTCATTAAAGACATGATTTTGTGTTTTCTGGTTTGTGCATAGGATGTCATCAACCTCTTCAAGCAGTTCTGGGGAAGATGAGACAATGCGTCATCGTAATCGCGATGTGTGGTTGGGACAACGGATCAAATGTATGTGTAATCAATGTCAAGGATGCATTGTACGAGCACGTCGAATTACCTTGAATCACATCTCCATGTATGGAGAATGGAATCAAACAGGTTTAGAGGTGAGTAGATGTAAATTGATGGTATTCAAATGACTCATAGTATCCAAATTAAATTAATAGAGTTGTAATATATAAACTCTAATTGAAGCAGGATGCAGTACCACACCCTAACATGGTGCCCTACGCGCGACGAGAGCACGCAAAGCATCGACGAGATGATGCTGGAGCTTCGGGATCTATTGTCAGAGATGAGTGGGAAAGGGATGACAATAGCCCTGCACCCCACGAAGTTGTGGAAGAGGAGGTGCTTGATGATATGGTGCAGAATCTTTTTAAGGATGATCCCAAAGGTATGGACGACGATGATATGGAACAAGAGCATCTTTACAAGGCTTCATCGACACCGGTGTTTGAAGGGTGCACATTCTCTGTTTTACGTGCTTCACTTGAACTACTCAATATACAAACAGTTTATGGATGGAGCAATGTAAGTCTTGACGCATTATTTAAGTAAGAATTCTAACTTACAAATTTGAATTAGTGGTTTAAGGTTTAGGATTTAAGATTAATTATAATTGATGATATTGGATGCAGGCTATTATCAAACATGCTTCCAAAGGGAAATAGACTACCCACCTCAAGAGACATAGCGAGGCGCTATGTGACATCTCTTGGAGGATTGGATTATGATTGCATACATGCATGCGTCAATGATTGCATTCTCTTTCGTGGGATGCATAAGGAGGCTCGACATTGTCCCACTTGTGGTGAAGCAAGGTATAGAACAGATATGAAGAGTTTTGATGTACCTCGTAAAGTCTTGCGACACTTTCCTATAATTCCTTGCATCAAACACATGTTCAAGTGCAAATCCATAGCAGAGCTCATGTCATGGCATTCCTCACATCGATCGGATGATGGCATGTGGAGAATTCCCGCAGACACTCCTGCTTGGAAGCATATTGAAGATGAGTGGCCCAGCTTTAAAACAGAGCCCAGAAACTTGAGACTTGGCCTAGGTATGGATGGAGTGAATCCATTTGGTTTCAAAAGCACCGCATACAGCGTGTGGCCAGTTGTGTTGGTGAATTACAACCTTCCACCATCAATGGCAATCAAGAAGGGACATCTTATGTTATCCCTTCTAATTCCAGGGAAACATAAAGTCAAGCATATGGATGTTTATCTTGAACCATTGATTGATGAGTTGGAGGAACTATGGAGAGGTGTTGCGGTGGTGGACATTAGTAGGCCTCCCTCCTCTCGATACTTCGACTTAAAAGCAGTGTTGATGTGGACAATGCATGACTTTCCAGGATAGGCTTGTATTTTGGCAAACAAAGAAAGATAGGCTCATATTGCCACAACAATGTGAGCAGGTATGCATTTTTTTACTAATGTGTTTCATGTACATATATATCTAAGCTCACCGACCCCTTGACTTTTGATATGCTAATTAATTACTATACTATGTGTATTTGAGTAGGTTATCTATCTACCAATGGTGCATGATATTAAATGGTGGTACGTCATCCCTATTGCACCACGTTCCAAAGTGATGTATAATACATTCACTGATATGGAGCATATGGAGGATGTAACAAGCCGCAATGAAGATGATGTCGAACATGCCAATGAAGATGTTGTGATTGATGATCAAGAAATAAGAGATGATCATGATAATGAGGATGAGCGTGCCATTTCTCATGATCATGAGAATGACCCTACCATTGAGGATGATGGTGATATTGATGAGGATGATCAGGACATCGATACCATTATCAATGGAGTACAAAATATCGATAGTGGAATAAATTTAATCGTAGCCTTACAAATTGATCAAATGGATATTGATGTTGATCGTTTGGCAAGGCTGGATCTTATTGAAGATGAGATCGAACCCTAACCAATCCGTCACTGTACATTCTAAATTGATGACATTTCTATCATCTCATATGCATGATTTATTTTTGAATATATTTCATTGTTGTAAATGTATGTAGTGGGATTGTGTAATGATGTATACTGTAATGTACTATGAGATGGTTTAAAGAAAATAGTTCTTAATTTTGTAAAGGAATTCAGTTTTTCTTCAGTTTTTTTCAGTTTTTCTTTACCATGCGTGTATTAATCCGTGTATAGTGGCGTGTATTAATCCGTGTATGGTAGCGTGTATTAATCCATGTAAAGTAGCGTGTATAGATGCGTGTATATAAACGCGTTTATACACGCGTTGATAAATGCAAATATACACGCGAACTTAAATGATAAAATACATGCGCCTGATCCTATTCAAATACAGGCGCGACCATACACGCGCTCGTAATTTATCGCGTGTATGAAATGCGTGTATGGCAGCATTGTCTTGTAGTGATAGTACTAGAATAGTACTATACATGTCAATACTTTAGTACTTTTAGCCATTCTCTTTTAGTACTTTTTAGTACTAGGTTGGACTTTGTTTCCAATTGTGCTATATGTCATTGTTTTATAGTACTAGAATAGTATTATACATGTCAATACTTTAGTACTATACTACCACTGTCTTAGGACTCTTTAGTACTAGTATGCTAGTAGTATTTGCTTTTGAATTAGCATAGTAATAGAGGTTAGTACTATATAAATTGCCGAGAAGCTAAACCTGGAAGAGAAAGCCAGCAGTGAAGTCGAGAAAAAGGGAATTGTTGGGGGAGAAGAAGAGAGTAAATCTAGTGATGAGAGCATGCCAAAGAAGGATAGTGGTGCCAAAGACCTTGAGGGTGGCACGTCAAGCAAGGCCATTGCCCACCAGGAGCATGAGGAGGCTGCTACATCCACCAAGGCCAAAGCCTAGGAGCATGAGGAGGGTGCTACATCCACCAAGGCCATTGCCCAGGAGTTGGAGGAGGCCACTTCCTAGGACCATGAGGAGGGTGGTACATCCACCAAGGTCATTGCCTAAGAGCATGAGGAGGCTATGTCTGACATTGATGGTGATAATCTCGAACTATCTCGCTTAGTCCTTGCTGTGGGGTTTTAAGAAGAGGAAAGCTTGTAGCCTTCCTACCCGTAAGGGTTGTGACCCTGTACACTTGCCCAAAACCAGATTCGTCTCAAAATGAACATGCTGTTGTAAGGTCCCTTTGTTTTGCCTTTTAGGGAATGCGCTGCACTTTTTGAAATAAACTTTTTGTTTCTATCTTGAGCAGAGTGCATCAATTTGTTGTGTATTTTTTTTTTAAAAGTTGGTCTTCAGTTCATTATTTTAGTACCTTGTCATTTATCTGAGTACTTTATGTTTTTGAGAAGTACCTCCTTTGTGTGTTAGGTGAATGCACAATAGCAGTTCCTCCAAAACGTCTGCTTATTTTTTATGTTAACGGAGTCATGGTGGTCAAAAGATGGTGCAAACAAGTTCCACCCCATGTTGCAGCAAAACTTGAGCTTCATAGAGTGGGCAAGCACCTGGTGTCGCTAAGGCCCGGATTGATTCAATTCCTTGCCAAATTGGGGCCTCGTTATGATGTAGGAACCTCGAGGAGCATGGCCCCCAAAAATTTGATGCCGATTGTCAATTTGATAGAGAAAGAGCTGGCTGCCATGGGTTTAGACTTCAAATTCAAATTCCACTTCTCGCAAGATGAGTGTGTGTAGCAGCCACGCATATACCATCCCAAGCCGAATAAGGATCTCCTATTCCTAAAGCTATTCAACTCGCTGCTCGATAGGGGCATACAATTGGACCCCATGCATACCCTTCTCGTCGACGACACGCTAGATAAGGGATGTTTGAATCCAATAGGGACGTGTCTCAACAAATGAAGGTGATGCAGGATGAAGAGTTTCTCGAGGTGCTGTTGCCTTCCTTGTAGAGGCTATATAGATTTAAGGGCATTGTCCCGAAGTTCTCATATATATTTTCTTATGAAGGACATATGTTCGAGTTGTGGGCAAGGCAGCAGAATACAAACCCCCTCCATGAGTTACTAAAGGTAATTGAGGCTGAATATGCCGAGGTGGAAAACATGGAGTCTACCGTGAAGTTCATTGAATCTTATCCATTACCAACAAACTGGCTTGCCACTCAAGACAGAATTCGGATGTTGCCACCCGATTTGGCTACAACCATTATTGAAAAGAACTGCTTTCATGCATATGCGAATTGGTGATTGAGTAGGGTTATGTGATTGGGTCAATTTCAATGCGACAGTCTGTATATAACGGTACATGTTTTTGCTCTCAAAACCACCTTTTGTATGAGCTCCCTAGTAATTAAAGATCTCTTTAACTTGTTATAGTAGCCTTTGGTTTTCATCTGACAGTCTTGGGTCTTTTTGGACATCTCTGTAAATCATCTTTTATAATTCAAGTTATATTTTACCAAAAAAAAACTTGTTGATTAAAGACTAACACCGTACTAACATAAGACTAACACAGTACTAACGTGAGACTAAAATAGTACTACGATAGTACTAACATAAGACTAACACAGTACTAACATGAGACTAAAATAGTACTACGATAGTACTAACACAATAGTACTAGCATATATCTAACATAGTACTAGCATAGATCTAGCACAGTACTAACATAGTACTAAGTTAGTACTCTCCAGAGATAGCACAATTGATTAACTAGGACAACAATTAATTGCTCTAAGTACCTTTGTTGATTAAAGCCTAACACAATACTAACATAAGACTAAAAGGGTAATGGCACAATACTAACATGATACTAAAATAGTACTAACATAATAGTAACATAGTACTAACACAGTTAAGCAAAGATCTAACAATAGTAACATAGTACTAGCATAGTCTGCAATTTGTATGGAGATGAGAAAGGGAAAAGTAACTAATTGTCAGTAATTACCACAATGTGGAACTAACAAACCACTAGATTACTACCAAAACTTGATCATAGCCCAAATTACATAGCTAAAAACTTGGGCCAACTCAGTAAAATCAAAATTACATTAAAAAAGGGAATGGCATCTATTTAGCATGATCTTCATCGGTAGAGCTGTCCTCATCCTCAACCTTCTTCCCACAGCACCATCCGAATCATCATTTTCATCATCCCCACTATATGTAAATGCCTCTTCCTCTTCCTTGTCCTCTTCTGCCCACTCCTCTTCTTTGTCCTCCTTGTTCTCCTCCTGTTCCTCCTGTTCCTCATTCTCCTCTTCAGCCCACTCCTCCTCTTCCTTGTTCTCCTATGTTCCTCATCCTCTGAGGGGTTCGAGGTCTCCTCATCCTCATCCTAGGACATTGGCAAGTACAGGTCGTCATAATCCATTTCATCACCTAAGGTTGTGCTATGGTGGTCCGTACAGGTCCCCCTTAGGTACTCCTTATACTTGTATTTAGGCATACTAAAGATTAATTTGAAAGAGTGAGGCTGTAGAGAAGGTCGTAGTGATGCCATAGAGAGCAAGCAAAATAGTGAGGTTGTAGAGATGAAATTGCATTCCTTTATAGGAGAGAATGCCTTCGAGAAAATTCGCTCACTGCCATGCATCAAACTAAACCCTAAACCCTTTTCTCTGAACTAAGTAATTAATAGCAAATAAATATTTTGGTCCCATATTTAGGATTTAGACGTTTTTTAAAATGCGGAGAAGGATATGATGTTAGCAAAACAGGTTGAAACAGTACACGAGACCATTAATTGTTAACTATTACAAGGGGTCAATGTGTCCTAGTTCACTCTCATGTAGGAAAACCGTCGCTCGCTATTCCTAAGCTCTTTGATGTGGTTAAGCAAGTCAACCATGTAGGCAACCAGCTTGCCAATCGTGTCCCTCAATCGAGCTTCTTCAGCATTACCTAGGAATTAAGGAGTGAGACATTACCTAGGATGTGTTCATGCACCTTCGGAGAGGGACACGATGAACTTTTGTGTACCCTTTGACCTTGTGCTTTGCTTGTAACATTGGGAACTTTATTGCAAGTATTGCATTAGCATGCAACATAGCTGTAGGTGCTTCCTTTAGTAAGGCATAACTATTTTTACATTGTGGTAATTTAGCATAATAGATACCATGCACCACTGCATCTCCAATGTTGAAAACATTACCCCAACCATCCTTCACTTGCTCTGAGAGGACTGTCTTGCCTTGTTTGCATAGCACAATGTAGTAATCCTCATTGTCTTTGTTTGTAGGAGACTTTAGAACTGCCAGGTGGTCTCCAACCTCCAACATATCAGTTAATTGGTCCTACTGCTCCGAGTAGACAATGTCATCCTCCACAACTATTGTATTATTGTCCTCTCTATTAGGCTCTAGCTTATGCAACTTCAATGGTTGTACATGGCTTAGATTGATGCACTTGTCCCAAGATTCATCAACATAGAAGGAACAAAAGCATGATAAACTTCAAAACAGAACTTGTGTAGGGTATTTGCGACTGAATCCCAACACAAAATGTGTTTTGCGAGTACCTTTGACTGTTTGGCATGTGTATGCATTGCTCCTGTCGACATCATTGATCTTCACCTCCATAAAAATCCATTGCTTTCCATCATTTTCCATCTTCCAAGTCAACCATTCAACAACATCATGGGCATTCTATAGCTTAGCACCATTTGCATCCAACTGCTCAACTGTTAGAGCATGATGCTTTATCACAGCACCCGCACCATCATGCTTTCCCTTACCATGCCCAGTACCAAAGTAGTTCCATAGCATTCGACTGTTAACACCATATTAGATAATTTGGGAAAATTCCCATTCCCATTTGAAAAATGGGAGCATGGTGAACTTGTCCAAAAGTTTGTCAAAACCCCCTCATGTGACATATCATCGGAAAGATCTTGAAGAGTAGAATCTAAATCTATGATCTCCGACAAATTTGGAGTTAGTATGTTTAAGATATGTCCAAAACTATATGGAGTAATTGATTCCCACAATGTGAGATTTTTTCCAAATTACCTAATATTGACTTTGTTGGTTAGTGAATAGTACTTGTAATAACCAAAACAATAAAATTTTGTTGATTGCAAAACAATACTGATTTTTTACATACAGAGACTGTGCTAAAATAGTACTAACACAAACTAGCACAGAGTACTAACATAGTACTAACACAGACTAACACACACTAGCACAGAGTACTACCACCATATACTAACACAAACTAACACAGAGTACTAACATAGTGCTAACATAGTGCTAACATAGAATAACACAGACTAGCACCGAGTACTACCATAGACTAACACAAACTAACACAAAGTACTACCATAAACTAACACAAACTAACACAAAGTACTAACTATTAAGAGACTAAGGTTATGTAAAAGGGGAGGAGAAGGGTGTGTGTGTGAATGGACTTATGGTCCACTAGCTCACCTATTTAAAGGTGGAGCTAGAAGGCATTTTATGGAGCATGAAGCTTAGTTGTATTTTGAGAAACTTAATAAGCAAGATCTTTTGTTGTATTTTGTGAGTCTCTCTCCTCCACCACATATTTGATCTAGCATGAGCACCACAAAATTCTAACATGGTATCTAGAGCTAGGCAACTTGCAAGGTGTAGAATAGGTCAAAAAAGTGGTTTTTAGAGTGCACCTCATCTACCCCCAGCCAGTGGAGGCCCTCCAGCAGCTTGAGGAGGCCGAATCTTGGTGTAATTTCAACTAGAAACTTGAAGAAGACCTCCGGGCGCTCAGTTTCGTACAAGCAATTGACGGATTACTCCTCTCTCAGCCGCGGCATTGCACACTGAGCAGGTCGGCGTACGATTTTTGCAGCGCAGGTTGCCGTACAATAATGCGCAGCTTGTGGGCAATCTCAAGCCACAGAAGCTTAGGGCTTTTGAAGCCCTAAGTTTCAAGAGTCTACAGTCAAGATTTTAGCCCAATGACTGCTCCACGCGTGCGCTAGAGTAAAAAAACCAAACTACTCACTTGGTAGCCATTGAAGCTTCCTTAAAGCTCTAAAATCAAGTGTACTTTTTGCACTAATCCTCTCCTCTTAGCTCAAAATCTCTTAAGTGCTTCTTGAAGTGTTTTTCTCTAGATTCTCTGATGATGTGGGCATACACCATGAGATGTTCATAAGCCTCATTTCCATCAAGCTTCATCAACATCTTCAAGTGCACAAAGCTTCTCAAAGTGTGCTTATTATAAGCACTAATAGTGTTGATTAACACTAATGAGGCTACTAATCCAGCAAAGGGGAGCCATTCCAAAGTGTTTCTAAACACTAAGAGTGTTCCTAAACACTAATGGTGAATCTAATCACCAATGCAAATGTCATTAGATGCTAGAAATGTGCTCGTAAGCACATTTCTAGTGTTGCTAAACACTAATGGTGATCTTAATCACCAAATAAAGTGTTCTTTGACACTAATGAAGCTAATCTCCATCAGAATTAGTGGTTGGGAACAAACCCTAAATGCTAAACCATAAGCTTCACCATCTTAATCTCCTTTTTTATACATCCTTGGCTTGATTAAGGGTTGTTGCACTCTCATAAGCCTTTCTCTTTCTACTTAAGCCAAAACATCACAAATTTCTAGTTTTTTCTTCTTTATAAATCATCCCATTACTCTCTTATAATCTCTTTCAATACCCAATGTCAAAGGACAACACCCAAATTAAGAAGTTCTCAGGAGAGGGCTTCCACACTTGGCAAGTCCTTGTCAAGTACAAGATGATGTCCAAAGGTTTTTGGCCATTCATCTCCGGCACTAAGGTAATTGGCCGAACTAAGGCTGAAGATATTGAAGATGATGAGAGGGTACAAGCCATCATGATGCTTCATCTTGAGTGATGAGGCTCTCATTCACCATGTGGACCAGCTTCCGACTGCAAAGGAGAAATGGGATGAGCTTGACAAGCTCTATGGAGCTCGTGGTGGTAAGAATTCCAAGATCTCACTTAAAATTGAATTTTTAAGCTTGGAACTCAAAGAGGGAGATGGCATTGGAGCCGGGCCTTATGGCTCAACTTGCATCAGTGATGATGAAATGGCGGTTTTGCTAAAAGCAGTCAAGAAGAACCTTAGTCACCACCCTGAAGAACATACCTAATCCCACCCTTGAAGGACCTTAGTCACCACCCTGAAGAACATAACTAATCCCACCCTTGAAAGAGCCATTCAATCTTGTCTTGATGAAGAAAAGAGGCCAAAGGGAGGAGCTGAATCTTTAAATGCAACAACTTCATCAAATATCGAACAAGCTTTGTCATATCAAGTGATCAAAGTAAGATGTGTCCATTGCAAAAAGGTGGGTCATTTGGCAAATAATTATTGGATCAAATATCCCAACAAAATGAAATGTAACAAGTGTAAACAAAGGAACATATCACTTCCAAATGTCCTAACAAAGAGTCAGAGGCTAACTTTGTATTAGCCTCTAACTCCACACTGAGAAATTGTTTTAAATCTCAATGTAACCACACCTATATTCCTAACCTTGTACGCCTAATGTTATAAAGGCATCCTATGTCCAATACCACCTATTCCAATTTTTTTCATAGTTGGTATTGAGGGGGGGTATTATGTAAAAGGGGAGGAGAAGGGTGTGTGTGAATGGACTTATGGTCCACTAGCTCACCTATTGAAAGGTGGAGCTAGAAGGCATTTTATGGAGCATGAAGCTTAGTTGTATTTTGAGCAACTTAATAAGCAAGATCTTTTCTTGTATTTTGTGAGTCTCTCTCCTCCACATATTTGATCTAGCATGAGCACCACGAAATTCTAACACTAACATAGTACTAACATAGAGTACTACCACAGACTAATACAGAGTACTAACATAGTACTAACATAGTACTAACACAGAGCAACACATACTAACATAGTACTTAGACATAGTACTAACACAAACTAACACAGAGTACTAACGTACTACTAACACATACTAATACAAACTAACACAGAGTAGTAACATAGTACTAACATGGACTAGCACCACAGAGTACTACCACAAACTAACACAGAGTACTAACATAGTACTAACACAGAGCAACACAAACTAACATATTACTTACACATAGTACTAACATAGTACATAGAGTACTAACACAAACTAACATCCCTTGTAACTTTGAAAGTTACGAGAGATGAACACATTCAAATGCTGCAAAAATGGTGGGATAATGTCTTTTGCAGGTGTCCTTGTAGACTTGTTTTATGCGTTTCCTTATTTGACCTTTTCATATGTCCTCTGTGACATACTCATAAGTCTTCCACTTTACCAGTTCTTGATTTGCTATATCAAGCTCAGGAGGACAAAAAAAAGGTTTCAGATAGTTCTTACACGTTTGCAGTATGCATGCAAGCTTGTGCCACACTCAGGTGACTCTTCCTTTGGGCATATTGTTGACCTCCACAATTCTGACACTGAAGAATAGGTGGCTGCATAGGCATTGCACTTTTCCTCCTCATTTGGCCTGCAAACCATACACAATCAATCACATGCGCCTCCATGTAATTATTTTGTATCGGTTCTCATGGAATTCATAACAAGCGCATTAAACCAATTCTTGTATGGTAAACACAACATCACATGTTTCTCTCCTTAAGTTTTCTAACAAAATAAGGCTTCAAGCTCTAAAAAGAACGAAAGCCGATGTTAATGGAGGGATGTTGTTCTTTGAAGTTCATGAAGAATTCTACCTGCATAACCAGAACAAAAAATTTACAAAATCAAGAGTTTGTAAGTATGAACTTTGATACTACCAATAGTAGTTTCAGTGGTTTTAGTGTTGATACTACTTAGTGCTAGTACTAATAGTACTATTAGTACTAATCATAACTAATAATCTAAATAATCAGGAGAACCAGATGTATTTTTCAATCCACCTCGATGGGTGCATACTCCCCTCTTTTTCCATGTTTGTCCACTTTGCTAATTCATTTGGTATCCTCGATACAATGCCACACAATCAATGTTTGTACCCATCTGTCAAGCTTAGAATGTAATAAATACAAGATTAACAAGATAAGCTCACATAAAAGAACATAGTGGACAAATGTTTTGCATGTATACGAGATGCTTAAAGGACTCTTACATTTCAAGTTGCTTATCAACTTCCAATGTTGGATTTATATCTTACCTTTCCAAAGATCAGAAAAGGCATTGGTGAGATGTTGTTTCCTTTTCTCTCTAGAGGAAACACCTCAAACCTAAATGGGAGATCCAAACCATTACTATGTAGGTGCTTACTCAATGATGGCAATCCCCCGTTCAAGCATGTGCTGTTTGCCAATAGATCTCCTTCCACATAGAGCCAAAATTTGGAAGCATCTTTGAACTTGTCGATTTTGCTGCAACCATGTCCTTGGAATTCGCTAACATCATTTGGTGTGGAACCTCTTTCTTTCTAAACAAACTATAAGGCAATTATCATGTTTCTAGTTTTTGAAAATATCAAGTTAAGGGGACCAGATCTCATAATCACAAACTCATTACCTGTCACGACCGATTAAGTCGAGAGGCTTTCTGCCATGGAAGAAACCATACCCTTTGCTAAGATTGGCAACACACACCATTTTATATGCACAATCAAAAAAATCCCCCTCCACATCTTTCATATAGTTGCTCTCGTGAACTCCTCTTGGATCATCTTGACTCATAAAAATTCCCCTCCACACTAGGGATTTAATATTTACATAATTACGTCAATAACGTACATTAATAAGTTAATACCATTTTTACTTCATTGCTCTACCGACTGGGTTGACTTGCTCTACCGACAAAACCCCACCGGGATTTTGATTGACCTCGTTGAGCTTGTAGGGGTACTTACATATCCCGGGTGGGGGAACTTGCATACCTCGCTAGGCATTTGATTTACATTGTCAGGCATGCTGCGCTACTTACATAACCCAACTAGGTACTTACATAACCCACCGCGCTACTTACATAGCCTAACAAGGTACTTACATACTCTGTTGGGCTTTTGATTTACCCCTGGCAAGCCCATCGAGATCAATCCAAAGCCCGACGGGCTTTAATCTAGACGTATAAATATCCCCCATCAAGCTGATGGGGTCATTTTTTATTGACTTCTTTGCTGCTACTAGCCTACTACTTTGCTAGGTAATTTTGTTCTCTTCTTTTAATATGTTTGTTTTCTAGTTGGGCATTGACGTAGTGTTGTATTTTTGGCACAATACGTCAAATGCCTAACTAGTGTGAACAAGTATTGTTTTTTTCCTCTCTAAATACTAGATGAGTAATGTATTAATGTAGTGTCATACTTTTGACACACGATACATTCGTTTAATTTGCAATCTTCTTTTTAATGTCGAGTGTTTGGGCCATGCAATGGCATGTTGCTTATCTCTTGGCACTTGGTCGTTCAGTTCAACTGTGTGTACTGTTAGATAGGTATGTCCACCATTTCGACACTTAGTCGTATTATTCGACTAAGAGTGTCATTATGGATGTGACACCTTTCTCTTGCTTGTCAGTTTTGTTTGACACTTGGCCGTATTATTTGACCATGTGTATCATTTGTCGGCCTTAGAGTGGGTGGCAATATAGGATTCAACACTTCATCGTATTACTTAGCTGTATGTGTCATTCCTTGGGTTAGAACGTACCATGTATATTTAATATATTTTGACACATTGTTGTATGAATCTTCAGTAATATGTGTTTTATTACATGATGCATTTAAATTTAATGATTGAATTCTTGTATTTCAAATAATAAAATGATTGTATACATGTGTGTCATTTGTAAATTGCATATGCATTCATGAATCAATATACTTCAACACGTCGTATGATTGGACATTCATCAATGTGTATCATTGTATTGAAAAATGCATTTATATTTAAGGATTGAATTCTTGCATTCCAAAAAAAAGATTGTGTGGCATTTGTGAACTGCGTATGTATTCAAGAATCAATATACTTTGACATGTTGTCATATGATTCGACATTCGGCAATGTGTATTGTTGTATTGAAAATGCATTTACATTTAAGGATGGAATTCTTAGACTCTACTTCGTTGCACCGGCCTCCACAAAGATACCCTACAGCCTGCACGTACTTGTACGCGTGCAGACTCTATGGGGCCTTGAAGGCTCCCTTTGTTTGGAAAAAAAAAGAAAAAAGGAGCGCCTTCATAGACTCTCTCTCCACACGCACGTGCAGACTCTATGGCGGCCGTGAAGGCCTAGAGGAGGGTAGAAATTGTGCATATATTTATATATAATCTATATATTATATATTTATACAAATATCCAACAACATTTCAGTGGTTTCCTGTAGAGCACTCCGAATGCATCAGCAAGCAGTTTTCAGTCCCTGTATCATATCAATCGGTTTATTTTGAGAAAGCATTGCATTTATATAGATCCATACACTCCAAAGAAACACAGATCTGATTGCATTCCACAATTTAGATGAACAACCATTTGCTTCCCCCCAGTAACACCTCCTTCCAAGTGAGTTCTTGAGGGTGAGTGGGAGCAATACATTTTTTTAACAAAGAGAGCACTAGTTGGATTTTATGACAATGCATAAACAGATGGGGAATAGCTACTCTCTCTTTATTGCAGCTGTGACAAAGCCCATTTCCTATCCTAAATAGAGCTGCTCTATCATTGGTCCATAGTGCATGGTGCAGTACAAGCCACATAAGACATGACATTTTAGGAGGAACATGTTTAGACCATATGTTTATAAACCTATAATTCCATTGATGTCTGTTCCAGCTAATATTCCATCTTTAGCTAAGTTTGGAGTATAATTGTGGGTCGCAATTTCTGAATCTTGGAATAGGTAGCAGGGAGTTTTGATATTTCCATACAAATGTCCTAGGCAAACGCACACCTTTGGACTGAATGTATTGCGTATTGTGATTGTGTGCTAGAGCATTATCCTATGCAAGATCATCGTTACATCTTCTGCATCATTAAGCTTGAACTGATGTTTTAACAACTCTGTAGACATCCAATTCTGCTTAGTGAAGTTCCATATGGCAGCCCAGACTAAGATGCCCTTTTTAGAGAGTTTTTGATCCGTCTTATACAATTGCAAAGGGACGTAGTCATGACATACAATTGAAATCCAGATAGAATCTTGATGATAGACGCCTCTTGTGAGCTTGATATTTTCATTAAGGTTTAAGTTTATTTTAACTCTGTTCCAGGATGACCAGAGTCTTTTTTACCAAAGTTCTACCCTTAGGCTTGATGGGGATTTTGCTGAAGTAGTACAGGGTGAAAGACGGTAGGTTTTTCCACCTATTACATTCTTGGACGACAGAGAAGAGGGAGGAATCTCTATGAAAAAGTAGGGCCCAGTCCTCCAAAGGGTTTATCGAACTTCTTATCATCCATTTACTGGACGTTTTGTTCGCCAATTCAGCTAAATCTGGGATACCTAAATCCTCGCTGTTTTTCGGCAAGGTACAGTATTTCCACGCTACCTTTGGGATCCTGAATCTATTTGCATCCCCTCCCTAGAAAAAATTTCTACAGAGTGTCTCAAGCGGTTTGAGCTCAACTTTTGAAGGTCTCCCACATCAGGAGAGGAAGAAAATAGTCGTTAGGAATTAAGATGTGCTTCAAGACCACTACTATGCTTGCTAGGCTAGATTGCATGCCTTTCCACTTGGCAAATTTCATTTTGAGTTTCTCCATAATCCCCAACCACCTTGATGCATGCTGACCCCAAATCCCATCGGAGTACCAAGCAGCATGAATATTGTTCCTTTCAGTATACATTGACATCCTTGATCAATCAACCATTGTGGTGGGTCCCTCAGAAGGGTTTTGTACCAGTTTTGGAATGGTTAATGACTGAACCAGAAGCAATGCAAAAAGCGTTAAGGCATTTCCAAAATATTTCAATTGACATCGGGTCAGTGCGAGTCAAGCTGTTAGTATCGTCTACAAATTTTTGTAAACAGAGTTGCTTGGAACTCCTAAGAATCTTCACCTCTCTTAATCTCTGGTCCTACATTGCTTTTTCAACAAGCCATCCCAAGGCGTCTGCAGCTATTGCAAATATAAGAGAGAGGAAAGAGGACATCCTTGCCGGGATAGACTTCTTTAAGGAGAATGGGGGAGACAATTCTCCATCAACTGCAACTCTTGCCGAGGCATTCCTAAAGAGAGTGTGAATAGCCTTGATGAATCATGGACCAATGCTCATATCCTCCAAAGGCTGCAATATAAAACCCTATTCGAGTATGTCATAAGCCTTGTCAAAGTCTATCTTGAAAAAGATGAAATCCTCGTTGGTGTTCTGAGCATATTCAATTCCTTCCCAAAGTGCAATGATAGCATCCATAATATATATGCCCTGAACAAAACCCTTTTGCTCATTTCTGATCCACAAGTTGAGGTTGTTAGATAGTCGAATAGCAAGGTCTTTGGCAAAAACTTTATAGGCCAACGAAAGCATAGTTATGGGCCTCTAGTTATTGATGAGCTCTTTGCTACCTCTTTTATGTATGAGTTTGATAACTCCTTCATTGACTTGTCTTGGGAGTGCCCCAAAGGCTAGAGATTCTCTCCAAACCATAAGAAGGTATGGTGAGAGAGTCTTTTTGAAGCTTTTGTAGAATTCATTTGGGAGTCCATCAAAACTGGTAAAGCAAGGTGGAAAACCATTAGTGGGTTTTGAAAAACCACAAAACCACCTTCCTCAACTCTAATCCTCTTCATACTCCATCCGTATGGATTGAATCAACAAATTGAGGAGCCCAAATCTTTGATTTCAGAATTGCTAAACCTATCCTCTGCTCGAAATCTATAATGGAGGGCTTTAACTTTTTCTTATTCCCTTCTCCACAAATGGCTCTTCGTTGGTGGATTTATCTTCTTGAAGAAACAAAGAAAAAAATATTTTATCTTCATATTATTTTTCCAAGTTTATTCCTCCTCCTCAACTCATGGGCGGCAACAAATTTTTTTAAAAAAAAAGAGAGAGGAAGGGGTGCGGTAGTTTCCACCCGGGTAGTAGCACAAATTTTTAGCGTAACCATTTCTTTTTTCCTTTCCATTTCTACGCATTGACGTGCTTTGTTTAGCATGAAAATGATGGATTTTTTTTTAAATGAAAAAAAGCCTTTAATAAGCTTCCTTATGAAGCTTTAGTTAAAGCTTCTTCTTCTTTTTTTCGCCTATTTGCGCTGGATGTTGTACAACTTCTAAGAGATTTTGATTAAAAGCCTTGCTTGTAAAATTAATTAAAGCTTAGTTCTAATATATATAAGCTTCATGCTCTTTCTTATGGATTCTTCAAGAAGACTTTTAATTAAAAGCTTCTTAAAAAACATTAATTCAAATTTTAGTGTGGTTGCGATGATAACCCTGTTGCTACCTGTCGAGCAACCTCGTCCATGTCATTCTCACCATGTTGCTCCTGCAATTAAAAATGTCTATTAGCTATTTGAGTATAAAAAAAACCACATAACATATAACACATGCAGATCTTAATTGGCATAAAATAATATTTGATAGAATTACTTACAAAAGCATCGGGTGTCGGCATCTCCTTCTGTAGCGCTCTGTAGCCATAAATTGTGGCTCTCCGTATCTCGTCTGCAGATGGTGCTCGACCATAATCCTTTCTCTGTCATTTAAACATTATATATATTGCATATATATAAGTAAGAAGTGAATTGAATGCATATGAGATCATAGATACATGGATAAATATATATATATATATATATATATATATTTATCCATGTATCTATGATCTCACATGGATAAATATATATATATATATATATATATTTATCCATGTATCTATGATCTCATATGCATTCAATTCACTTCTTACTTATATATATGCAATATATATAATGTTTAAATGACAGAGAAAGGATTATGGTCGAGCACCATCTGCAGACGAGATACGGAGAGCCACAATTTACGGCTACAGAGCGCTACAGAAGGAGATGCTATAGATAGACGAACAAAAAATTTGTGCACTTACAAAGAGTGCTCGAAAGCCACTAGAGCCCATCCGGCCAAGCCGAGAGGTGTGCCTTGACTGGACACGAGCCTGTGCTGCCTCCTGCAAATTAAATGCGCTTTTATATGAATATATAATTAATGCTATTCAAGAAGTACCTATCACATGCATTGAGTGAATTAACTTTGTGGACCTTCTGTTGAGGCCATGTCACTCTCAAGCGAATCTCTTTCCTGAAGTGCCGCCAAGAATCTCTGCACATCGCAGGTGGGCGTGTATGCTCAGGGACGACCGTAAATTTCCTAAGCATTTAACAACAGTGTGTTATTACAAGGTTTCACAATTTACGATCAATAAACATATAGATGGATATATAAACACATATACATAGGTAGGTGGATAGATAAATAGATAAATAGATAAATGTAGCGGTTTGTATGCACTATGGATGCTCAATTGGGTGCATTTGGAGAGCGTACTGGCTCTCCGAATGGACCAATTGTACATCCATAGTGCATACGGACCAGTCGACGGTCCGTATATGCTATGCTAACACATTTGGGTGCATGTCAATTACACCTTGAAGAACTATTTTGTGTAAGGTTACTGTAAGCCTCTAATATGGACATAAGTACAGTAAGAAGGTATGATTACAAATTAACTAGTTTCTGCTGAGGGAAGAACATTATTCCTAACCTGGGGATAAGCAAATATGCATTGTGCACTACCATAGCATTTACAAACACTTCTAGGATGATTTTGTATGTGTATTATTTTTGTTCAAGTTTTCTTTGATTTTTAATGATATTAATATGACATTAATATTTTATGAATGCAGATTCCGGGTCATCCTCTGGGACACCGCCTCCTCCCACTCTTCCTGTGCGTCCATCTGTAGTTGCGAGAGGAGATGGTTCCTCTTCTTCCACATCATCTACGACACTAGGTGACTCACAAACATATTACGTTGAAAGAATCCCATGTTGGTGTGCAGCATGCCATGGCACTCATCGACGAATGCGACGCATATGTTTTGCCCATATGGAGCAGTATGGTCCATGTCCTGATATGCCACCGCAAGAGGAACGGGAGCATCCCATGGTAAGTGATGTCATTTTAGAACTATGTATAAATTCATATCCAAGTTTACTCCGCTATATTAATCGTGTTCCATGTGTGTCTCACCCTTCATATAATCAACAATGATGCATTATTTAGCACGTACCAGTTCTAAATCCTCGATTTCATGAGGATTGTGAAGACCATGGAATCGATCCTTCATTCCTTCCACGCACACGATATGGTCAAGCCGTTTTTCAGTTGCAAATGGAGGCATCATCAACTTCTTTGCCCCTCGGTGCCCAATCAGAGACATTGGGTGATCATCCATTGCCTGATTGTCTTCTATCTCTCATTCAAACGTACGATCGTAGATGCTATGGAGGATGGTTGGGAGCAGCCCTTCTAGGACGGAGAGGTTTTCAGCTTTTGGGGTGCTCGATATGTGATTGCACCATCTACCATTCCCAATGGTGGACGAGGTCTCTTTATTGTACAGGATTTACGCATGCCCGCAAACTCAGAGGTGACTCTTATGTCATTTTGTGGGCCCATTTATGGTTGGGGCGCATGGCATGCACTTGTTCGCTTTATCAGAAGTATGACAACATATGGGCTTTGTGCTAATGAGGCCTCACTCACCGAAAGAAACATTAGATATAATTGTGGATCGCGGCTTTATATTGATGGAAGACCCTATGCTCAAGGAAATATAGTAGGGCTAATCAATAGTAGTAGAGGGAGAAATGAGAGAACAAATTGTAACTTTATGGAGTGTGAGAATAGTCACAAGCCATGTTATATGATTAGAGATGTACCCATATATATAGTAGTGTGTGCTACAAGATCATTACAAGCTGGCGAGGAATTATTTGTAAATTATGGATGGCGTCGGCCATCACCAGCCCCTCTTTGAGAATGAAATTTGAGATAAAGTGTCGGCCTCTTAAATTATGTATGTTTCAAATAATGTATCCAGCTTTGTAGCCCAATCAGCATTTAATTTTGACAAATATTTGATGATATATTTCATTGTCTCGTGAGTAATACAACTAAGGGTATTTTAGTGTCTTGTCTAAGGTTATCTTGAGTATAGATTTTTGCTGCTAATATGCTTGAATTGTGTTGTAAAAAGGGTTTTAATGTTATGATTATATCACTTAATAATTCGATTGTTGTTACTTTAAATTATTTCTTCATGTAGACTATGTTTATACATGCAGTGTCCAGATGTTGAGGGTGTATCTAGCTCTCACCGAAGTCACCATATCTTGCCAGAGGAGAACATGAGGCTTTTACGTACACAAGATCCAAGTACATATCAACGACTTAGAGATGAGTACAATGCAAAATGCAGAGAAAAAGCGACCAATGAGGGACATGTTGATGATGACATCAATGAGTTTATCGATGATTGGTTCCAAGCAAGTAGTGAAGAAGAAACTTGTCCACATGAAAAATTTCTACGAGAAGAAGCTTCAAGTCCCATCTACGATGGTGCATCCATATCAAGATTGAGTGTGACCTTACTCATCTTGAATCTCCAAATACGCTACCAATGGAGTAATGCATCGGTTTCTGCATTACTATCGTAAGTTATATTTGTATTTTGTTTACATAAAAATAATGGCTCTCAATCACTTTTGTGCTCATTAAATATTTACAATTGAGTGGTAGGCTTCTTTCAAACAAGATTCTACCATCAAACAATGTGATCCCAAAGTCGAGGGACGAGGCAAAGAAAATGATCGCATCCCTTGGACTCGAATACAACACAATTCATGCATGTATCAATGATTGCATTTTGTATCGTGGAGAGTATGAAAATGCAACCACTTGTCCCAAATGCGGTATTGCTCGTTTCAAGGCGGGCAGGAACCTTGAATGTCCCTATGAAAGTTCTGCAACACTTTCCCTTGGCACCACGAGTTGAACACATCTTCCACAGCCCCGAAATAGCCAAGCTTATGGATTGGAGTTCAAGAAATGCAAGTATAGATGGAGTCATGAGGATTCCAAGCGATAGCAAAGAATTTAAGCATATCGATGCTACATGGCCAAAGTTTCATTAGGAGCCTCGCCATATAAAATTTGGAGTTGGCTTGGATGGAATCAATCCCTTTTCCATGCGATCGAGCAAGTTGTCAACTTGGCCCGTAGTTCTTATCAACTAAAACATCCCACCATTCATGTCAATTAAGAAAGAGCATTTAATATTGTCTTTGTTGATTCCTGGTATGTGACAAATATTCTCATTTCTAAATAGCACACTCATTTCTATTCGAAAAATGTCAAATTTAAACGATGCATCAATGTAGGGAAGCGGCAAGTTAAAGACATCAACGTATATCTTGCACCGCTCATTGATGACTTGCAACAAATATGGAAATGAGTAAATGTTATTGATATGTCAAATCCTGTGGGTAATAGAAGTTTCAAGGTTCGTGGCATTTTAGCATGGACAATACATGACTATCCTGCCTATGGCTTTGCATCAGGTATAGCAGGGCTCTTTAGTTGTTTGTTTGTTTATACAATCAAAAAATTTGGATGTTGAAAACATAAAAACAATTTTTGTTTCTCTCAGGCCTATCAACAAAGGGTTACAAAGCATGTCCACCATGCGGTGATTGGCTACGCTCCACCTTCGACATCGACGATTTCTGCCTCCAGATCATGTGCTACGTTCCAAAGCGAATGCGAGACATTTTAATGGCAAAGTGGAGAATGGACGTTGTCCAACGCGAATGACTCCAAGAGATTGGTACGTCAAGTGGACAAACGGACCTCTAATAGATCTGGAGGCAGAACTTGCAAGCGATAACGATGACGGCAGTCGTCAAGAGGCAAGAAATCAATGGCACAGAATTCCTCCATATGGTATACGTTGGAGTATTGGAAAGATCTAAAAATAACTCATTTGCTTGATCCCATGCACATATTTAAAAATGTTGCACACTCGCTTTGGAATCATCTTGTGGGCTTCAAGGATACAAAGGCTGCTGCAAGGGTAGACCTAAAGATTTGCAACTGCAAACGATCACTATGGCCTATCATCAATGAGGAGACAGGAAATATTACTTATTCACAGGCACCATGGGTACTCACAAAGCAAGAGATAAGCATCATCAATGAGCGGATACGATGCATACGTACTCCTACGAGCTATGGTGCTTCATTGCAAAACATGTTTACCATGGATGATAACTCTCTTTCGGGTCTAAAGACACACGACTGGCATAACTTCATTAAGGTATGGTGCCTCTCTAACATGTATCGTCAATTTCTAATGAAGGTGCCATTACATTATCATTTGTTAACACTAGAGCTAATCTGTGTGCAGCACGTCTTGCCACTTGTTATCGACGGTTGTTTGACTGAGGGTATTAGGGATGTTATATATCGATTGGGATCATTGACAAGGTATTGACAGTGGAACATCATATTGTTCTTACTTCTTTGTCACAAAAATCTTATGCTAATCACATTGTTTCTCTTTATAGATGGATTACATCCAAAGAGATCGACTCACGTGATATCCCGCAATGAAAGCTAGAGTGTATTGAGCTCCTTTGTCTGATGGAGAAGGAGTTACCTACCTCCTTTTTTGACATTCAAGTCCATGTTATGATCCATCTCGTTGAAGAGATAGAGATTGCTGGGACCGTGAGTACACGATGGATGTTCTGGGTTGAAAGGTACATGGGGGTATTGAAAGGATTTATGCGCCAGCGAGCAAGACCCGAGGGATCCATGGCAGAGGGATGGTTGCTTCATGAGTGCATGTATTATCCATCCGAGTACTTGCAACATGTGGATAACGAAGCTCCTCCTAGTTGGAGAGAAGAACAATCAGACAACAAAACCACAGAGATGTTATGTGGGCAAGGGGTCCCACTAAAGATAAGTGCTGAGGAGAGGGAAGCACTTAGTACTTTTGTGGTGTATAACTCAGATTGCATGCAAAAATGGATTGACAAGCATGACAAAGAATGCAAAGAGAGAAACAGGAGAAGTAGGGCATCCAAAAAGGGTCGGAGTGCACCTCCAACGATGAGCCTAGAATGGTTGAATACACATATCAGAGAGATGCGAGGGTAGGGGTTTGAAATCTCACAAGAAGAGTTTGAGCTTAGCCTAGGATGCGACACCATGGTAAGTTACTCCAATGTTATATTTTAATTTGAATAATACTACATGTTTTTCTGGATTCTAACCATACATGTTCATGTGGTTTCCATGTGGTTTTAGGGCCGAGCTCACAGCAACATGTGGGTGGTGGTCAGCATCTCCGCATCAAGAGGATTGATGATCTTCGTGTTACTCAGGACTCTTGCATCATTGCGTCCTTTCATCAACTCTCTCGTGCAAGTGCTTGTGACACAAATTTGATTGAGGATGAGCTCGGCTACGTAGGGGATCTGGAGGGCATATACGAAATTAACTATCGTGTTATGAAACAGGTACGCATGATTCGTTTCAAAATATTATGCAAACCAAATGATTGAAATATTCAGCATCTTTGAGTAACAAGTTTATATACATTATAATATTGCAGGTAATTTTGAAGGTGCGTTGGTTTCGAGCGGAGTACAAAGGAAAAAGGGCCACCTTGAGGCACGAACAAAGAGGCTTTTGGTCCGTTGACTCATCGAAGCTCCTACGAGCAACCAAAGAGCCCTATCTCTTCCCGATGCATGCGCAACAAGCTTTCTTTTACAAAAATCCAACTGGCAATCCATGGTGGCAAATTGTTCATGTGAACCCTAGAAGCCGAAGATTGTTTGATACCACCTTTTCTACTGAGCGTGAAAATACACCACACACAACAATGACCTCTACAGAGCCCGATAATACACCAGACACAACAATGACCTCTATATCACATGGGCAAGGAGATACAATTCTTCGCATTAGAGAAGCAAATTTGATTTCACAAACAAATGTCACACCACCCTCAACGAATGATGAAGGGGATGATCTGGGTAAATATTTATCGGATGATCTAGGAGAAGATCTACTAGAGGCTGACATTGAGCAAATCTCAGAATCCACCTCAAACAATGCTCCACTCCCTGATGGACTCGGCATATGCGTAACAGAGATGGAACTTCAAGAGGCTATGGCTGACAACGACGAGGTGTTCTTAGAGATTGATATCTTTGGCGAGGCATAGTTTCCAATTGTTCATAAACAGCTTGGCTCATCAATTCAAAAGAAAATGGTAATGTGTTTCTATCTCGATATCCTTTTTTTCATCGCTTGTTTTGATTGTACATGATACTAACTATAGGGTGGGGTGGTAGGGGGAGCCTCTTGGTCTTAGAGTGGCCTTATGCTGCTACTTAGGGGTTCGATTCCCCTTAGGCTCGTGTTCTATAGTCATGAGTCCATGTACTATGCGTGTGTGTGTTTTATCTTACAGGCAAAAGTGTTGTGAAAAGAGCTGATCGTGAAGGTAATGCGCAATGAGCAGCTGACGTGGCTGATGATGTAACTGACGATGCTGATGTAGCATCAAGAGCTAAGGTGGAAAATTAGCAACATCTAGTTAGGGTGTGCAAGCATCTAGTTAGCAAGACTGGACTTGAGAGGTTTTCAAGACAAGTAGGGGAGAGAGGGTATAAAACTGCTCATACCCTTTATACCTGCTTTATGCCAGAAAGAACTCGCTTCTGCTAGAAGAAGCTGCCCTTTTTGACCAGTAAAGCTGCCCTTGTCCTCAGATGGCGAGGAAGAGCTATGCACAAAAAGAAGAATTGGTGGGCTGATTTGTGTGTGTGTAAGTGCGAGAGTATGTGAACTTTCTAGAGAACATTTCAGGTGTTTGACGTTCCAAACTTTCTTTATTTAATTTAACAATAATTCAACCATATTACTCAAAGAAAGAAGTAGACTTGAATAACATAACAAAGCAAATAATTGTACCGTGCATTGTTCCATTGATGCTTTAGAAGCGTTTGCATCTCATGCAATACAGCGGTCTCGTCCCAACCAACGCCGAACTCCTGCGCGAGGATTGCCAACACATATTTCTTGTCATTATCATCTTGATCCCTACAATTTGAAAAAAAAAGTCACTTTAGTTAGATTTATCATTTGATATTAATGTATACAGAGATTTTAAAAAATACATGAAAGAATTGGACTTACCGCCAGTGGATGTGTATCTTGGGCATGTATGTGTGCACGAGCTCTCTCAAGCGGCGAGACGGAAAAGTGCCCCACCGTCTACATACTGCACTCGCCCACTCTGATCCACCTGAATGCTAATGGACATCGTGCCCGATAGCATGCGAAGCTCCGAGGTGGTAGGTGGAGGTGCAGAAGGAGGCACACATGGTGAAGAGACTGGTGATGGTGATGGCTAACTACTACTACTGCACAAAAAACACATATAATTTTTAAGATTCATTTTGGATGGTTTCATGAAAATTACACCTAGACACGGAGTAGATTAATGCATACCTCGAACGGTGGCGCCTCTGTGCCAAGGGAGTGCCCTCGGCCTGTGTCCAAACACTAGGGCCTGGCGTCTACTGCACCTGCGTCTGCACCAAAAGCGTATGCACGGGTTGGGGTGTGCCGCCACCTCCGGGAATAGGATCCCTCGAAGAGCCCTCCCCAAAGGCTACTGGCCGTACTAGTGTCGAGAGGTGAGTGATGATTAACTCAAGCCGGGGTACAGTCATGGCAGCGTACTCAATCATATCCTCCTGGATGGACTCTCTGTCTACCGCCATTTGTCTCAAGATCCTCTTGATGACCATCAAGAGGGGAGCCTTTTCTTGCTCAACCATAGCTATTTCAAGGAAAAAAAATTGTAGTCAACTCATGAGAAAGAGAGAGCCAATAGAGATCATGCGTAAAGGACAACACAGTTATGTGCTTGGGCAAGAACTATAAGGAAGTGCTGAAAAAGCCAGCAAGTACACGTCAACTTTTTCTCAGAGGAAAAGTCGTGAAACCAAGGTGCACAGAGGCCAGCCAAAAGCTACTCTGCCCCCAGGTTATGCTCAAGTGATGCGTGGACTGCCCCTTTTATGTTCCCCTGCTACTCTCGCTTTTATTTACAATATGCTCTAAAAATAACAAGCATGTATTCTAAAAAAAACGCAGCTCTTTAGATCCCCACGCCTCAGCTGCCATGGTTGAGCCTGATGCTCATCATGTACATGATGTACATAGACTTCATGTTTACCATGTCCAAGAAGTACATGGTCTTCTTCCTCGTGCTCCAGCACTATAGCTGCTCTAGGTTCCAATTGTGCAAGATGCACCATGTGTACATGCTCTCTCTCAGTTCCATGTGTGCTGGCCCTTCATCCTGTATAAAAGATGTCACTAACCTGTATTAATCAAATTTAATACATACATTAAGGACAATTACCAGAAGAACCATGGATGGACACTAGAAGCTCCTAATGTGACATGTAAAGGTCTTCGATCGTAGTAATCACAACCTTAGTCTAACTAAACTGCACTTAATGATGTTTAAGAGATAGACAAATATGTGTCAATGCAATGCAGCTATATTATATGATGAATGCGGTTACAAATGAGATCCAAATGGATCTATACTACTGAATATGCTGCCTATATGCTGAATATTCTGATATGATGAATGAACTGCTGTCCACTATCTTTCCCTTGTCTCCTGGGAAGGAAACGCTGAAGGGATGCTTTGGAACAGATGCTATGCTGACCTGATGATGAAACGCATATGTGCTCCTGTTACTTGGGAAGGAAACGCTGAGGAGAATAGATGCGTTTGCTGAAGATGAAGTACTGAATGCTGATGATGATGCGTTGCTGAATGTGCTGATGCGTTGGCTGGATATGTTGCTCCCAAAGCTTCCTGGAGGAGATGCGTTGGAGAACACCCTGCTGAATGCTGCTATCTGAGATGTGTTGAGATGTGTTGATGACAGATGATGATGATGTGCTGAACTGAGGCTGAACTGAATGCTGAGGTCTCTATATATATGGGTGAGGGGGGCTGGTCGGCCAGCCTGGCTACAGTCGGCCAGATGCAAAAGCCCACGACAGAATATATTATGCCAAAAATAGCATAAATGCTGGTTGACTAAAGTAGCATCCTGTTAGCTGCCTCCACAAGCCCTAAATGCTGGTCTATATGGCTAATGTGATGCTACCATGCTGAATCCAACTCATACCATGTGGTACATGCTGAAAACATTCATTTAAATGCTTGAATAATGCCTGATAAATCCTGATGATACTTATGATGCTAAAATGATGCCATGTCACTGTACACCTGAATGGTGTGCACGTGACATTCCCCGCTGCTAAACTGTTGCTGGGTGATATACCTGGCAACCTTTGACTCCTCTGTGATCCTTCTCCTCCGAACCACTGCCCCCTTCTGTCTTCTGCTGCGAGGACTAAGGTCGAGCCAAGACTCTATGTACTGCGGGAACTGAATGGCAAATGCTGCTAAACTGCCTGGAAATACCTGAGTCACCCCTGACCTGTCTCTGAAAACCTTTCATCTACCATCTCCGTCGTTCGTGAAGCTCTGAACCTCCTGAGAGGCGATGTTGGAGCAAACTTCCGTCTTCTGTGGTGGAAGAGAAACCCCCTGCTCTGCTCTGCTGCCAGTTGAAGCCCAAAACTTATGTCTTCCTTTGATGATGAATGTCATTCTTCCCCAGAGAGTTTATGGGCAACATGTATGCCTTGCAGATGCAAGATGGACTGCTAAGATGATTGCTAAGATATCTGCTATGCAAGCCATGTGCAACCCTATATGCTGTGCAGGAATGCAGATCGATGGGTTACTGATGCATACCTAAGGGAAAATCCCTAAGGGTGCAAGATTTTGACAACTGGGTTTAACTATGCGGAAGATTTTGACAACTGGGTTTAACTATGGGTTTAACTATGCAGATGGATGGGTTACTGATGCATACCTAAGGGAAAATCCCTAAGGGTGCAAGATTTTGACAACTGGGTTTAACTATGCGGAAGCGATAAAAATGATGTCTGACTGAATGACTGATGAACTGAACATGCTCTAAGGCTGGTTACTGTAACGCTCTGATACTAATGTGACATGTAAAGGTCTTCGACCGTAGTAATCACAACCTTAGTCTAACTAAACTGCACTTAATGATGTTTAAGAGATAGACAAATATGTGTCAATGCAATGCAGCTATATTATATGATGAATGCAGTTACAATGAGATCCAAATGGATCTATATTGCTGAATATGCTGCCTATATGCTGAATATTCTGATATGATGAATGAACTGCTGTCCACTATCTTTCCCTTGTCTTCTGGGAAGGAAACGCTGAAGGGATGCTTTGGAACAGATGCTATGCTGACCTAATGATGAAACGTAGATGTGCTCCTATTACCTAGGAAGGAAACGCTGAGGAGAATAGATGCGTTTGCTGAAGATGAAGTACTGAATGCTGATGATGATGCATTGCTGAATGTGCTGATGCGTTGGCTGGATATGCTGCTCCAAAAGCTTCCTGGAGGAGATGCGTTGGAGAACACCCTGCTGAATGCTGCTATCTGAGATGCGTTGATGACAGATGATGATGATGTGCTGAACTGAATGCTGAGGTCTCTATATATATGGGTGAGGGGGGCTGGTCAGCCAGCCTGGCTGCAGTCGGCCAGATGCAAAAGCCCACGACTGAATATATTATGCCAAAAATAGCATAAATGCTGGTCGAATGAAGTAGCATCCTGTCGACTGATGTAAACAGGCTGTCGGCTACCTCCACAAGCCCTAAATGCTGGTCTATATGGCTAATGTGATGCTACCATGCTGAATCCAACTCATACCATGTGGTACATGCTGAAAACATTCATTTAAATGCCTGAATAATGCCTGATAAATCCTGATGATATTTATGATGCTAAAATAATGCCATGTCACTGTACACCTGAATGGTGTGCACGTGACACCTAAGCTATTTAGTGAGAGGTAGTCCTAAAGATATTGTAAGGCTTTGATATGAGCACAAGTACAGTGAGATGGTATGGCTACAAGTAGCTAGTGAAGGATAGATAAGTTTAATACACCAGCCAGCTGTGGATTGCTGTGGATTAACTCCTCACAGCTTGCTATGGATTAACTCTTCTACAATTTCCTAAGTATGAAAACCTAAAGGCCACTAGGGTAGCCCATGTCCCTAAGGCATATGATAGAGAGAGAGAGAGAGAGAGAGAGCATAAGGGCTGGGGGTGCGTGTTAGAGCTAGATCTAGCCTATAAAGGAAATCGCACACCAAAACTGGCTAAGGTCATTTATGTCAGCAGAAAGGCATATGCCAAAAGTGAATCACAGCTTTAAAAGTGAGGAGAAAGGCTCCTTTTGCTCAGCGCAAAAGGAAGGAGGCTAGCCAAGCTGAGAATTGCCTTTAGACACCCCTCGGCCGGCCTCCCAGAGCCGTGCCCTCACGTCCCCCCCGACCGGCCCCCCGGGGAGCCGTGCCTGAAAACCCCCCGACCGGCCCCCCGGAGCCGTGCCCAAACACACCCCCCGACTGTTCCCCTGGAGCCGTGCCCGAACACCCCCCGGCCGGCCCCCCGGAGCCGTGCCCTCACGCCCCCCCGGCCCCCGCGGTGCCGTGACCGAACACCCTTCCTCGGCCCCCACGGTGCCGTGCCCGAACACGCTCCCCGGCCCCCGCAGTGCCGTGCCCGAACACGCTCCCCGGCCCCGACGGTGTCCTGCCCGAACACCCCCCGTCGGCCCCCGCGGTGCGGTGCCCTGAACACCCTCCCCCGTCCCTCACGGAGTCGTGCCGTGCCGTCACCCCGGTGAGCCCGAACACCCTCCCCGACCCCCGCGGTGGCGTGCCCGACCACCCTCCTCGGCCCCCGCGATGCCGTGCCTGAACACCCCCCGGAGCCGTGCCCTCACGCCCCCCCCTCGGTCGGCCCCCCCGGAGCCGTGCCCCCCTTTGCCCTCACACCCCGGTGCTGTGCCCTCACGGCCCCCCGACCGGCCCCCCCCCAAGCCGTGCCCTCACGCCCCCAGCCCCCGCGGAGCCGTGCCCGAACACCCTCCCCGGCCCCCCGAGCCGTGCCCTCACGCCTCCGGCCCCCGCGGTGACGTGCCCAAACACCCTCCCCGGCCCCCGCAGGAGCCATGCCCTCACGCCCACCCACCCCCCCGCGGTGTCGTGCCGTCGCGCCCCCCCCTCATGCCGCGTGGTGTCGTCATGCCCCACAGCCCCCTCGGGTGCCGTGCCGTCAAGCCCCGCAGCCCCCCTCCTCGTGCTGCGCGGTGGCGTCACACCCCGAACCCCCCCGGGCCGTGCCGTCGCGCCCCCGCAGCCCCCCCCCCCCGGCGGTGCCGTGCCGTCGCGCCCCGCAGCCCCCCACAGGCGGTGCCGTCACGCCCCCGCAGCCCCCCCTCGTGCCGCGCGGTGCCGTCATGCCTGCCCCGCAGCCCGCAATAATCATGAGAACTGGGTTTAACTGTGCGGAAGCGATTAACATGATGTCTGACTGAATGACTGATGAACTGAACATGCTCTAAGGCTGGTTACCCCTGTAACACTCTGATACCAATGTGACATGTAAAGGTCTTCGACCGTAGTAATCACAACCTTAGTCTAACTAAACTGCACTTAATGATGTTTAAGAGATAGACAAATATGTGTCAATGCAATGCAGCTATATTATATGATGAATGCGGTTACAATGAGATCCAAATGGATCTATACTGCTGAATATGTTGCCTATATGCTGAATATTTTGATATGATGAATGAACTGCTGTCCACTATCTTTCCCTTGTCTCCTGGGAAGGAAACGCTGAAGGGATGCTTTGGAACAGATGCTATGCTGACCTAATGGTGAAACGTAGATGTGCTCCTCTTACCTAGGAAGGAAACGCTGAGGCGAATAGATGCATTTGCTAAAGATGAAGTACTGAATGCTGATGATGATACGTTGCTGAATGTGCTGATGCGTTGGCTGGATATGCTGCTCCCAAAGCTTCCTGGAGGAGATTCGTTGGAGAACACCCCGCTGAATGCTGCTATCTGAGATGCGTTGAGATGCGCTGATGACAGATGATGATGATGTGCTGAACTGAATGCTGAGGTCTCTATATATATGGGTGAGGGGGGCTGGTCGGCCAGCCTGGCTGCAGTCGGCCAGATGCAAAAGCCCACGACTGAATATATTATGCCAAAAATAGCATAAATGCTGGTCGACTGAAGTAGCATCCTGTCGGCTGATGTAAACAGGCTGTCGGCTACCTCCACAAGCCCTAAATGCTGGTTTATATGGCTAATGTGATGCTACCATGCTGAATCCAACTCATACCATGTGGTACATGCTGAAAACATTCATTTAAATGCCTGAATAATGCCTGATAAATCCTTATGATACTTATGATGCTAAAATGATGCCATATCAGTGCACACCTGAATGGTGTGCAGGTGACACCTAAGCTATTTAGTGAGAGGTAGTCCTAAAGATATTGTAAGGCTCTGATATGAGCACGAGTACCGTGAGATGGTATGGCTACAAGTAGCTAGTGAAGGATAGATAAGTTTAATACTAGCCACCTGTGGATTGCTGTGGATTAACTGCTCACAGCTTGCTGTGGATTAACTCTTCTACAATTTCCTAAGTATGTAAACCTAAAGGCCACTAGGGCAGCCCATGTCCCTAAGGCATATGATAGAGAGAGAGAGAGAGAGAGAGCATAAGGGCTGGGGGTGCGTGTTAGAGCTAGATCTAGCCTACAAAGGAAATCGCACACCAAAACTGGCTAAGGTCATTTATGTCAGCAGAAAGGCATATGCCAAAAGTAAATCGCAACTCTAAAAGTGAGGAGAAAGGCTCCTTTTGCTCAGCGCAAAAGGAAGGAGGCCAGCCAAGCTGAGAATTGCCTTTAGACACCCCCCGGCCGGCCTCCCACCAGAGCCGTGCCCTCACGCCCCCCCCCGGTCGGCCCCCCGGGGAGCCGTGCCCGAACACCCCCCAGTCGGCCCCTCAGAGCTGTGCCCAAACACCCTCCCCGGCCGTTCCCCTAGAGCCGTGCCCGAACACCCCCCGACCGGCCTCCCGGAGCCGTGCCCTCACGCCCCCCGGCCCCCGCGGTGCCATGATCGAACACCCTCCCTCGGCCCTCGCGGTGCCATGCCCGAACACGCTCCCCGGCCCCCGCGATGCCGTGCCCGAACACGCTCCCCGGCCCCCGCGGTGTCTTGCCCGAACACCCCCCAGCCGGCCCCGCGGTGCCGTGCCCTGAACACCCTCCCCCGCGGCCCCCACGGAGCCGTGCCGTGCCGTCACCCCGGTGAGCCCGAACACCCTCCCCGACCCCCACGGTGGCATGCCCGACCACCCTCCCCGGCCCCCGCGATGCCGTGCCTGAACACCCCCCAGAGCCGTGCCCTCATGCCCCCCCTCGGCCGGCCCCCTCGGAGCCGTGCCCCCCCTGTGCCCTCACACCCCGGTGTCGTGCCCTCACGCCCCCCCCCCCGACCGCCCCCCCCGAGCTGTGCCCTCACGCCCCCGGCCCCCGCGGTGCCGTGCCCGAACACCCTCCCCGGCCCCCCGGAGCCGTGCCCTCACACCTCCGGCCCCGTGGTGCCATGCCCGAACACCCTCCCCGGCCCCCACCGGAGTCGTGCCCTCATGCCCCCCCACCCCCCCGTGGTGTCATGCCATCACGCCCCCCCCTCGTGCCGCGCGGTGCCGTCATGCCCCACAGCCCCCTCGGGTGCCGTGCTGTCACGCCCCGCAGCCCCCCTCCTCGTGCCGCGCGGTGGCGTCACACCCCGCAGCCCCCGCGGGCCGTGCCGTCGCGCCCCCGCAACCCGGCCCCCCCGGCAGTGTCGTGCCGTCATGCCCCGCAGCCCGCAGCCCCCCCCCAGCGGTGCCGTGCCATCGCGCCCCCGTAGCCTCCCCGGGCCGTGCCGTCACGCCCCCGCAGCCCCTCCTCGTGCCGCGGGGTGCCGTCATGCCTGCCCCGCAGCCCGCAGTGATCATGAGAACTGGGTTTAACTGTGCCGAAGCGATTAACATGATGTCTGACTGAATGACTGATGAACTGAACATGCTCTAAGGCTGGTTACCCTGTAATGCTCTGATACCAATGTGACATGTAAAGGTCTTCGATCGTAGTAATCACAACCTTAGTCTAACTAAACTGCACTTAATGATGTTTAAGAGATAGACAAATATGTGTCAATGCAATGCAGCTATATTATATGATGAATGCGGTTACAATGAGATCCAAATGGATCTATACTGCTGAATATGCTGCCTATATGCTGAATATTCTGATATGATGAATGAACTGTTGTTCACTATCTTTCCCTTGTCTCCTGGGAAGGAAACGCTGAAGGGATGCTTTGGAACATATGCTTTGCTGACCTAATGATGAAACGTAGATGTGCTCTTGTTACCTAGGAAGGAAACGCTAAGGAGAATAGATGCGTTTGCTGAAGATGAAGTACTGAATGCTGATGATGATGCGTTGCTGAATGTGCTGATGCGTTGGCTAGATATGCTGCTCCCAAAGCTTCCTGGAGGAGATGCGTTGGAGAACACCCTGCTGAATGGTGCTATCAGAGATGCGTTGAGATGCGCTGATGACAGATGATGATGGTGTGCTGAACTGAATGCTGAGGTCTCTATATATATGGGTGAGGGGGACTGATCGGCCAGCCTGGCTGCAGTCGGCCAGATGCAAAAGCCCACGACTGAATATATTATGCCAAAAATAGCATAAATTTTGGTCGACTGAAGTAGCATCCTGTCGGCTGATGTAAACAGGCTGTCGGCTACCTCCAAAAGCCCTAAATGCTGGTCTATATGGCTAATGTGATGCTACCATGCTGAATCCAACTCATACCATGTGGTACATGCTGAAAACATTCATTTAAATGCCTGAATAATGCCTGATAAATCCTGATGATACTTATGATGCTAAAATGATGCCATGTCACTGTACACCTGAATGGTGTGCACGTGACACCTAAGCTATTTAGTGAGAGGTAGTCCTAAAGATATTGTAAGGCTCTGATATGAGCACAAGTACAGTGAGATGGTATGGCTACAAGTAGCCAGTGAAGGATAGATAAGTTTAATACCAGCCAGCTGTGGATTGCTGTGGATTAACTCCTCGCAGCTTGCTCTGGATTAACTCTTCTAGAATTTCCTAAGTATGGAAACCTAAAGGCCACTAGGGCAGCCCTTGTCCCTAAGGCATATGATAGAGAGAGAGAGAGAGAGAGAGAGAGAGAGAGAGAGCATAAGGGATGGGGGTGCGTGTTAGAGCTAGATCTAGCCTACAAAGGAAATCGCACACCAAAACTGGCTAAGGTCATTTATATCAGCAGAAAGTCATATGCCAAAAGTGAATCGCAGCTCTAAAAGTGAGGAGAAAGGCTCCTTTTGCTCAGCGCAAAAGGAAGGAGGCCAGTCAAGCTTAGAATTTCCTTTAGACACCCCCCGGCCGGCCTCCCAGAGCCGTGCCCTCATGCCCCCCTGATCGGGGAGCCGTTCCCGAACACCCCCCGGTCGGCCCCCCGGAGCCGTGCCCAAACACTGTCCCCGGCCGTTCCCCTGGAGCCGTGCCCGAACACCCCCCGGCTGGCCCCCCGGAGCCGTGCCCTCATGCCCCCCCGGCCCCCCGCGGTGCCGTGACCGAACACCCTCCCTCGGCCCCCGCGGAGCCGTGCCCTCACGCCTCCGGCCCCCGTGGTGCCGTGCCGCCCGAACACCCTCCCCGGCCCCCGCCGGAGCCGTGCCCTCACACCCCCCCACCCCCCCGTGGTGTCGTGGCGTCGCGCCCCCCCCCTCGTGCCACGCGGTGCCGTCATGCCCCACAGCCCCCTCGGGTGCTGTGCCGTCACGCCCCACAGTCCCCCTCCTCGTGCCGCACGGTGGCGTCATACCCCGCAGCCCCCCCGAGCCGTGCCGTCGTGCCCCCGCAGCCCACCCCCCCGGCGGTGCCGTGCCGTCATGCCCCGTAGCCCGCAGCCCCCCCCGGCGGTGCCGTGCCATCGCGCCCCCGTAGCCCCCCCCCGGGCCGTGCCGTCACGCCCCCGCAGCCCCCCCTCGTGCCGCGCGGTGCCGTCATGCCTGCCCCGAGCCCGCAGTAAATCATTAGAACTAGGTTTAACTATGCGAAAGCGATTAACATGATGTCTGACTGAATGACTAATGAACCAAAAGTCTTTGACCATAGTAATCACAACCTTAGTCTAACTAAACTGCACTTAACGATGTTTAAGAGAGACAAATATGTGTCAATGCAATGCAGCTATATTATATAATGAATGCGGTTACAATGAGATCCAAATGGATCTATACTGCTCAATATGCTGTCTATATGCTGAATATTCTGATATGATGAATGAACTGTTGTCCACTATCTTTCCCTTGTCTCCTGGGAAGGAAATGCTGAAGGGATGCTTTGGAACAGATGCCATGCTGACCTAATGATGAAACGTAGATGTGCTCCTGTTACCTAGGAAGGAAACGCTGAGGAGAATAGATGCGTTTGCTGAAGATGAAGTACTGAATGTTGATGATGATGCGTTGCTGAATATGCTGATGCGTTGGCTGGATATGCTGCTCCCAAAGCTTCCTGGAGGAGATGCGTTGGAGAACACCCTGCTGAATGCTGCTATCTGAGATGCATTGAGATGCGCTCATGACAGATGATGATGATGTGCTGAACTGAATGCTGAGGTCTCTATATATATGGGTGAGGGGGGCTGGTCGGGCAGCCTGGCTGCACAGTCGGCCAGATGCAAAAGCCCACGACTGAATATATTATGCCAAAAATAGCATAAATGCTGGTCGACTGAAGTAGCATCCTATCGGCTGATGTAAACAGGCTGTCGGCTACCTCCACAAGCCCTAAATGCTGGTCTATATGGCTAATGTGACGCTACCATGCTGAATCCCCAACTCATACCATGTGGTACATGCTGAAAACATTCATTTAAATGCCTGAATAATGCCTGATAAATCTTGATGATACTTATGATGCTAAAATGATGCCATGTCACTGTACACCTAAATGGTGTGCACGTGACACCTAAGCTATTTAGTGAGAGGTAGTCCTAAAGATATTGTAAAGATATCTTTAGTGAGAGGTAGTCCTAAAGATATTGTAAAGATATTTAGTGAGAGGTAGTCCTAAGCTATTTAGTGAGAGGTAGTCCTAAAGATATTGTAAGGCTCTGATATGAGCACAAGTAGAGTGAGATGGTATGGCTACAAGTAGCTAGTGAAGGATAGATAAGTTTAATACCAGCCAGCTGTGGATTGCTGTGGATTAACTCCTCGCAGCTTGCTGTGGATTAACTCTTCTAGAATTTCCTAAGTATGGAAACCTAAAGGCCACTAGGGGAGCCCATGTCCCTAAGGCATATGATAGAGAGAGAGAGAGAGAGAGAGAGCATAAGGGCTGGGGGTGCGTGTTAGAGCTAGATCTAGCCTACAAAGGAAATCGCACACCAAAACTGGCTAAGGTCATTTATATCAGTAGAAAGGCATATGCCAAAAGAGAATCGCAGCTCTAAAAGTGAGGAGAAAGGCTCCTTTTGCTCAGCGCAAAAGGAAGGAGGCCAGCCAAGCTGAGAATTGCCTTTAGACACCCTCCGGCCGGCCTCCCAGAGCCGTGCCCTCACGCCCCCCCGCCGACCCGCCCCCCAAGGAGCCGTGCCCGAACACCCCCCGACCGGCCCCCCCGGAGCCGTGCCCAAACACCCTCCCCGGCCGTTCCCCTGGAGCCGTGCCGGAACACCCCCCGGCTGGCCCCTCTCGGAGCCGTGCCCTAATGCCCCCCAGCCCCCGCGGTGCCGTGACCGAACACCCTCCCTCGGCCCCCGCGGTGCCGTGACCGAACACCCTCCCCAGCCCCCGCGGTGCCGTGCCCGAACACACTTCCCAGCCCCCGCGGTGTCGTGCCCAAAAACCCCCCGGCCGGCCCCCCGCGTGGTGGCGTGCCCTGAACACCCTCCCCCAGCCCCCACGGAGCCGTGCCATGCCGTCACCCCGGTGAGCCCGAACACCCTCCCCGACCCCCGCGGTGGCGTGCCCGACCACCCTCCCCGGCCCCGGCGATGCCGTGCCTGAACACCCCCCGGAGCCGTGCCCTCATGCCCCCCCTCGCGGCCGGCCCCCCCGAAGTCGTGCCCCCCTGTGCCCTCACACCCCGGTGCCGTGCCCTCACGCCCCCCGACCGCCCCCCCGAGCCGTGCCCTCACGCCCCCGGCCCCCTCGGTGCCGTGCTCGAACACCCTCCCCGGCCCCTTGGAGCCGTGCCCTCACGCCTCCAGCCCCCGCGGTGCCGTGCCCAAACACCCTCATCGGCCCCCGCCGGAGCCATGCCCTCACGCCCCCCCACCCCCCCGCGGTGTCGTGCAGTCGCGCCCCCCTCCCTCGTGTCGCGTGGTGTCGTCATCCCCCACAGCCCCCTCGGGTGCCGTGCCGTCATGCCCCGCAGCCCCCCTCCTCGTGCCGGGCGGTGGCGTCACACCCCGACCCCCCCGGGTCGTGCCGTCGCGCCCCCCCCTCGTGCCGCGCGGTGCCGTCATGCCCCACAGCCCCCTTGGGTACCGTGCTGTCACGCCTCGCGCCCCCCCCCTCGTGCCGCGCGGTGCCGTCATGCCCCACAGCCCCCTCGGGTACCGTGCTGTCACGCCCCGCAGCCCCCCTCGTGCCGCGCGGTGGCGTCACACCCCGCAGCCCCCCTGGGCTGTCCCCTGGGCTGTGCAGTCGCGCCCCCGCAGCCCCCCCCCCGGTGGTGCCGCGCCGTCATGCCTCACAACCCGCAGCCCCCCCCGGTGGTGCCGTGCCGACGCGCCCCCGTAGCCCCCCCGGGCCGTGCCGTCACGCCCCCGCAGTCCCCCCTCGTGCTGCGCGATGCTGTCATGCCTGCCCCGCAGCCCGCAGTAATCATGAGAACTGGGTTTAACTGTGCGGAAGCGATTAACATGATGTCTAACTGAATGACTCATGAACTGAACATGCTCTAAGGCTAGTTACCCTGTAACGCTCTGATACCAATGTGACATGTAAAGGTCTTCGACCGTAGTAATCACAACCTTAGTCTAACTAAACTGCACTTAATGATGTTTAAGAGATAGACAAATATGTGTCAATGCAATGCAGCTATATTATATGATGAATGCGGTTACAATGAGATCCAAATGGATCTATACTGCTGAATATGCTGCCTATATGCTGAATATTCTGATATGATGAATGAACTGTTGTCCACTATCTTTCCCTTGTCTCCTGGGAAGGAAACGCTGAAGGGATGCTTTGGAACAGATGCTATGCTGACCTAATGGTGAAACGTAGATGTGCTCCTGTTACCTAGGAAGGAAACGCTGAGGAGAATAGATGCGTTTGCTGAAGATGAAGTACTGAATGCTGATGATGATGCGTTGCTGAATGTGCTGATGCGTTGGCTGGATATGCTGCTTCCAAAGCTTCCTGGAGGAGATGCGTTGGAGAACACCCTGCTGAATGCTGCTATCTGAGATGCGTTGAGATGTGTTGATGACAGATGATGATGATGTGCTGAACTGAGGCTGAGGTCTCTATATATATGGGTGAGGGGGGCTGGTCAGCCAGCCTGGCTGCAGTCAGCCAGATGCAAAAGCCCACGACTGAATATATTATGCCAAAAATAGCATAAATGCTGGTTGACTGAAGTAGCATCCTGTCGGCTGATGTAAACAGGCTGTCGGCTACCTCCACAAGCCCTAAATGATGGTCTATATGGCTAATGTGATGCTACCATGCTGAATCCAACTCATACCATGTGGTACATGCTGAAAACATTCATTTAAATGCCTGAATAATGCCTGATAAATCCTCATGATACTTATGATGCTAAAATGATGCCATGTCAGTGTACACCTGAATGGTGTGCACGTGACACCTAAGCTATTTAGTGAGAGGTAGTCCTAAAGATATTGTAAGGCTTTGATATGAGCACAAGTACAGTGAGATGGTATGGCTACAAGTAGCTAGTGAAGGATAGATAAGTTTAATACCAGCCAGCTGTGGATTGCTGTGGATTAACTCCTCGCAGCTTGCTGTGGATTAACTCTTCTACAATTTCCTAAGTATGGAAACCTAAAGGCCACTAGGGCAGCCCATGTCCCTAAGGCATATGATAGAGAGAGAGAGAGAGAGAGAGAAAGAGCATAAGGGCTGGGGGTGCGTGTTAGAGCTAGATCTAGCCTACAAAGGAAATCGCACACCAAAACTGGCTAAGGTCATTTATATCAGCAGAAAGGCATATGCCAAAAGTGAATCGCAGCTCTAAAAGTGAGGAGAAAGGCTCCTTTTGCTCAGCGCAAAAGGAAGGAGGCCAGCAAAGCTGAGAATTGCCTTTAGACACCCCCCGGTCGGCCTCCCAGAGCCGTGCCCTCACGCCCCCCCCGGTCGGCCCCCCGGGGAGCCGTGCCCGAACACCCCCGGCCGCCCCCTCGGCCGCCCCCTCGGAGCCGTGCCCAAACACCCTCCCCGGCCGTTCCCCTGGAGCCGTGCCCGAACACCCCTCGGCCGGCCCCCCGGAGTCGTGCCCTCACGCCCCCTCGGCCCCCGTAGTGCCATGACCGAACACCCTCCCTCGGCCCCCGCGGTGCCGTGCCTGAACACGCTCCCCGGCCCCCGCGGTGCCGTGCCCGAACACGCTCCCCGGCCCTCGCGGTGTCTTGCCCGAACACCCCCCGCGGTGCCGTGCCCTGAATAGCCTCCCCCGGCCCCCACGGAGCCGTGCCGTGCCGTCACCCCGGTGAGCCCGAACACCCTCCCCGACCCCCGCGGTGGCGTGCCTGACCACCCTCCTCGGCCCCCGCGATGCCATGCCTGAACACCCCGCAGAGCCGTGCCCTCACGCCCCCCTCAGCCGGCCCCCCCCCGGAGCCGTGCCCCCCTGTGCCCTCACACCCCGGTCCCGTGCCCTCACGCCCCATAGACCGGCCCCCCCCCGAGCCGTGCCCTCACGCCCTATAGATCGGCCCCCCCGAGCCGTGCCCTCACGCCCCCGGCCCCCGCCGTGCCGTGCCCGAACACCCTCCCCGGCCCCCCGCAGCCGTGCTCTCACACCTCCGGCCCCCGCGGTGCCGTGCCCGAACACCTCACGGGCCCCCGCCGGAGTCGTGCCCTCACGCCCCCCCATCCCCCCGCGGTGTCGTGCCGTCGCGCCCCCCCCCCCTCGTGCCGCGCGGTGCCGTCATGCCCCACAGCCCCCTCGGGTGCCGTGCCGTCACGCCTCGCAGCCCCCCTCCTCGTGCCGCGCGGTAGCGTCACACCCCGCAGCCCCCCCGGGCCGTGCCGTCGCGCCCCTGCAACCCGCCCCCCCCCCCCCCCCCCCCGGCGGTGCTGTGCCGTCATGCCCCGCAGCCTGCAGCCCCCCCTGGCGGTGCCGTGCCGTCGCGCCGCCCCCCCGGGCCGTGCCGTCACACCCCCGGCGGGGCCCCCCCTCGTGCCGATGCGCGGTGCCGTCATGCCTGCCCCGTAGCCCGCAGTAATCATGAGAACTGGGTTTAACTATGCGGAAGCGATTAACATGATGTCTGACTGAATGAACTGAACATGCTCTAAGGCTGGTTACCCTGTAACGCTCTGATACCAATGTGACATGTAAAGGTCTTGGACCGTAGTAATCACAACCTTAGTCTAACTAAACTGCACTTAATGATGTTTAAGAGATAGACAAATATGTGTCAATGCAATGCAGCTATATTATATGATGAATGCGGTTACAATGAGATCCAAATGGATCTATACTGCTGAATATGCTGCCTATGTGCTGAATATTCTAATATGATGAATGAATTGCTGTCCACTATCTTTCCCTTGTCTCCTGGGAAGGAAACGCTGAAGGGATGCTTTGGAACAGATGCTATGCTGACCTAATGATGAAACGTAGATGTGCTCCTGTTACCTAGGAAGGAAACGCTGAGGAGAATAGATGTGTTTGCTGAAGATGAAGTACTGAATGCTGATGATGATGGGTTGCTGAATGTGCTGATGTGTTGGCTCGATATGCTGCTCCCAAAGCTTCCTGGAGGAGATGCGTCGGAGAACACCCTGCTGAATGCTGCTATCTGAGATGCGTTGAGATGCGCTGATGACAGATGATGATGATGTGCTGAACTGAATGCTGAGGTCTCTATATATATGGGTGAGGGGGGCTGGTCGGCCAGCTTGGCTGCAGTCGGCCAGATGCAAAATCCCACGATTGAATATATTATGCCAAAAATAGCATAAATTCTGGTCGACTGAAGTAGCATCCTGTCGGCTGATGTAAACAGGCTGTCGGCTACCTCCACAAGCCCTAAATGCTTGTCTATATGGCTAATGTGATGCTACCATGCTGAATCCAACTCATACCATGTGGTACAAGCTGAAAACATTCATTTAAATGCGTGAATAATGCCTGATAAATCCTGATGATACTTATGATGCTAAAATGATGCCATGTCACTGTACACCTGAATGGTGTGCACGTGACACCTAAGCTATTTAGTGAGAGGTAGTCCTAAAGATATTGTAAGGCTCTGATATGAACACGAGTACAGTGAGATGGTATGGCTACAAGTAGCTAGTGAAGGATAGAAAAGTTTAATACCAGCCAGCTGTGGATTGCTGTGGATTAACTCCTCGCGTAGCTTGCTGTGGATTAACTCTTCTACAATTTCCTAAGTATGGAAACCTAAAGGCCACTAGGGCAGCCCATGTCCCTAAGGCATATGATAGAGAGAGAGAGAGAGAGAGAGAGAGAGCATAAGGGCTGGGGGTGCGTGTTAGAGCTAGATCTAGCCTACAAAGGAAATCGCACACCAAAACTAGCTAAGGTCATTTATATCAGCAGAAAGGCATATGCCAAAAGTGAATCGCAGCTCTCCTTTTTCTCAGCGCAAAAGGAAGGAGGCCAGCCAAGCTGAGAATTGCCTTTAGACACCCCCCGGCTGGCCGAGAGCCGTGCCCTCACGCCTCCTCGACCGGCCCCCTGGGGAGCCGTGCCCGAACACCCCCCGGTCGTTCCCCTGGAGCCGTGCCCAAACACCCCCCGGCCGGCCCCCCGGAGCCGTGCCCTCACGCCCCCCTGGCCCCTGCGGTGCCGTGAACACCCTCCCTCGGCCCCCGCGGTGTCGTGCCCAAACACGCTCCCCGGCCCCCCCGGTGCGGTGCCCGAACACGCTCCCCGCGGCCCCCGCGGTGTCGTGCCCGAACACCCCCGGCCGGCCCCGTGGTGCCGTGCCCTGAACACCCTCCCCCGGCCGCCACGGAGCCGTGCCGTGCCGTCACCCCGGTGAGCCTGAACACCCTCCCCGACCCCCGCGGTGGCGTGCCCGACCACCCTCCCCGGCCCCCGCGATGCCGTGCCTGAACACCCCTCGGAGCCGTCCCCTCACGCCCCCCCTTGGCCGGCCCCCCCGGAGCCGTGCCCCCCTTGTGCCCTCACACCCTGGTGCCGTGCCCTCACGCCCCCCCGACCGGCCCCCCCCGAGCCGTGCCCTCACGCCCCCGGCCCCTGCGGTGCCGTGCCCGAACACCCTCCCCGGCCCCCGCCGGAGCCGTGCCCTCACGTCCCCCCACCCCCCCGTGGTGTCGTGCCGTCGCGCCCCCCCCTCGTGCTGCGCGGTGCCATCATGCCCCACAGCCCCTCGGGTGCCGTGCCGTCACGCCCCGCAACCCCTCTCCTCGTGCCGTGCAGTGGCGTCACACCCTGCAGCCCCCCCGGGCCGTGCCGTCGCACCCCCGCAGCCCGCCCCCCCCCGGCGGTGCCGTGCCGTCATGCCTCGCCCCCCCCGGCGGTGCCGTGCCACGCCCCCGCAGCCCCCCCTCGTGCCACGCGGTGCCACCATGCCTGCCCTGTAGTCCGCAGTAATCATGAGAACTGGGTTTAACTGTGCGGAAGCGATTAACATGATGTCTGACTGAATGACTGATGAACTGAACATGCTCTAAGGCTGGTTACCCTGTAACGCTCTGATACCAATGTGACATGTAAAGGTCTTCGACTGTAGTAATCACAACCTTAGTCTAACTAAACTGCACTTAATGATGTTTAAGAGATAGACAAATATGTGTCAATGCAATGCAGCTATATTATATGATGAATGCGGTTACAATGAGATCCAAATGGATCTATACTGCTGAATATGCTGCCTATATGCTGAATATTCTGATATGATGAATGAACTGTTGTCCACTATCTTTCCCTTGTCTCCTGAGAAGGAAACGCTGAAGGGATGCTTTGGAACAGATGCTATGCTGACCTAATGATGAAACGTAGATGTGCTCCTGTTACCTAGGAAGGAAACGCTGAGGAGAATAGATGCGTTTGCTGAAGATGAAGTACTGAATGCTGATGATGATGCGTTGCTGAATGTGCTGATGCGTTGGCTGGATATGCTGCTCCCAAAGCTTCCTGGAGGAGATGCGTTGGAGAACACCCTGCTGAATGCTGCTATTTGAGATGCATTGAGATGCGCTGATGACAGATGATGATGATGTGCTGAACTGAATGCTGAGGTCTCTATATATATTGGTGAGGGGGGCTGGTCGGCCAGCTTGGCTGCAGTCGGCGGCCAGATGCAAAAGCCCACGACTGAATATATTATGCCAAAAATAGCATAAATGCTGGTCGACTGAAGTAGCATCTTGTCGGCTGATGTAAACAGGCTGTCGACTACCTCCACAAGCCCTAAATGCTGGTCTATATGGCTAATGTGATGCTACCATGCTGAATCCACAACTCATACCATGTGGTACATGCTGAAAACATTCATTTAAATGCCTGAATAATGCCTGATAAATCCTGATGATACTTATGATGCTAAAATGATGCCATGTCAGTGTACACCTGAATGGTGTGCACGTGACACCTAAGCTATTTAGTGAGAGGTAGTCCTAAAGATATTGTAAGGCTCTCATATGAGCACAAGTATAGTGAGATGGTATGGCTACAAGTAGCTAGTGAAGGATAGATAAGTTTAATACCAGCCAGCTGTGGATTAACTCCTCGCAGCTTGCTGTGGATTAACTCTTCTAGAATTTCCTAAGTATGGAAACCTAAAGGCCACTAGGGCAGCCCATGTCCCTAAGGCATATGATAGAGAGAGAGAGAGAGAGAGAGAGAGAGAGAGAGCGTAAGGGCTGGGGGTGAGTGTTAGAGGTAGATCTAGCCTACAAAGGAAATCGCACACCAAAACTGGCTAAGGTCATTTGTATCAGCAGAAAGGCATATGCCAAAAGTGAATCGCATCTCTAAAAGTGAGGAGAAAGGCTCCTTTTGCTCAGCGCAAAAGGAAGGAGGCCAGCCAAGCTGAGAATTGCCTTTAGACACCCCCTGGCCGGCCTCCCGGAGCTGTGCCCTCACGCCCCCCCCGGCCGGCCCCCCGGGGAGCCGTGCCCGAAGACTCCCCGGCCGGCCCCCCGGAGCCGTGCCCAAACACCCTCCCCGGCCTTTCCCCTGGGGAGCCGTGCCCGAACACCCCCGGTCGGCCCCTCGGAGCCGTGCCCTCACGCCCCCTGGCCCCTGCGGTGCCGTGACCGAACACCCTCCCTCGGCCCCCACGGTGCCGTGCCCGAACACGCTCCTCGGCCCTCACGGTGCCGTGCCCGAACACGCTCCCCCGGCCCCCGCGGTGTCGTGCCCGATCACCCCCTAGCTGGCCCCCGCGGTGCCGTGCCCTAAACACCCTCCCCCGGCCCCCACGGGAGCCGTGCCGTGCCGTCACCCCGGTGAGCCCGAATACCCTCCCCGACCCCCGCGGTGGCGTGCCCGTCCACCCTCCTCGGCCCCTGCGATGTTGTGCCTGAACACCCCCCGGACCCGTGCCCTCACGCCCCCCCCTCGGCCGGCCCCCCCGGAGCCGTGCCCCCCCTGTGCCCTCACACTCCGGTGCCGTGCCCTCACGCACCCCCGACCGGCCTCCCCCGAGCCGTGCCCTCACGCGCCCGGCCCCCGCGGTGCCATGCCCAAACACCCTCCCCGGCCCCCCGGAGCCGTGCCCGAACACCCTCCCCAGCCCCCACCAGAGCCGTGCCCTCACGCCCCCCCACCCCCTGCGGTGTCATGCCGTCGCCCCCCCCTCGTGCCACGCGGTGCTGTCAGGCCCCACAGCCCCCTAGGGTGCCGTGCCGTCACGCCCCGCAGCCCCCCTCCTCGTGCCGCGCGGTGGCGTCACACCCCGCAGCCCCCCCGGGCCGTGCCGTCGCGCCCCCGCAGCCCGCCGCCCCCGGCGGTGCCGTGCCGTCATGCCCCGTAGCCTGCAGCCCCCCCCAATGGTGCCATGCCGTCGCGCCCCTGTAGCCCCCCCGGGCCGTGCCGTCACGCCCATGCAGCCCCCCCTCGTGCCGCGCGGTGCCGTCATGCCTGCCCCGCAGCCCGCAGTAATCATGAGAACTGGGTTTAACTGTGCGGAAGCGATTAACATGATGTCTAACTGAATGACTGATGAACTGAACATGCTCTAAGGCTGGTTACCCTATAACGCTCTGATACCAATGTGACATGTAAAGGTCTTCGACCGTAGTAATCACAACCTTAGTCTAACTAAACTACACTTAATGATGTTTAAGAGATAGACAAATATGTGTCAATGCAATGCAGCTATATTATATGATGAATGCGGTTACAATGAGATCCAAATGGATCTATACTGCTAAATATGCTGCCTGTATGCTGAATATTCTGATATGATGAATGAACTGATGTCCACTATCTGTCCCTTGTCTCCTGGGAAGAAAACACTGAAGGGATGCTTTGGAACAGATGCTATGCTGACCTAATGATGAAACGTAGATGTGCTTCTGTTACCTAGGAAGGAAACACTGAGGAGAATAGATGCGTTTACTGAAGATGAAGTACTGAATGCTGATGATGATGCGTTGCTGAATGTGCTGATGCGTTGGCTGGATATGCTGCTCCCAAAGCTTCCTGGAGGAGATGCGTTGGAGAACACCCTGCTGAATGCTGCTATCTCAGATGCGTTGAGATGCGCTGATTACAGATGAGAATGATGAACTAAATGCTGAGGTCTCTATATATATGGGTGAGGGGGGCTGGTCGGCCAGCCTAGCTGTAGTCGGCCAGCCTGGCTGCAGTAGTCGGCCAGATGCAAAAGCCCACGACTGAATATATTATGCCAAAAATAGCATAAATGCTGGTCGACTGAAGTTGCATCCTGTCGGCTGATGTAAACAGGTTGTCGGCTACCTCCGCAAGCCCTAAATGCTGGTCTATATGGCGAATGTGATGCTACCATGCTGAATCCAACTCATACCATGCGGTACATGCTGAAAACATTCATTTAAATGCCTGATACATCCTGATGATACTTATGATGCTAAAATGATGCCATGTCATTGTACACCTGAATGGTGTGCACGTGACACCTAAGCTATTTAGTGAGAGGTAGTCCTAAAGATATTGTAAGGCTCTGATATGAGCACAAGTACAGTGAGATGGTATGGCTACAAGTAGCTAGTGAAGGATAGATAAGTTTAATACCAGCCAGCTGTGGATTGCTGTGGATTAACTCCTCGCAGCTTGCTGTGGATTAACTCTTCTAGAATTTCCTAAGTATGGAAACCTAAAGGCCACTAGGGCAACCCATGTCCCTAAGGCATATGATAGAGAGAGAGACAGAGAGAGAGAGAGAGAGAGAGAGAGAGAGAGAGAGAGAGAGAGAGAGCATAAGGGCTCGGGGTGCATGTTAGAGCTAGATCTAGCCTACAAAGGAAATCGCACACCAAAACTGGCTAAGGTCATTTATATCAACAGAAAGGCATATGCCAAAAGTGAATCGCAGCTCTAAAAGTGAGGAGAAAGGCTCCTTCTGCTTAGCGCAAAAGGAACGAGGCCAGCCAAGCTGAGAATTGCCTTTAGACACCCCCCGTCCGGCCTCCCAGAGCCGTGCCCTCACGCCCCCCCGGCCGGCCCCCCGCCGGGGAGCCATGCCCGAACACTCCCCGGCCGGCCCCCCGGAGCCGTGCCCAAACACCCTTCCCGGCCGTTCCCCTGGAGCCGTGCCCGAACACCCCCCGGCCGGCCCCCCGGAGTCGTGCCCTCACGCCCCCCGGCCCCCGCGCTGCCGTGACCAAACACCCTCCCTCGGCCCCCGCGGTGCCGTGCCCAAACACGCTCCCGGGCCCTCGCGGTGCCGTGCCCGAACACCCCCTGGCCAGCCCCCGCGGTGCCGTGCCCGAACACCCTCCCCCGGCCCCCACGGAGCCGTGCCGTGCCGTCACCCCGGTGAGCCCGAACACCCTCCCCAACCCCCGTGGTGGCGTGCCCGACCACCCTCCCCGGCCCCCGCGATGCCGTGCCTGAACACCCCCCGCGGAGCCGTGCCCTCACGCCACCCCTCGGCCGCCCCCCGGGAGCCGTGCCCCCCCTGTGCCCTCACACCCCGGTGCTGTGCCCTCAAGCCCCCCCGACCGGCCTCCCCCGAGCTGTGCCCTCACGCCCCCGGCCCCCGCGGTGCCGTGCCCGAACACCCTCCCCGGCCCCCCGGAGCCGTGCCCTCACGACTCCGGCCCCCGCGGTGCCGTGCCCGAACACCCTCCCCAGCCCTCGTCGGAGCCGTGCCCTCACGCCCCCCCACCCCCCCGCGGTGTCATGCCGTCGCGCCCCCCCCTCATGCCGCGCGGTGCCGTCATGCCCCATAGCCCCCTAGGGTGCCGTGCCGTCACGCCCCGCAGCCCCCCTCCTCGTGCCGCACGGTGGCATCACACCCCGCAGCCCCCCTAGGCCGTGCTGTCGCGCCCCCGTAGCCCGCCCCCCGGCGGTGCCGTGCCGTCATGCCCCGCAGCCCGCAGCCCCCCTCGGCGGTGCCATGCCATCGTGCCCTCGTACCCCCCGGGCCGTGCCATCACGCCCCCACAGCCCCCCCTCGTGCCGCTGCGCGGTGCCGTCATGCCGGCCCCGCAGCCCGCAGTAATCATGAGAACTGGGTTTAACTGTGCGGAAGCGATTAACATGATGTCTGACTGAATGACTGATGAACTAAACATGCTCTAAGGCTGGTTGCCCTGTAACGCTCTGATACCAATGTGACATGTAAAGGTCTTCGACCGTAGTAATCACAACCTTAGTCTAACTAAACTGCACTTAATGATGTTTAAGAGATAGACAAATATGTGTCAATGCAATGCAGCTATATTATATGATGAATGCGGTTACAATGAGATCCAAATGGATCTATACTGTTGAATATGCTGCCTATATGCTGAATATTCTGATATGATGAATGAACTACTGTCCACTATCTGTCCCTTATCTCCTGGGAAGGAAACACTGAAAGGATGCTTTGGAACAGATGCTATGCTGACCTAATGATGAAACGTAGATGTGCTCCTGTTACCTAGGAAGGAAACCCTGAGGAGAATAGATGCGTTTGCTGAAGATGAAGTACTAAATGCTGATGATGATGCGTTGCTGAATGTGCTGATGCGTTGGCTGGATAAGCTGCTCCCAAAGCTTCCTGGAGGAGATGCATTGGAGAACACCTTGCTGAATGCTGCTATCTGAGATGCGTTGAGATGCGCTGATGACAGAGGATGATGATGTGCTGAACCTAATGCTGAGGTCTCTATATATACAGGTGAGGGGGGCTGGTCGGCCAGCCTGGCTGCACAGTTGGCCAGATGCAAAAGCCCACGACTGAATATATTATGCCAAAAATAGCATAAATGCTGGTCGACTAAAGTAGCATCCTGTCGACTGATGTAAACAGGCTGTCAGCTACCTCCACAAGCCCTAAATGCTGGTCTATATGGCTAATGTGATGCTACCATGCTGAATCCAACTCATACCATGTGGTACATGCTGAAAACATTCATTTAAATGCCTGAATAATGCCTGATAAATCCTGATGATACTTATGATGCTAAAATGATGCCATGTCATTGTACACCTGAATGGTGTGCACGTGACACCTAAGCTATTTAGTGAGAGGTAGTCCTAAAGATATTGTAAGGCTCTGATATGAGCACAAGTACAATGAGATGGTATGGCTACAAGTAGCTAGTGAAGGATAGATAAGTTTAATACCAGCCAGCTGTGGATTAACTCTTCTAGAATTTCCTAAGTATGGAAACCTAAAGGCAACTAGGGCAGCCCATGTCCCTAAGGCATATGATAGAGAGAGAGAGAGAGAGAGAGAGAGAGAGCATAAGGGCTGGGGGTGCGTGTTAGAGCTAGATCTAGCCTACAAAGGAAATCGCACACCAAAACTGGCTAAGGTCATTTATATCAGCAGAAAGGCATATGCCAAAAGTGAATCGCAGCTCTAAAAGTGAGGAGAAAGGCTCCTTTTGCTCAGCGCAAAAGGAAGGAGGCCAGCCAAGCTAAGAATTGCCTTTAGACACCCCCCGGCCGGCCTCCCGGAGCCGTGCCCTCACGCCCCCCCCGGCCCACCCCGGGAGCCGTGCCCGAACACTCCCTGGCCGGAGCCGTGCCCAAACACCCTCCCCGGCCGTTCCCCTGGAGCCGTGCCCGAACACCCCCCGGCCGGCCCCCCGGAGCCGTGCCCTCACGCCCCCCACCAGCCCCCGCGGTGCCATGACCGAACACCCTCCCTCGGCCCCCGCGGTGCCGTGCCCGAACACGCTCCCCGGCCCTCGCGGTGCCGTGCCCGAACACGCTCCCCGGCCCCCGCGGTGTCGTGCCCGAACACCCCCTGGCCGCCCCCCGCGATGCCGTGCCCTGAACACCCTCCCCCGGCCCCCACGGAGCCATGCCGTGCCGTCACCCCGGTGAGCCCGAACACCCTCCCCGACCCCCGTGGGTGGCATGCCTTACCACCCTCCCCGGCCCCCGCGATGCCGTGCCTGAAAACCCCCTGGAGCCGTGCCCTCACACCCCCCCCTCGGCCGGACCCCCCAGAGCCGTGCCCCCCCTGTGCCCTCACACCCCGATAACGTGCCCTCACGCCCCCCCCGACCGGCCTCCCCCGAGCCGTGTCCTCACGCCCCCGGCCCCCGCGGTGCCGTGCCCGAACACCCTCCCCGGCCCCCCGGAGCCGTGCCCTCACGCCTCCGGCCCCCGCGGTGCCGTGCCGGAACACCCTCCCCTGCCCCCGCCGAAGCCGTGCCCTCACGCCCCCCCACCCCCCCGCGGTGTCATGCCGTCGCACCCCCCCTCGTGCCGCGCGGTGCCGTCATGCCCCACAGCCCCCTAGGGTGCCGTGCCATCACGCCCCGCAGCCCCCCTCCTCGTGCCGCGCGGTGGCGTCACACCCCGCAGCCCCCCCGGGCCGTGCCGTCGCGCCCCAGCAGCCCGCCCCCTGGCGGTGCCGTGCCGTCATGCCCCGCAGCCCGCAGCCCCCCCCGGCGGTGCCATGCCGTCATGCCCGTAGCCCCCCCGGGCCGTGCCGTCACGCCCCCGCAGCCCCCCCTCGTGCCGCTGCGCGGTGCCGTCATGCCTGCCCTGCAGCCCGCAGTAATCATGAGAACTGGGTTTAACTGTGCGGAAGCGATTAACATGATGTCTGACTGAATGACTGATGAACTGAACATGCTCTAAGGCTGGTTACCCTGTAACGCTCTGATACCAATGTGACATGTAAAGGTCTTCGACCGTAGTAATCACAACCTTAGTCTAACTAAACTGCACTTAATGATGTTTAAGAGATAGACAAATATGTGTCAATGCAATGCAGCTATATTATATGATGAATGCGGTTACAATGAGATCCAAATGGATCTATACTGCTGAATATGCTGCCTATATGCTGAATATTCTGATATGATGAATGAATTGCTGTCCACTATCTGTCCCTTGTCTCCTGGGAAGGAAACACTGAAGGGATGCTTTGGAACAGATGCTATGTTGACCTAATGATGAAACGTAGATGTGCTCCTGTTACCTAGGAAGGAAACGCTGAGGAGAATAGATGCATTTGCTGAAGATGAAGTACTGAATGCTGATGATGATGCGTTGGCTGGATATGCTGCTCCCAAAGCTTCCTGGAGGAGATGCGTTGGAGAACACCCTGCTGAATGCTGCTATCTGAGATGCGTTGAGATGCGCTGATGACAGATGATGATGATGTGCTGAACTGAATGCTGAGGTCTCTATATATATGGGTGAGGGGGGCTGGTCGGCCAGCCTGAATGCTGAGGTCTCTATATATATGGGTGAGGGGGGCTGCAGTCGGCCAGATGCAAAAGCCCACGACTGAATATATTATGCCAAAAATAGCATAAATGCTGGTCGACTGAAGTAGCATCCTGTCGGCTGATGTGAACAGGCTGTCGGCTACCTCCACAAGCCCTAAATGCTGGTCTATATGGCTAATGTGATGCTACCATGTTGAATCCACAACTCATACCATAAGGTACATGCTGAAAACATTCATTTAAATGCTTGAATAATACCTGATAAATCCTGATGATACTTATGATGCTAAAATGATGCCATGTCACTGTACACCTGAATGGTGTGCACGTGACACCTAAGCTATTTAGTGAGAGGTAGTCCTAAAGATATTGTAAGGCTCTGATATGAGCACAAGTACAGTGAGATGGTATGGCTACAAGTAGCTAGTGAAGGATAGATAAGTTTAATACCAGCCAGCTGTGGATTGCTGTGGATTAACTCCTCGTAGCTTGCTGTGGATTAACTCTTCTAGAATTTCCTAAGTATGGAAACCTGTATACATGTAGATGTAGATGTATAGATGTAGATGTGGATGTAGAGATAGATGGATGCATGTAGATGTAGTTGTAGATGGGAATGGAGATATGGATGTATGCATGTAGATGTAGATGTGGATGTGGAGGTGGATGGATGCATGTAGATGTAGATGTATAGATGTAGATGTGAATGGAGATGTGGATGTATGCATGTAGATGTGGTATGTCTGAAATGTACTTTGCATGAATTCGGCTAGGGGACTTGGGAACTCTTTTCCCAGGTACCCGGGACCAAACATAACCAAATTTCTAAATGGATTCTATCAATACAGTGGTTAGCCAGTTGGCTAACCCATGGGATTGTATGGGGTTAGGCTGGACTGATGGATCCCTATAATTAAAGTTCAATTTTGTTCAAGTTAACGATAGTTGAAGTAAGTCACGGATAATCCTTGTTCTATGGAAAATGTGGAAAAATGAAAGTTAAAATAGAAATTGTGTTGTAAACTGTTTGTAAATACTGTTTGTAAATGCTGTTTGTAAATGATTGTTTTATGTCAAGAATGCTGGGGGGAGCATTTTGACCGTCTTGTGATTAAAGTCGTGATGGTAAAGTTGCAACTGCTGACGGGGAGTCAATGAAGGACGTCTCGCGTAGCAAGGTCGGCCGAGGTCTTGACCAGCCTCGGTGCGATTAAAATGGTGAGCTTCCGGTACGGTGGATGAGGGGCCAAGGAAGCGGCCTATGCGTGAAGCGCTAGGTTACCTGCGAAGGATCCTAGAGGGTGCTGACCATACGGTGCTCGGGCTCTGGGTTGCCTAGGATACCCACGCGTGCGTCGAGGAAGATATTGGAACAGAGTTGGAGTTGTTTTCTGAAATCGAGCATGGATCTGGTTGATTGACCTTGCTGGTCTTCAATGGATGAGTCCATGGCTCCTTATATGGATCTGTTGGTTGATCTTGCTGATCTTCAACGAGAGTCCATCTTGTTAAGTGATTATATTGCCAAGTATTATGGGCTAGGAACTATCGAAACGGCTCCTGAGCGTTCTAGTTGCCAATGATGCCATAGAAGAGATAGAGAGAGAGAGAGAGAGAGAGAGAGAGAGCATAAGGGCTGGTTGTGCGTGTTAGAGCTAGATCTAGCCTACAAAGGAAATCGCACACCAAAACTGGCTAAGGTCATTTATATCAACAGAAAGGCATATGCCAAAAGTGAATCGCAGCTCTAAAAGTGAGGAGAAAGGCTCCTTTTGCTCAGCGCAAAAGGAAGGAGGCCAGCCAAGCTGAGAATTGCCTTTAGACACCCCCCGGCTGGCCTCCCAGAGCCGTGCCCTCAAGCCTCCCCTGCCGGCCCCCCGGGGAGCCGTGCCCGAACACCCCCCGGCCGGCCCCCCGGAGCCGTGCCCAAACACCCTCCCCGGCCGTTCCCCTAGAGCCGTGCCCGAACACCCCCCGGCCCCCCGGGAGCCGTGCCCTCACGCCCCCCGGCCCCCGCGGTGCCGTAACCGAACACCCTCCCTCGGCCCCCGCGGTGCCGTGCCCGAACACGCTCCCTGGCCCCCGTGGTGCCGTGCCCGAACATGCTCCTCGGCCCCCGCGGTGTCGTGCCCGAACACCCCCCGGCCGGCCCCGCGGTGCCGTGCCCTGAACACCCTCCCCCGGCCCCCGCGGTGCCGTGCCGTGCCGTCACCCCGGTGAGCCCAAACACCCTCCCCGACCCCTGCGGTGGCGTGCCCGACCACCCTCCCCGGCCCCCGCGATGCCGTGCCTGAAAACCCCCCGGCGGAGCCGTGCCCTCATGCCCCCCCTCGGCCGGCCCCCCCGGAGCCATGCCCCCCCTGTGCCCTCACACCCCGGTGCCGTGCCCTCACGCGCCCCCGACCGGCCCCCCTCGAGCCGTGCCCTCACGCCCCCCGGCCCCCGCAGTGCCGTGCCCGAACACCCTCCCCGGCCCCTGGAGCCATGCCCTCACGCCTCCGGCCCCCGCAGTGCCGTGCCCGAACACCCTCCCCGGCCCCCACCGGAGCCGTGTCCTCACGCCCCCCCACCCCCCCGCGGTGTCGTGCCGTCGCGCCCCCCCTCGTGCCGCGCGATGCCGTCATGCCCCACAGCCCCCTCGGGTGCCGTGCCGTAACGCCCCGCAGCCCCCCTCCTCGTGCCGCGCAGTGGCATCACACCCCGCAGCCCCCCGGGCCGTGCCGTCGCACCCCCGCAGCCCGCCCCCCCTGGCGGTGCCGTGCCGTCATGCCCCGCAGCCCGCAACCCCCCCCCCCCCCCCCCCGGGCGGTGCCGTGCCGTCGCGCCCCCGTAGCCCCCCCCGTGCTGTGCCGTCACACGCCCCCGTAGCCCCCCCTCGTGCCGCGCGGTGCCGTCATGCCTGCCCCGCAGCCCGCAGTAATCATGAGAACTAGGTTTAACTGTGTAGAAGCGATTAACATGATGTCTAAATGAATGACTGATGGAATGAACATGATCTAAGGCTGGTTACCATGTAACACATTGATACCAATGTGACATGTGAGGCTTCGACCGTAGTAATCACAACCTTAGTCTAACTAAACTGCACTTAATGATGTTTAAGAGATAGACAAATATGTGTCAATGCAATGCAGCTATATTAGATGATGAATGCAGTTACAATGAGATCCAAAGGGATGTATGATGTCTCCTAGATGATGTCTACCCCTAGAAGAGAGGGAAACATGCTGAATAATGATGAAGGATGGCTGAAAGATGGCTGTCCTGACTCCAATGCTGAGTTCCACCACTTGTATGCTGGTATCCCTCTATGTAGGAGTTGGGAAGATGGTTGAATATGCTGATGCGTAGATGCGCTGCTGTTCCCGACCCTCTTGGTGTAGAAACGCTGAAGGAACACACTGTTGGATGCTGAACTGTATCCCCCTTTGCTCCTAGGAAGGAAAACGCTGAAGAGATCCAGATGTCTATGCTGAAATGATGCATTTCTTTATATATGGGGAATTGGTGCTGGTTGGCCAGCTTGGTTGCAGTCGGCCAGCTCTGAATATGCTCACGACTGCCATTTAAATGCCATAAATGCTTTAAAGACTGGTCGGCTGACTTGAATGCTGTCGGCTGCCTCCACAATCTATGGTACAAAAAGGTACATGTCTGCAGCCCTTGGCTGCCTTCTTGAAAAGGTGATAACACCCCAAAATTCAGTCCCAAACTAGGACTCCTACTGACTCAAACCCCTAGTGGGCTGAATGATTAAAAACAAGGAGCACTTGGGCTATTTATAGCCCCTTTAAATGCATGGGGAACTGGCGGCCAGTTCATAAATTTATAAATGCTCTTTTAAACACAGTCGACTGGATCACTCTTGCGCATGCTGCTGCCCGACTGCTTTCCAGTCCACACACACCCTAGCACCTGCTGCTGCTGCCTCTATGTACTGGTTTAGCCGACCATGGCTATGGGCAGCCAACACCTTCTGCAGCCAGCCTACTCATCTCTTGTCCTGCTCTCATGTCAGCCGACAGTCCTTTCTAGAACCAATCGACTGCTTCTTGCTCCAAGTCCTGCTCCATGTCCACCTCAGATGTTACACCTGAAGCTCCTACACTCTAGTTCTACCTATCTTCTACTAGTTCATACTCTTTATCTAGTTGCCTTTTCTGGATCTAGCCTTGAGAATGTCCATGGCATCTATGATGCACATGACATCCCCCTCTGCTAAACTTGATGACGGGAATCAAACCTGCTCTTGGATGACTGTCATCATCCCAATCCTGTCCCGAAGCTCTTACACTCTGGTTCTACCTATCTTCTACTAGTTCATACTCTTTATCTAGTTGCCTTTTCTGGATCTAGCCTTGAGAATGTCCATGGCATCTAGGATGCACATGACATCCCCCTCTGCTAAACTTGATGACGGGAATCCAACCTGCTCTTGGATGACTGTCATCATCCCAATCCTGTCCCGAAGTCCATCTATCATCATCCATTCCTGGCAAACCTTTTTCTCTGAAAACCCGACCTGTTCTCCAAACCACTCTGTCTCTGATGAAGATCTATGCATCTGGTCTTCCTCTAGTCCACAATCCATTCCTGCCTTGACTCTGAATACGGTCTTGGTCTTCATTCCTGGAACTGAGTCTGGCACTCTCACATCACCCTTGGAGGATCAACCTCCCTTGGGACCGTTACCTAAGAACCTATTTGGCTCACGGAACTACCATCCCCATCTGGCACTGTGGAACACCACCAACAAACCTCCTGGGAGTTCTTCCCGATCTGTGTTCTTGCCTTGGGCTTCGAATCCGTGTACTTTCCTGTACCTTGGACGTGTACACCATCATCTGGGATTGATTCAGTTTTTAGCTTTGCTGAGCCTGATGCTCTGATACCAATGTAACACGCGGAAGCTCTGGGTAGTCTTCTTTCAGCCCTAAACACTCTTGGAAACCATCTGATGCAAAAATGCACCATCTGATGCAAAAACGCAGATATAGAGAGAGAGTAGAGAGTGAGAGAAGTGCTGGAAATTCAGTATAATCTATGGTACAAAAAGGTACATGTCTGTAGCCCTTGGCTGCCTTCTTGAAAAGGTGATAACACCCCAAAATTCAATCCCAAACTAGGACTCCTACTGACTCAAACCCCTAGTGGGCTGAATGATTAAAAACAAGGAGCACTTGGGCTATTTATAGCCCCTTTAAATGCATGGGGAACTGGCCGACTGCTGGTCGGCCAGTTCATAAATTTATTAATGCTCTTTTAAACACAGTCGACTGGATCACTCCTGCGCATGCTGCTGCTCGACTGCTTTCCAGTCCACACACACCCTAGCACCTGTTGCCTGCTACCTCTATGTATTGGTTCAGCCGACCATGGCTATGGGCAGCCGACACCTTTTGCAACCAGCCTACTCATCACTTGTCTTGCTGATGTCAGCCGACAGTCCTTTCTGGAACCAGCCGACTGCTTCTTGCTCCAGTCCTGCTCCATGTCCACCTCAGATGTTACACCTAAAGCTCCTACACTCTGGTTCTACCTATCTTCTGCTGGTTCATACTCTTTATCTGGTTGCCTTTTCTGGATCTAGCCCTGAGAATGTCCATGGCATCTATAATGCACATGACAAGTGGTAGCAGGGGGTGCAAACAGTTTCTGAAAATAAGAAAAGCATTCATGTTGGAGCTCTAAGAAAGATAGAGTCCATTCACCATCCAGTTTACGGACTCTGAGGCAAGAGGTCTTCCTCCTGTAAGCATGTAACCCTTGAAAGAAAGATTTTGAAGAGCAGCCTTTATCCATGAATTGAGTCATCCTTGCCCAAACCTGCCACTTGGTCAATTTCTGTCGGTCAATAGCTTGCAAGAGAGCTGTGAGACTGAGAGAGAGTGTCCATTTGTTGAGAGGAGAGGGGCTACAATTGGGAATGTGCAGTCAAGGACTGAACTACTGCTTTGGCATGCTGAACTTTAGCTCTCCAGTCAGGCATGAAATTACTCCCATATTCATGAATAGCATGCTGAAGCCTGTCCACAAGGCGTTGCCATGCAAAATTACAGTCATAATGGACATGGGTTGTAAGAGGAATTATGGCATATCGGATCAATTGTTGAAATTGTGCATGCTGCAGGTATCCTTTATTGATATGTTTCATCCGAATGGAATGTAAAGGCATGTCATCCCAGGGCTACCAAACTGAATATTCAGCCATAAAGGAGCATGGTCAGAGAGACCAAGAGAGTGATCAACCTCAATATGAAGACTGAAATCTGTATATTGTTGAGCATGCAGTAAATACCATCTATCCAAGCGAGCCCAGTAGTTAGTAAAGGCATTATGATGATAGGTGTAGCCCACTATTCCAGTGTGCATGGCTGTCCATAGATCTTGTGCATGTGTCGTGGTAAGTAACTCCTCCCATGATCACTTTTCAGAAGGGATCATATGAGATCTATGAGTAGTGTTGTCTGATGGCATGAAATCCTTTGAGCCAAGACTCTATATACTGCGGGAACTGAACAACAAATGCTGCTAAAACTGCTTGGAAATACCTGAGTCACCCCTGACCTGCATGTGGAAACCTTTCACCTACCATCTCCGTCGTTCCTGAAGCTCTGAACCTCCTGAGGCGATGTTGGAGCAAACTTCCATCTTCTGTGGAAGAGGAAACCCCTGCTGCCAGTTGAAGCCCAAAACTTATGTCCTCCTGAAGCTCTGAACCTCCTGAGGCGATGTTGGAGCAAACTTCCGTCTTCTATGGAAGAGAAACCCCCTGCTGCTGCTGCTGCAGTTGAAGCCCAAAACTTATGTCCTCCTTTGATGATGGATGTCATTCTTTCCCAGAGAGTTCATGGGCAAACATGTATGCCTTGCAGATGCAAGATGGACTGCTAAGATGACTGCTAAGATATCTGCTATGCAAACCATGTGCAACCCTATATGCTGTGCAAGAATGCAGATGGATGGGTTACTAATGCATACCTAAGGGAAAATCCCTAAGGGTGGCCTGCAAGATTTTGAGAACTGGGTTTAACTGTGCGGAAGCAATTAACATGATGTCTGAATGAATGACTGATGGAATGAACATGATCTAAGGCTGGTTACCCTGTAACGCTCTGATACCAATGTGGCCTGTGAGGCTTCGACCGTAGTAATCACAACCTTAGTCTAACTAAACTACACTTAATGATGTTTAAGAGATAGACAAATATGTGTCAATGCAATGCAGCTATATTAGATGATGAATGCAGTTACAAGGAGATCCAAAGGCATCTATGCTATCCTAGATGATGTCTACCCCTGGAAGAGAGGAAAACATGCTGAATAATGATGAAGGATGGCTGAAAGATGGCTGTCTTGACTCCAATGCTGAGTTCCACCACTTGTATGCTGGTATCCCTCTCTATGTAGGAGTTGGAAAGATGGCTGAATATGCTGATGCGTGGATGCGCTGCTGTTCCCAGCCCTCTTGGTGTAGAAACACTGAAGGAACACACTGTTGGATGTTGAACTGTATCCCCCTTTGCTCCTAGGAAGGAAAACGCTGAAGAGATCCAGATGTCTATGCTAAAATGATGCGTTTGTTTATATATGGGGAATTGGTGCTGGTCGGCTAGCTTGGCTGCAGCAGTCGGCCAGCTCTGAATATTCTCACGACTGCCATTTAAATGCCATAAATGTTTTAAAGGCTGGTCGGCTGACTTGAATGCTGTCGGCTGCCTCCACAAGCCCCAATGCTTTTGTCTAGATGGTTAATATGATGCTACAATGCTGAATCCAACCCATACCATGTGGTACATGCTGAAAACATTCATTTAAATGTCCATAAAATGCCTGATAAATCCTGATTAAATGCCTGATGATGCCATGCCATAAAATAATGCCATGTCACTGTACACCTGAATGGTGTGCACGTGACATTCTCAGCTGCTAAACTGTTGCTGGGTGGTATACCTGGCAACCTTCGACTCCCCTGTGATCCTTCTTCTCCGAACCGCTGCCCCCTTCTGTCTTCTGTTGCCGGGACTGAGGCCATTTGCAGGAGTGAAATCCTTTGAGCCAAGACTCTATATACTACGGGAATTGAATCGCAAATGCTTCTAAAACTGCTTGGAAATACCTGAGTCACCCCTGTGGAAACCTTTCACCTACCATCTCCGTCGTTCCTGAAACTCTGAACCTCTTGAGGTGATGTTGGAGCAAACTTCCGTCTTCTGTGGAAGAGAAACCCCCTGCTGCTGCCAGTTGAAGCCCAAAACTTATGTCCTCCTTTGATGATGGATGTCATTCTTTCCCAGAGAGTTCATGGGCAAACATGTATGCCTTGCAGATGCAAGATGGACTGCTAAGATGACTGCTAAGATATCTGCTATGCAAACCATGTGCAACCCTATATGCTGTGCAAGAATGCAGATGGATGGGTTACTAATGCATACCTAAGGGAAAATCCCTAAGGGTGGCCTGCAAGATTTTGAGAACTAGGTTTAACTGTGCGGAAGCAACATGATGTCTGACTGAATGACTGATGGAATGAACATGATCTAAGGCTGGTTACCCTGTAACGCTCTGATACCAATGTGGCCTGTGAGGCTTCGACTGTAGTAATCACAGTCTTAGTCTAACTAAACTACACTTAATGATGTTTAAGAGATAGACAAATATGTGTCAATGCAATGCAGCTATATTAGATGATGAATGCGGTTACAATGAGATCCAAAGGCATCTATGCTATCCTAGATGATGTCTACCCCTGGAAGAGAGGAAAACATGCTGAATAATGATGAAGGATGGCTGAAAGATGGCTGTCCTGACTCCAATGCTGAGTTCCACCACTTGTATGCTGGTATCCCTCTATGTAGGAGTTGGAAAGATGGCTGAATATGCTAATGCGTGGATGCGCTGCTGTTTCCAGCCCTCTTGGTGTAGAAACACTGAAGGAACACACTGTTGGATGTTGAACTGTATCCCCCTTTGCTCCTAGGAAGGAAAACGCTGAAGAGATCCAGATGTCTATGCTAAAATGATGCGTTTGTTTATATATGGGGAATTGGTGCTAGTCGGCTAGCTTGGCTGCAGCAGTCGGCCAGCTCTGAATATGCTCACGACTGCCATTTAAATGCCATAAATGCTTTAAAGGCTGGTCGGCTGACTTGAATGCTGTCGGCTGCCTCCACAAGCCCCAATGCTTTTGTCTAGATGGTTAATATGATGCTACAATGCTGAATCCAACCCATACCATGTGGTACATGCTGAAAACATTCATTTAAATGTCCATAAAATGCCTGATAAATCCTGATTAAATGCCTGATGATGCCATGCCATAAAATAATGCCATGTCACTGTACACCTGAATGGTGTGCATGTGACATTCCCAGCTGCTAAACTGTTGCTGGGTGGTATACCTGGCAACCTTTGACTCCCCTGTGATCCTTCTCCTCCGAACCGCTGCCCCCTTCTGTCTTCTGTTGCCGGGACTGAGGCCATCTGCAGGAGTGAAATCCTTTGAGCCAAGACTCTATATACTACGGGAACTGAATTGCAAATGCTGCTAAAACTGCTTGGAAACCTTTCACCTACCATCTCCGTCGTTCCTGAAACTCTGAACCTCTTGAGGTGATGTTGGAGCAAACTTCCGTCTTCTATGGAAGAGAAACCCCCTACTGCTGCTGCTGCAGTTGAAGCCCAAAACGTATGTCCTCCTTTGATGATGGATGTCATTCTTTCCCAGAGAGTTCATGGGCAAACATGTATGCCTTGCAGATGCAAGATGGACTGCTAAGATGACTGCTAAGATATCTGCTATGCAAACCATGTGCAACCCTATATGCTGTGCAAGAATGCAGATGGATGGGTTACTAATGCATACCTAAGGGAAAATCCCTAAGGGTGGCCTGCAAGATTTTGAGAACTGGGTTTAACTGTGCGGAAGCAATTAACATGATGTCTGACTGAATGACTGATGGAATGAACATGATCTAAGGCTGGTTACCCTGTAACGCTCTGATACCAATGTGGCATGTGAGGCTTCGACCGTAGTAATCACAACCTTAGTCTAACTAAACTACACTTAATGATGTTTAAGAGATAGACAAATATGTGTCAATGCAATGCAGCTATATTAGATGATGAATGCGGTTATAATGAGATCCAAAGGGATGTATGCTGTCCTAGATGATGTCTACCCCTGGAAGAGAGGGAAACATGCTGAATAATGATGAAGGATGGCTGTCCTGACTCCAATGCTGAGTTCCACCACTTGTATGCTGGTATCCCTATATGTAGGAGTTGGGAAGATGCCTTAATATGCTGATGCGTGGATGCGCTGTTGTTCCCAGCCCTCTTGGTGTAGAAACGCTGAAGGAACACACTGTTGGATGCTGAATTGTATCCCCCTTTGCTCCTAGGAAGGAAAACGCTGAAGAGATCCAGATGTCTATGCTGAAATGATGCATTTCTTTATATATGGGGAATTGGTGCTGGTCGGCCAGCTTGGCTGTAGTCGGCCAGCTCTGAATATGCTCACGACGACTGCCATTTAAATGCCATAAATGCTTTAAAGGCTGGTCGACTGACTTGAATGCTATCGGCTACCTTAACAAGCCCCAATGCTTTTGTCTAGATGGTTAATATGATGCTACAATGCTGAATCCAACCCATACCATGTGGTACATGCTGAAAACATTCATTTAAATGTCCATAAAATGCCTGATAAATCTTGATTAAATGCGTGATGATGCCATGCCATAAAATAATGCCATGTCACTATACACCTGAATGGTGTGCACGTGATAGCAATGGCATGCGACATGGAAGCTCATGGAAGCAGAAGTTTGCGAGGCATAAACAGAGGAAAATTCCCAAATATCACCATTGACATCACATTGAATCACCATCCATCTACCATCACAATCATTGAAGGCAAGCTGGGGCTGCAGTTCATGTCTGACCAATATGCAAAGACCCGAGAAATGCTTAGTACCTGCATAGTGGATATCATAGCCCCCAAAATAGCCAAAGAGAATTAGCATGTGAATGAATCCATGGTGATGGTTGGAGGAAAGAGTATGTCATCCTAACCGTTAGGTCAGAAATAATAACAGGACAAGAATTTGAGCCCACCGGGTGTAACTGCCAATCCTGTAATATGTCCCTGTTAGATAAAGGAGGGATGGGAAGAAAAGGCTGCAGCAAGTCAGCAATTTTCCTCCAAATGAACCTGTGATGCATGGCTAGTGGATAGGAAGCCATAGCCCAAGGGAAGGAAAGCATTTGACCAGTAGCATCAACAACATCATTTATGCACCTAATCCCCAATTTGCTGAGATTGTATGCCCGAATCGGCTCTTGCAGGGCCAATGGAGAATCAAAAACAGCACTCCAATAAATGCTTTCCTACCGCCCGCCGAAGGGAATCGGCATGAGACAAAAGGAAGGGTGCCCAATAAGGATGCGAAAGGACCTGTTTCCAATCGCAAAATAAGTGAAGTGGAAAAAGGGTAGCCCGGGATAGAACCTACAAATCTGCCCAAAATGACCTCCCAATGATCAGTGATCCATGCACCATGTCCAGAAGTGCGTAAGGCCGTGCACATGGTTGCAAGCATATGAGTCCATGGCTGCGTCTGACGAAAAAAGGTGAGTAGGAGAGGAATTTTCCTTGCCAAGACATGATGCGCAATATTCAGCACATTCAATCCACCACGCATCCTCGGGGAACAAACTTTTGCCATCTGCATAAGTCTTAAAGCTTTAGCACAGAAGACTTTGTTTTCCATAACAGCTCCATAGCCTAAGACATGAAAGCAGAAGTGTCATGAGAGGTCCAATGTATCAAAGGCAAATAGTACTAAACATAGGCCATGATAATCGACTGGACAATCTGGAGCCTAACATGGAGTGGCCAAGTGGAGAGCTTCCAGTAGTGGAGCTTGGCATGAAGTTTGTCAAAAATCCACTTTAACTATTGTTTCCTAGTGATGTACCAGCCAATAGGGTAACCAAGATGGCGGACCACATCATAGGGTTGCATAATGTGTCCGGGCCATAAAAGAACATGCCAATCATATAAATGCAGAGGTATGAGGCTAGATTTGTCAAAATTGACATGCAGGCCAGCAGCCATGCCATATATAGAGAGAGTGTCCATAAGAGTCTTCAACTGCTGTGGAGAATTCTTCTGCATAAAGAAGGAGTCATCTGCATATGCCTGAGCCATAGAGAGAGGGGCTCCAAGAATCTGAAGACCAATGAGAAGGTCCTGCGCGGTAAGATGATCCAAGTATCTGAGAAGTGGGTGAGTGGCAATGGCATATAAGAGGGCACTGAGTGGACACCCTTGTGTGACCGAACGACCCAAGGACCAAGATTGAGAAAGATGATTGCCAAGGATGCATTGGGCTGTAGAGTTAGCATACAAGCAGTAGATGACATTAGCCATTTTTGGCCCGAATCCCATCTGAGCCATTGTCTATGAGATAAAATCCCAGTTGACCGTGTCAAAAGCTTTAGCAAAGTCCACTTGCATAATAAAAACATCTTGGTCAGAATATTTTGCATATTCAATAGCCATGAGAGCATTGCCAATATTATCATGGATCTGCCGCCTAGGAACAAAACCATATTGCAAGGGATGCAGACCCTCATAAGGCACTTGCAACAGGCATCAATGTAATGGGCCTCCAATCCATGAGATGCTCACACAAATTCCGCTTGGGGATGAGTTTAACTATGCAATGCTTCCATGATTGGGGGAGTACTCCTGTATGCCAAGCCTCATTAATCATTTGCAGGATAACACCTTTAAGGTCTTCCCAAAAGTGTAAGAAAAATTCCACCGTGAGGCCATCATACCCTGGTGCCTTACCAGTGCTGAGATGGGACAAGGCATCATCAAGCTCCACATCAGTGAAAGGCATATCAATTTTGAGAGCTTCCTGTGGGTTGAGAATGGGAAGAACATGCTGTAAAAGAGTATCCCGAGCTTGTAATTCGTGCAAAGAAGTGGTAGCAGGGGGTGCAAATAGTTTCTGAAAATAAGAAAAGCATTCATGTTGGAGCTCTTAGAAAGACTGAGTCCATTCACCATCCAGTTTACGGACTCTGAGGCAAGAGGTCTTCCTCCTGGAAGCATGTAACCCTTGAAAGAAAGATTTTGAAGAGCAGCCTTTATCCCCATGAATTGAGTCATCCTTGCCCAAACCTGCCACTTGGCCAATTTCCATTGGTCATTAGCTTGCAAGAGAGCTGTTGTGACTGAGAGAGAGTGTCCATTTGTTGAGAGGAGAGGGGCTGCAATTGGGAATGTGCAGTCAAGGACTGAACTACTGCTTTGGCATGCTGAACTTTAGCTCTCCAGTCAGGCATGAAATTACTCCCATATTCATGAATAGCATGCTGAAGCCTGTCCACAAGGCATTGCCATGCAAAATTACAGTCATAATGGACATGTGCTGTAAGAGGAATTATGGCATATCGGATCAATTGTTGAAATTGTGCATGCTGCAAGTATCCTTTATTGTTATGTTTCATCCGAATGGAATGTAAAGGCATGTCATCCCAGGGCTGCCAAACTGAATATTCAGCCATAAAGGAGCATGGTCAGAGAGACCAAGACAGTGATCAACCTCGATATGAAGACTGAAATCTGTATATTGTTGAGCATGCAGTAAATACCATCTATCCAAGCGAGCCCAGTAGTTAGTAAAGGCATTATGATGATAGGTGTAGCCCACTATTCCAGTGTGCATGGCTGTCCATAAATCTTGTGCATGTGTCGTGGTAAGTAACTCCTCCCATGATCGCTTTTCAGAAGGGATCATATGAGATCTATGAGTAGTGTTGTCTGATGGCATGGGAGAGTTATTAAAGTCTCCGCCAAGAAGAGCACAAGATCGCCATGGGTAAGAAGCAATGGCATGCCACATGGAAGCTCTAGAAGCAGAAGTTTGCAAGGCATAAATAGAGGCAAATTCCCAAATATCACCATTAACATCACATTGAATCACCATCCATCTGCCATCACAATCATTGAAGGCAAGCTGGGGCTGCAGTTCATGTCTGACCAATATGCAAAGACCTGAGAAATGCTTAGTATCTGCATAGTGGATATCATAGCCCCCAAAATAGCCAGCCTAGCCAGCCATAGAATGTTGGTTATGTTCTTGCAAACAGAGAATGTCCGGCTGCCTAGTTAAAACATAATTCCACACTAGCCTCCACTTTAGAAGGATTGCAGAGGCCCTGTACATTAAGAGTGACACAATGGAGTTTGTCAAGCATGAGGATATATACAAAGGAGGAGACCAATAATATACAACCAAAGAGTGCTTAAGCATCAGCCATCATGGGCTGCAGCCCTTCCTTCCCTGGGTCAAAGGATAGCCCTTCCTCAGACTCACAAACAGGAATGTGTTTTTTGAGAACTCCAACCCAATTGAGAAGAACCGGGGGAGTGGTTGAGGTAGAGGCTTGGCCTGGAGTAGGAGTAGATGCATCCTAGTGGCGAGATTGAAGGGGTCTTTGCCTCAACACCCTCTTGGGCTGTAAAAAACCATCATTATCAGGGGACTTCTCTTTCTCTTTACCTTTGTCCTTGCCTTTAGCTATGGCTAGCATTTGCAAAGCCACTTTCCCAACTTTGGAGGCATTTTTATCCAAATTCTTGGACCCAGTAGTCTCTTGCTTATGAGTGGGCTGAACTAGGGGAGAAGGTATAGCAGTGGCTTGGAGGGGGATGCAAGACAGTAGGGCATTCAGAGGCCAGATGCCCGTACTTATGGCATGAAAAACAAGCACCTGCAAAAATTTCCCATTTCAATTCTTTGGCCCATTGGCAAACCTTCAACCTCAACTGCAATGGAGGGGAGGGTAGGGGTATCTGTGTCCCACAAAACAAAATCTATTACGATTCCCAGCAGGGCGAGGGGGGCAGATAACTTGGCCCAGTACAGCGGCCAATCCTGGCAATTCTTCTCGCATATAGTCTGGGAAATTAACCACCTCCACCCAGACAGGACAATGATGTCGTATGAGACTTTGATAGTCCTTATTGGGGAACCATGGCATAGCATGTACCATTTTCCTGCCATAAAATAAAGGAGAAAATTCAAGCACACGCTACTTCTGCAAGGCATCGGTGAGGTGAACTTCATAGATTACCTATCATCTTCTTGGAGATTTCAATTGTGTGCCTCAAGGCCACGTGATCTACTTGCAAGGCTGCCACAATGTGAGGAAGGGAGCTGGTCGGCCAGTCCAGAAGGCTGTTGGCTGGAGAACACCCTGTTGAATGCTGCTATCTGAGATGTGTTGGAGAACACCTTGCTGAATGCTGCTATCTGAGATGCGTTGAGATGCGCTGATGACAGATAATGATGATGTGCTGAACTGAATGCTGAGGTCTCTATATATATGGGTGAGGGGGGCTGGTCGGCCAACCTAGCTACAGTCGGCCAAATGCAAAAGCCCACGACTGAATATATTATGCCAAAAATAGCATAAATGTTGGAGCATCCTGTCGGCTGGATGTAATAGCACCCAAATCCCTCACATCACCATACATGCTCGAAAGCACATACGCAACAGCACCATTCTTGTAAAACATATCTCCAAGTTGATTCAGCCAACAGAGGAGGGACAAAATTGTGAGTCAAGACACCTTACCTGGCCACCGTGAGCTTGAATTGAGAGACAAACTACGCGCAGTGTGGAATCAAAGTTTTGCTACAGTTCGCACAAAATGGGCGAAGAAAATGAACACATTTTAGTTTTTTTAAAAATTCGCGATGCATAAACGACCCAAAAAAAAAGGTGGCTTATGCATCGCAAGTCGGATGCATAAACCACTCATTTCCAGTTTGCAAGGGTCACTACAATGGTGGCATACACAACTGCAATTTAAACATCGCATAAGCATCCACAAAAGCGATCCCCGCTATTTTCTTCATATTTATATGAGGGTCGCTATGTATAGACCATTCTTGTAGTGACACAAGAGATGAGAATGGAGTTTGGGCTCCAACAAGATTCAAGGTTGGGGATTGGGTCTACATGCAGCCAAGCTCTAAGGGACCACACCGAGTGTGTCAACTGGGGAATATGCTACATCATTGGAAGGGGCGGCTACAAGGCTTCAAGCATACTAAGAAGGAAGGACTGGTTGCCATAGTGCAACATGTGTATACCCTTGGAGACCTGTACATTAAAGGCCAACGACCAAGGTTTCCTTTAAATTGTCAATGTAGCATAAACACAGCTTTAACAACATGCTAATATTGGATTTTTTGTTTCAAATTCTCTTATGATTCTCCATTTTCTTATGTCTCTCTAGCAGATATTTTCCCCTCTAATTATGTTGAGGAACAACCACTCCAAAGCCTCACTGGAGTTTTCTATGCTATGCATGCATCCATTGGAGAGGCAATGTTTGTATCTCAAAGCCTAAGTGATCTTGTACAGAACAATATCTTTTTCTTTTCTCACTCGTATTTTGTAGATAAAAAACTAGGTTTATTTGGCAAGCTAGAAGAGATCCCCAACTCCCCTCTTAATAACAATCCTGAATGGCCCAAACCTGATGCTTGGACCATCTTATGCTTAAAGTTTAAGATGGTAAGTGATATCAAGACATCACTCAAGTTTTCAAAGGCATCTAGGTCAGTAGGGCTAAATTGGTTTTGTCCTTTACATGTTTTTGTGCACATGTTCAATTCCATGCCAATGCACCAAACAAAAATAATCTATATTTGTAAGGAGGTACAGTCTGACCTCATTCAAGGATTACTAGGAGAGGGTTGGGAGGTTAATGAGGGGTCACATCAAGGTGATGTGTACAAGTGCAATGTAGTAGACTCTACAGTGTCTTTTAGGTTCTTGAAGGCACGCTCTATTTTGTACATGTGTCTGCACTACCAAAGATGGATGCAAAAGCACGGGACGTGGATCCCACTTCAAGCCTCAAAGAAAGAAATTATGCCTATTGAGGTAGCTGTGATGATGCAAAATGGATGGATTGAGCGAGTGGCAGCAAGCAAGCATTGGAGCCTAACAGACCTGCATCAACACTTTAGCATCATGAGCTTTGACAATGTGGAAGAGTCAAGTTTCAAGTTGATGAGCAGAAAGGTATATCTGATTCCACTGCATGTCTAGAGTTAATCCTTACACTTTCTGGTTATTGTGCCACTTTCTATATTTTTACAGATTGGGAAGTGTAAGGAGGGGACAACCATGGTCTCAGAATCATGGCAAATGGGGGACCTTGAATTTTCAGCACAGCAAGGTGCATAGCCCTACCAACACATAGTAGGCATGTGGAAGAGCTTGAAGATGAACTGAGTATATGGGAAAATAGCCTCTGTTTTGATGCACGTGAGGGGCAAGAGTTTCAGGATCAAGGTGAAGGCAATGACAAGCTTTCAAGTCAACAAGGAGATGGAGATCAACATGAAGTAAATGTCACAAGAGGGGTAAAAAATGAAGACATTATAACAATTTTAGATTAGATGACATGCTTGTAATTTTGTAGCAGGCTCTTTTTTAACCAATCTTTATTTAATTGAAATCTTAATATTTTTGCAAACTGTAATTTTTTTGTATACCGTCTAGTGTGAAAAGGCCAAACTTTAAATTTTAACTATAAATAGCCAAAGGTTCCTTTTTCTCATTTTCACGCGATGGAAACCAAGCACGAGCTCACACTATCTCTTTGCATTCACATGGCTACCCAATTTGACAACTTTTGTGAGTTCCTCTCACCACCCCATGGGCGGGGAAGAGCAAGCTCTTTGTCATGTTCTCTTGTGAAGTTGACTTTGAAAAGTCGCTCGCCCTTGTGTCCCAACATTATGAGACGCAGATTGCATACATGGAGCAATACTTAGCTCCCCACTCCATCTCCTTTCCCTCCTTTCCCCATTGCCCCAATGATCGATGGGTGCCTATTGAGCTGCTTAAGTACAATCAACAATATGCCCGCCCCTACATCTAGCGCCTTGAATGCTTCATCGACACTACATCCCCGCCACGCAGGAGCTTATTGTACCTTCAATAAGTAGGAGGTGAAGAGGTTGGGGAAGGGCAATTTAGAAACTAGGTTCCTCTCGTGGCTCACCACTTTTGCGTTCCTCATCAGCGGGCGATGAGGATTCGGATGAGGAGGTAGAGATGCTTGCATTGCAGTTGGCAGGGTATTTGAGGGATGACAAGGAAGTGAAGGCAGTAGGAACGAGTGCTGGTGTAGAAGAGCAGCTTGCATGAGAGCACTTTCCAAAGGGTGCACAATCTACAGCTGAACAACCCACTATAGTAGAAGATGTGGGGCTATCTTCCCCACACGAGGAGAGCAAGGTGCTGCCAGAGCTTGAGATCAATCTCTTGAGCACCATTGTGGTGGAAGGTGAAGCCTTTAGATCTTCTTCTCGGTGTGGATCCTCCTCTTGGAAAGAGATGTTCTTCTTCTTTCATGGCTGGGGCCATGAGCTTGTCCGTCAAGTCTTCTTGCTCCACGTGAGCAACATGTTTAAATGTTTTGTTGATAGTTCTTTTGGGCTTTTGATGTTTATCTTGTATTATTATGCAATGCAAACAAAAATCTATGCGGGAGGTCTTACCTCTTGCCTTATTCTGGACAAGGGCAGTGTCTGATCCCATTTTTACACTAATGTAATGTGCCCAATACATAATGCATATAGAATTCATTCTTATGCACATTCCCAAATGCAACTTTGGCTGTGAATAATCTTGAATTTGAGTGAGATTTGCAGGCATTAACCAAGGGTTAAATGCAAAATGATGATTACCACAAATTTATTAGCATATTTTTATCAGAAATTACATTAAATCAAGGGTAACCAATTTGTACGGAATGGTTGGAGTATCAAACCAACTCCGAATTGCAATCTGAAGTTATAGGGATCTGTATTAGATACCTAATGGTTAATTTGAACCCTCAATTGTACCAAAATACAATGATTAGCATTGATTAGCAAATTAATCCTGTGTTTTGTGTGCAAAAAACAGAGTATGTGGGGAGCCCAGATCTGGGGCCTTAGACTTCAAATGAGCTCAAATCCTTTCAAGGCCATCAATAGCAATTAGTCTAGTAGAGGATTAAGCCAAGAAACACAAGATTTGACCAAACATTGAATGCTTAATCTCTATTTTACCAAAGTCTGCAGATTTGATGAAGAGCTTGGATCTCACTGTAGACTTGATCAAATCAAATTCTGACTTCACTAGCTTGTAGAGAATGCTTGAAAACCCCCGGGGCTAAGAGGAATTAGATCAATTTGGAGTAGACAAGATTTGCAACTTTCTCAGAAAAAACTGCGCTGGAAAAAACGCGATTTCCTCTTGAATGCATTGGTGGTTTGATGATATTTTTGCATGGGCTGGAGCCCAATGGTTATGGCTAGCTAGGGCTGAAAGGTTTTGAGCTAATGTTGTGCCTAGAGTGAGAGGGATCTCCTCCACTGGCTGGGGGTGCAGAGACTAGTTGAAAAAGAGGTGAAAAATATTAATTTTCTACTAATCCTAATTAGCAAAGTGATTAGCAAGATAATGGGCTCACAAATTGATGGATTCTAGGCTTGGCTCAGATACCATGTTGAAACTAGAGCAATGTGATGAGCTATGGTGGATCAAATACTAGAATCAACATCATTAATTAAGTGATTAGATAATAATGAAGATGTGATTAGATAATAATTAAGACGTGATTAGTGAGCAATTAACAAATAGCTTAATGTAGGCATGGATAATAAAAAACCAGCAAATTCTCATTAGGCCAATGTCTCAATTTATAGTGTTTACATCCAAGCATCTAATCCCACTGATTTCTCTTTGATTCACTCCACCTCTTTTGCTTGATTCTCTCCACCTCTCCTAGAATGTCTCCACACTTCCTAAATCTTCTCATGCTACCCTTTATTCTCTCCCAGTAGATTCTTCTCACCTTTTCATAGGTTCTCTCACATTTACACATTCTCTTTTACAGCCTCTAACCAAGGGCTTGTTCCCGCACACACCCTATTCACTTGTGTATTTCAACACGAGGTTGGACGTATCAAGGTCCACCTCACATTGCATGCATATAATGCCCAAGCATTCATCCATTCTCAAGCCAGCTGTCTTTTCAAGGTCATGCCAGGAAATAAGTATTAAGCATTGAAGGAAGACATGGACACGAGAAGAGAAGATGCCACAACAAGAAGACTGAAAGAAGAGACGGACGCGTGAAGAGAAGCTGCCAACACGACAAGAAGACTGAAATACAAGAGAAGATGTGAGGCTCCAAAGAGAGAGGAACCACGTGAAAATCTCAGAGAGAGAGAGAGAGAGAGAGACCCCACAACCCAATGTAACCTGCCCCAACAAAGTAAAACCACCCTCTGAGCCACCCGATGATGTAGGCCACGTGGTATATGTAAAGTTTGAGCACTTTAGTCAAGGTCGCGGGCACTTGTAGTAGCCTTGGACACATAGAGAGAGAGAGTGTCAAGGACTATGAACTTGAGGCATTGGTGGCGTGGACTATCAAAAAGTAAGAGAGAAACTTGATACAGGAGGGTCCAAGTGTGCTAAGTTCACTTGAGGGGAGGTGTGCTAGGCACTGGTCGCGGACTATCAAGTAAGAGGGAAACTTGGTATAGGGTCCAGGTGTGCTAGGAGTATTCACTTGAGGGGAGGTGTTGAAATACACAAGTTAATAGGGTGTGTGCGGGAACAAGCCCTTGGTTAGAGGCTGTAAAAGAGAATGTGTAAATGTGAGAGAACCTATGAAAAGGTGAGAAGAATCTACTGGGAGAGAATAAAGGGTAGCATGAGAAGATTTAGGAAGTGTGGAGATATTCTGGGAGAGGTGGAGAGAATCAAGCAAAAGAGGTGGAGTGAATCAAGGAGAAATCACTGGGATTAGATGCTTGGATGTAAACACTATAAATTGAGGCATTGTTCTAATGAGAATTTGCTGGTTTTTTATTATCCATGCCTACATTAAGCTATTTGTTAATTGCTCACTAATCAAGTCTTAATTATTATCTAATCACTTTGTTAATGATGTTGATTCTAGTATTTGATCCACCATAGCTCATCACATTGCTGTAATTTTAACACCTCGGTCCTCACCTAGATAGTGCTATATTACCCCTTGGAGAATCTATTGCAGAGACAGTTGCTTTGGTCAAGGAAACTGTGGTTGAGAACGCAGAGCAAGCCCTAGTTCCAGAGGAGGAATTCACAACCTTACAAGACAAGCTAGAGGCTAAAAAGGATACCCTTGCTGCCTGCTGGAGTAATGGAGGAGACCAAAGCACCAAAAAAGGATGAGGCTAAGTCCTCGATTGACCTCTCCGCCCACCAGCACTTTGGCAAAAGAAGACATCGAGCAAAGAGGTAATAATCGACCTTTTACAACCTAGAAACATTTGTAATTATGTATAGAAAAATATTTTGATTTTGGGGGATTTTTTTTTGCGAGCTTTTTTTGCCGAGCTTTTTGGAGCAATGAACAAGGAGTCCGAGCTTTGCAAAGGACCATGAACTTACTATGAGCTTTGTAAAGGACCAAGAACTTACTTACATATAAATAACAAGCTTTGAAAGATCAACAATATAAATTTTAATCTTTTGATCCACATCATACTTATTGATATAATTACATATATTCATATATGTAACTAAATTCATGCACCTCATACGTATACACATACAAAATATACATATATATACATACATGCAAGAGCTACCTACATACATACTAACATATATACATACATACATACATACATACTTTCTTACTTACTTAAATATAAAAAACAATCCTTTAAAGATAAAAAATATATATATCGATCTGTAAAGTTCCAAACCATGAAAATCTCGATTACAAAGTCTTTGATCCACATCATACTTATTGATATAATTATATATATACATATATCTACCTAAATTCGTACACCTCATACATATACATATACATACATACATATATACAAGAGCCACCTATGCAGCACTAACATATATACATACATTGCATACATGCATACTTTCTCACTTACTTAAATATAAAACACAATCTTTTAAAGATCAAAAATGTATATATCGATCTTTAAACTTCCAAACCATGACAATCTCGAGTACAAAGTCTTTTGATCCACAAATTATAGCATTCTTCTACATGTCATCCCCACCTAATGAGAAATCTCCCAGACATGCTTTGGCTACCTCCATGTCATTCTCTATCCCCATATAGTGCCTTTTTAACTCTTGGCATGCACGTCCCAAGCCTCCACATCCTGCAAAAACGTCCAAGACACTATCTCCTTCACTTGAGAAGTTCTCCACTAGCCACCTACAATGAAATACAATCATAAACGTGCATCTAAGTATTTTGAAAAAGTAGCTATGAAAATGACCAGAATGAAAATTGTCTCACCTAAAGAACATAGGAGATCTTTCTGCACCACCTCGAATGTAGCGCTCCAAGACCATTGTGCGTTGGAATGGATGCTTCTTATTCTTCTCAAAAATGAAATTTCGTTGAGCATTGAATAACTTCTTTGAAACATTTTGCCCAGCCTCACGATCAATAATAGGGACATGGCAATTTACTCGATAGAACATACTAAGTGCCTGAAAAGATGTAAGGGGGAAGAGAGCTTGAGCTCTTGCAAGCACACACACACACTCACAAAACCCTAATAGAGAACACACAAGGTGAGAGGCTGAAAATCTTCTTCTTCTCTACTCAACACTCAACACACCATATACAAGATAAGAGTACACAATAATATGGAAGGTACTCAACCAATACATACACGGGTTCTCTATAGTGTGAACCCGACTAAATGAGCTGGCACTATAACTATGCCAGTCTCTAGAATGGCTGTCACACAGCCTGTCATCCCACTGGCCGCATATCTCCCAAGATCTCACCAACCATGCCAGTGGTGTAAGTGTGGGGCCTATCCCCCAGGTGGGTCATCAGTGGCCATCGCCTCACTAGACGAGCTCGATATCTCAACACTCCCCCTCGAGCTCAACTCCATCTCATGTACACCAAGCGAAGCCCTGAATCTGCGGAGCTTCTCTGTACCCAATGCTTTGGTGAAGATGTCAGCTACCTGATCCTCTGTGCTGACATAAACAAGGTCAAGGTCTCCTGCCAAGACCTTCTCTCTGACGAAGTGGTAGTGGACCTCTATGTGCTTCGTACGAGCATGAAAGACTGGGTTCCTGGCCAACTGTATACTGCTAATGTTGTCACAGAAAATGACAACTTGTCTATCCACTGATAGACCCAAATCTGCAAGTAGCTTTTTCAACCAAGCTACCTCACATGCTGCCATAGCAGCTCCTCTGTACTCGGCCTCTGTACTCGATAGAGCAACCGTAGGTTGCTTCTTGCTGCTCCAAGTCACAGCAGCACTCCCCAAAGAAAACATGAATCCATTGGTAGATCTTCTATCTGAGATACTACCGGCCCAATCAGCATCTGTGTACCCATGTACACATATCTCTGTCCCAGTCTCATAGAATAGTCCAAAATGCAAAGTAGACCTCACATACCTCAGTATGCGTCTCACTGCATCCAAATGCGGTTTCCGTGGAACCTGCATAAACTGACTCACCAACCCAACAGCATAGCTCAAATCTGGTCTGGTGATCGTCATGTAGATCAAACTTCCTACTATGCGTCTATACATAGTAGGATCCTCCAAGATCTCTCCTGAATCTGCACTCAACTTGCCATTCTGATCCAATGGCACAGAAATAGGCTTACAGCCTGTCATACCATACTTGGACAACATGTCCAAGCCATACTGTCTCTGCAGTAATCCAATACCATGTGGTGACCTAATCACCTCAATGCCCAAGAAATATCTGAGTTCCCCCAGATCCTTCATCTCAAACTTCTGTCTTAGCAAGATCTTTACATCAAAGATCTCTGCATCATGGTCCCCCGTAATGATCAAGTCATCTACATAGATGACAACAAGCACAACTCCTCTATCACCATGTCTCACATACAATGAGAAATCTGCATTGGCTACATGAAAGCCAATAGTGACAAGATATTCAGAAATCTTGTCAGACCATGCTCTTGGTGCTTGTTTTAAGCCATACAAGGCTTTCTTCAACCTGCAAACATGCTCGGGGTGACCCACATCCTCATAACCAGGTGGCTGCAACATATACACCTCTTCTTGCAAATCCCCATGCAAGAATGCATTCTTTACATCCATCTGATGTAAAGACCATTGCTTTGACGCAGCCATTGCTATCACAACTCTCACCGTTGCCATCTTGGCAACTGGGCTGAAAGTTTCCTCATAATCAATCCCATATGTCTGCGCATATCCTTTGGCTACCAATCTAGCCTTGTACCTGTTTATGCTTCCATCACTGTTATGTTTAACTTTGTACACCCACTTGCATCCAATGGCTTTCTTGCCTTCAGGCAATTGCACTAAATCCCAAGTTTCATTTCCATATAGTGCATCCATCTCCTCATCCATGGCTTTCTCCCAATTCACATTTCCAACAGCCTCATCAATGCATGTGGGTTCAACAACCTGCACAACCTTTGCCATATATGCATAGTGATGTGCCACATAACCATCATATGTAAATCTCTGCACAGGGTTCTTCACTCTCCCTGATCTTCGTAGCTTTTCATTCATGGCTTCCATAGCCTTCTTTACACCAGGTGTTCTCATAGCTGGGATCCCAAGCTCCTCATCAAGGCTCATATCTGAGCCACTGGACTCTCCATCAACATGAGAATGCCCTGCAGAAATGTCAGGCATACCAAGGGGCTCAACCACTTTCTCTTTTCCTTTACGTGATGTAGTAATCACATTTGCAGGGCTGGTATTATGACGCAGCCTGCCACTCCATGGTCTATCAACAGACCCACTAGATGAGGACTCTCCTGGTCCACTCAAAGACTGTGATTGCTGACCTGTATTCTGTGCAACCACACTTCCACTCACGTGTAAGCCCCAACAGCTTCTTTTTCAGCAGCATACCAGCTGCTCATCTCATCAAAAACAACATCCCTGCTTACCCTCAACTCACGTGTAGCAGGGTTATAACACCTGTATCCCTTTTGCTCAAGGGAATATCCAATAAACACACATTTTTCAGCTTTCGGATCCAGCTTAGTTCTCAGCTCATCTGGCACATGCACATATGCAATGCATCCAAAGACAGATGAGACAAATCTGGTTTTCTGCCAGTAAACCTCTCCTCTGGAGTTACATCATGTATGGCTGCAGTTGGAGTCCTGTTCATGATGTATACTGCTGTAGAAACAGCCTCAGCCCAGTAGCAATGCGGTATATTCTTCTCTTCCATCAATGCCCGCGCAATCTCAGCAATGTGCCTGTTTTTCCGCTCAGCAACTCCATTTTGCTGCGGAGTGTATCTGCATGTATACTGTCTCCGAATTCCATTCTTCTTCAAAAATTCAGAGAACTCATTGGAGAAGTATTCTCCCCCTCCATCTGACCTTAGGCACTTGACATATTTTCCTGTTTGCTTTTCAACCAAAACTCTGAAATTCTGAAAGTGAGTGAAAACCTCACTCTTCTCCTTCATGAAATATACCCACACTTTCCTTGTGTGGTCATCAATGAAAGTGACATAGTACCTGCAGCCTCCCATAGAAACGGTCTTCGTAGGACCCCATACATCTGAATGCACAACATCTAGTGCATCTCTGCTCACATATCTGTTACGTGGAAACACATGCTTTGTTTGCTTCCCAAATTGGCATGCTTCACAGATTTTCTGCATACCTTCCACTTTAAATTTTGGCAGCCCTGTCACAATTCCTTTTGTCTGCATAGACTTCAATCTCTGCACATTCACATGACCAATCCTTTTATGCCATATGTCTGTGTCTGCAACAACTCCTGAACCATTTGCAAACATTGCAGCACTCATTTCAGGCATGTCTACATCCAACGTAAACATTCTGCCCACTCTGTTGCCTTTTGCAACCAACCTGCACTTGTCTTTAAAATCTTCAACATAACACCCATCAGGGTTAAACCGAACCTGCAAACCCTGCTCAATCATCTGGCCAACTGAAACCAGATTCTTTGTTATGTTCGGTACATGAAGTACATCTGCAAGGTACTTCACTTTGCCATCCTGCATAGATAATGGCACATCTCCAACGTGGGCGATTGGATGAGCAGTGTCATCCCCTGTTTCCACAAAACCTGGTCTTTCCGGGTTTTTCATCTCCTTGAACCACTCCCCATGACTCGTCATGTGGTTCGAAGCGCCTGAATCCACATACCATACATTATCTTTTTGTGCTGCATCAGCATTTTCAGACATGGCATTCACAACATGCTGCATAACAAACAACCTTTCATTGTCCTCATTATTTCTGCTTGAGGATGCATAGTTGTTTTGCTGCACTTTCCCATTTTGCATGTCAGCCTGCTTCTTATAACATTCTGACTGCACATGTCCTGGCTTACCACAATAGTAGCATTCACGTGCATCATTATATTGCCTTTGCCAATTTCCACGGCCTCTTTGACTCCCCCTGCCTCTGAATTTGCCTCTTCCACCTGCGTGTTGTTGTTGTTGTTGTTGATTCTGGGACTGTTGTTGCTGCTGCTGCTGCTGACCATAATTCTGATTACCTGTTCGGCCACCTCCTTGACCGCGTCCACGGCCTCCTCTACCTCGTCCTCTTCCTGAACTCGTGTAGAAGGCCTGTTGCTCTGAACTGTTTTTGCTTTGTGAAGTCTGTTGGTCTTCACCCAAGCTCTTCTCTTCGATAATCAGCATAGACACCAAATCTGTAAAGTTGGGAATGTTTTCCCGAGTCTGAATAGACGTCTTGAACGCCTTGTATTGCGGCCCGAGGCCACGTAGACAGACTTCCACCTTGTCATCATCATCTACTGACACACCAATAGATGCAAGGGATTCCACAATACCCTTTATCTTCAATGCATAGTCATTCACAGACATGCTCTTTTTCTCCACAGTGTGAAGTTCATTCTTCAACTGTATCTTACGAGCCTTGGTATTTGTTTCATAAAGCTTTACCAAGGTGTCCCACGCCTCCTTGGGGGACTTGGCATCCTGAATATGCCCAATCATGGTGTCCTGTATACTAATGGATAGCCAATACATTACTTTCCTGGCTCCTTGGTTCCAGTCTTTGAACTCTTTCACATCTGCAGCAGTCGGATTTATATCCGGTATCTCCGGTGCCTCTTCATGCTCACCTTCTATGTAGTCCCAATAACCTTTTCCCATCAGGAAATTCGTTAACCTGAACCTCCAAGCATGGAAGTTATTCTTGTCCAGCTTCTCAGCCACAATCTGTGTTATGCCATCATTAGACATCTTGCCAAACACACAATTTTACCAGAAACTGCACTCTGGTTTTTTCTGCACAACCTGCAGTATTTTCTGCACAGCGGTACTGGAGTACTCAAATGTCACAATCAGTGACTTCAATGTGCATACATACACCCAATGGCAACTGTAGACCTCTTTGCAGCACCACAGTGTCTGCACAGTCAATCTGTCTTCCTGCAGTTCGTAAAACAGAGTTCTGCAGAGAATCGATGACTTACCCGCAGTGCTCGAAATCGCCTGCTTTCTGAAAAACGGAGGTCCAGACGCGCCCGAAACGCGTTTTCGGCCCGAAAATTTCAGTCCGAAAGACTATATAGTTGCCCTGTAGCTTCACTCCAGCGAAGAAAGCTCCTCAATCGGAGATCGTTTGCCGGTGCCTCCCGTAGAGCTCCCGACAAGGGTGTAGTCACCAACACAATAGGGAAGAGTAATTGCAGCTCTTACCCTCGTACCGCTTCCTGTGGTTCTCTTGCTTGCAGCTCAGCCCTTAGCACGAACCAGGCTCTGATACCATGAAAAGATGTAAGGGGGAAGAGAGCTTGAGCTCTTGCAAGCACACACACACACTCACAAAACCCTAATAGAGAACACACAAGGTGAGAGGCTGAAAATCTTCTTCTTCTCTACTCAACACTCAACACACCATATACAAGATAAGAGTACACAATAATATGGAAGGTACTCAACCAATACATACACGGGTTCTCTATAGTGTGAACCCGACTAAATGAGCTGGCGCTATAACTATGCCAGTCTCTAGAATGGCTGTCACACAGCCTGTCATCCCACTGGCCGCATATCTCCCAAGATCTCACCAACCATGCCAGTGGTGTAAGTGTGGGGCCTATCCCCCAGGCGGGTCATCAGTGGCCATCGCCTCACTAGACGAGCTCGATATCTCAACAGTGCCAATGTATCCACCTACCATAACGAGAAAACATTATGTTTGGATATCCATACCACATAACATGTATACACAAAGGGAAATATTTCAGAGATTATGACTTACCCGTTCTCCATTGTCATACAAATAACTTGATTCCACATGAACAGACATTGTTCGATGCATGACCAATCCAACTTTCTTTCCCATGGAAAATATTTTAGGAAGTTGATCCATTAGACTCAAACACACAAACCAACCCTCATCAGCCACAAACAAACCAACAAAACTGAGTGTGGCACGTATCAATGATGAAGAAACTTGATTCCATGAGGGACACCCATCTGTATCTACATCAACAACCTGTAAACCTGTAGGAAAGTCAGCCCATACGAGGCGAGCCACTGTATCTGAGGGAGCAGCCTTGGGAATCTTCATCAAGAATTCTTCCACACTACATAAAAGATTTATGATGTTTGGTTTTGGTAAGTACAACTTGGAAAACTAATTATATGGTGAAATTATTCTTTTTACCTATCTGAGCCCTCCGAAAGAGTGTGGATGTCTACCAACAATATGTGTGAAAAACATCTCTCACCTGCAAGTAAACAAGACAAAAAATGAGATGCATTTCGAAAGCACACACTTCTCAAAATAAATTTGCAATGGAAAGTACTCTTACTAGTCATGTCCATGATGTCACGTTGTCCTGACACCTCCCCCTCTTGAAGATGCTCTGGAGGGTCTCTCTCTTGATCTTCATTTGTGGGGTCTCCCTCTTGAACATCATGCATAATGTCAAGACGTCTCTTTGTTCGCCTCTCACGTTGCACTTGAGATGATGTAGATGTATGCTCTTGGTGTGATTGTGGCACTCGTGAGACAGTGGTGTGGATGGTTTTGGGGCCACGCGCGAGGATCCAACTACTGGAGACTGGGTCAAGATTGTTGGCTGCGGGGAAGGTATTCTAGAGTCTTCTTGAGTTGGGGGCTCTCTTTCAAGCTCAGATTGGCAATTCTTAAATTCTTCAAGAAATAGAACAAGATAATTAGTAAAAAGGTGAAAATCCCCATACCTTTTTGTATATGTATATGTATGTAGATGTATATGTATCTATGTATACGTATATGTACATGTATGTGTATGTGTATATGCATATGTATATGTATGTGTATGTAGGTATGTATCTATGTATATGTATAGGTATGTATATGTATGTAGGCATGTGTCTATGTATATGTATGTGTATGTATATGTATGTAGGTATGTATCTATGTATATGTATAGGTATGTATATGTATGTAGGCATGTGTATATGTATATGTATGTGTATGTATATGTATGTAGGTATATGTATCTAACATGCCAAATCTTAAATGTAACATGAACTTTGTATGTATGTAGGAATTTAGTGTATGTATGCAGGTATGTATTTATGTATGCATATGTATATATACATATGTATTTGTATATGTATATATCTGTATGTATATGTATCTAATATGTATATGCATATGGATAGTTTACATATGTATAGGTAGGAAGGTTTACATAAATATATACATTTACATTTACATGCATATAATTCAGTAGAAAGTAAAAAAGTACCTTTTTCTAGGAGCTCCTCACTTGGAGGCACATGATTTAGAGGATAGTCCAACCACCAAGGACATCTCTTAAATTCCCAATCAGAAACCCCTCTCTCAACCCATTCCTTCGGGTACATTGATTCCGAGGAATTTGGATCTACCCATTCTTTGATTGCTTCCGTCTCTTCGTCCATTAGACCTTGGCCAATGAGTAGCTGCACCCACCTACATGTCCAAAATAAAACAAACAGTACTAAAATATTTTTTTAAAAGCGTATATGTATTTTCTACAAAAATGTAATGGCATTAGAAGATATATACCTATAGACAACCCTCTTTGCGGCATTCTCCACCTCAGGTTGCTTTTGGCCTTCCTTTACTTTTCCAATCTTTGCCCACACCTCATGGAAGGCCCATGGTATGTGTTTCGATCGCTCCTCTTGCACCCATTGCATAAATGGTGGGATGTAGATAACATCATCATATACCAATAAACCCTCCAAAATAGAGTCTGCCTCCCCTATTAGCTCTTCCCAATACAACTCTTTCTTCATATGCAGCAACGTCTTTTTGTTATCCCCAAACATCTCTGAAATTACCTTGTCCTTTGCCCTCCCGGTCATAAGCATTTGAAGCAATTCCGTCTTCCTATTTCAGCATCATACCAAAACCATAAGAGATTAGATATTAAGGTTAGTTTATGTTAAGGGAGGTTTATTGACATGTGACATACCTTTGAGTTGAAATCCGAGATATGGCGACTGTGTAGAGCTTTTCTTTGGTTAGAGCAACCAATCCCTTCTTAGACCAATCATAGTTATATACGAGTTGAAAGAATGCATCACCATTGGATGGGTTTGCAATTATGAGCATCTTGTACGCTCTATCTCGAAATGTTTGCTCTACACCACGTCTAGCTTTCTCACATTTTGTCTCATATTCTTGCAACCCCATGGCATGTCTATCAATGCATGATATAGCTTGCTTCACCGCATTTTCAAACGGTGTCTACGTATAACGAACAGGACTCATTATCACTCACATGATTAAAAAACATTGATAATCCATTTATTAATAAAAGATGGGAAATGCAAACACTACCTTCCACACAAGCTGTGCCAAGATTGTAGCTGGAGCATTGTACCATTGCTCTCCACTTCGTCGCTCCAAACTAAGCTCCATTAAAGCCCACCTCCTTACGTCTTCACCAAGGTAGTCCAATATGGATGATTTGTCCGCCATTCCAAATCGTTGAAACATGAAGATCTCATGTGACAATGTGGGTGTAACACTAGTGCGCACCAATCTGTGTTGTAAAGAGTCACAATGAGCCAAGAACTTAACTATGACTTCACAATGTCCATAATTAAGTAGAGAGAGATCACTTACTCATTTTGAGATCGCAAAGCCAATAGCAATTCTCCTTCTTGCTTCTTGTCCACAACCAAAAATTGACATTTGACCCGGACATGGCGTGAGGGGCTATTAGACCAAGCTAGAGAAAGCAAAATAAAGATATTACAATATATTACTTTTAATGTTGCATAAAATCACTCTATGACATTCAAAAGAACATACCTTCGTGCACTCGAGACATCCATGCCTTCACACGATGATTGCCATCCCATACATCCTCCCACTCAGTTCCTCTGATTTCATCCTCAAATCTGTCATGTTGTACCACCCAGTTTGGTCCCCATTCTTGCAAGTCTATTTGTGTGACCGCGAAATACATAGAGCTTCCTGGACGTGTAAGTGAAACTAAAAAAGGAGGAGATGCTTCGACATAACCATGGCAGTCAAAAGAATCACGAAACACCTCAAGTTGGGTAGAAACTGTACGGATGGATTCATTTGGAATCGGCCTGCATAAAGGGACCAATGGGGTAGAGGAATTACGTTGCACAAAAAACTTAGTGAATACATCACCAAGCAATCCCAATTCAATAGATTTTCCAAGAAGCCTTCTATGGGTCTCCCCTTGACCAGTACTAGATTCAGGAATCTCCGTGTGAGTTGGAGGAGGTGAGCTCATTTCGTTCTCCAACACAAGCACTTCTTCCTCATGACCAAGATAATTATGCGCTTCTGTTTCCTCTCTAACAGGAGATACATGTGAGGACAAAGGTGTCCATGATTGAGCTTCCTCGTTAAGAGTCAAACAAACACGCCCAGATCTTAGTGAGTATCCCCTGTTGTCTGTAAGACACACACACCAAGCCCAAGTAAGCATATCTAAAACAATAAAACACAATCTCAATAGAATCTTGGCTATTCACATCATATACCTTTCTTAGTCTTTGCCTGTTGTTTTCCTGCTTTTCTTGGAGCCATCTTCCTTTCTTTTGCCCTGAATATGAGTAGCAAAAAGTTTGAGCTGAATCACACATAAACCCTACTTCATGTATATAGGAAAACATCAACCTCACACACAAACATCTCCTACTAGTGTGTGTGTGTGTGGGGAGAGAGAGAATAGCATAGACATGAAGTGAAGCCACGGATTATATTGAAGAGCTAGAGTTGCAAAATGGGCTCTTCTGGTTAGAGTGCACATTTGAGGAGAAACCAATAAACCTGAGCTTCCTAGCTTAATACAAGAGCCATTGAAGGAGCTAATATATATTGGCTGTTCATGGTGGCAGTGATGCAAACCCATTGTAGTGTTTCGTCCGAGAGGACCATGATATAAGCGTAGAAGGACGTGCAGGTGCAAGAACCATCATGCAAGCCTTACTAGTGAGAAATGCACCCAAACTCGTCTGCCCATTTCTTCGTCATCATCATCATTACGATGATCCATGGCCAAATGTGAGCTCAAATTTATTGTGCCATATGTTCAAGCAATGATAAATGCGTACAAGAAATGCATCATTCAAATGGGACTTACACGACTCTCTGTTGTGTGAGCTTGTGTATTAAAGTTTCCTATTCCTATTGGGAGAAGTAAAGGTAAGCCTAATGTATCTAATATTTGAATGGGAGTAAAGGTGCTAAGCCTAAGGTATCTAACATTTCAATGGACGTAAAGGTAAGCCTAAGGTATCTAACATTTGAATGGGAGTTAAAAAATTCTATGTTGTGTATAGATTCACATGACCTCTATGCTATGTATATATTATATGGCTAAAGGTTGTGGTAGAACTAAAGTACTTAATGTTTATAGGAAAAGGTAAACATAAGGTACCTAACATTTAGGTTCCTTTAGGTAAGGATTGTATCAGAAAGGTGCCCACCCACCCACCTCCCCTCTCCTATGTACATCTTGATGCGTCCACCCCAGGCAACGTGTGCCCTCTTTTTCTAGAGCGCCAACTCCTAAGCGCGTACCTTTAAGCACAATATTGGGCTCCAATAGCCCCTACACTTGCATTCGAGAGAGCAACCTTCCAAATGCAAGAGGTAAGGAGAGTTCTCAACCATGTTTTTCGCCTACGCTAGAGATAAGGAGAGATATCCGCCTACCCTAGAGATAAGGAAAAATATCACTGTTTTCGGCCTACGCTAGAGAAAGGTCTCGTTTTCCATTATTAGACTACTTCGTTAGAAGCTTCACCATGGCCCGAGCTCCTTGTTACATGTGTTTTTCACAAATCCGCCCCACCAGATCCAATGGAAACCACGACACGCCTGCAACCTAATGCAGCACCACCTCTGAATTGTGGTAAGAATCTGCACACTTTTCTGTTTGAAATCCTGCTGAACTGGTTTTCTTCGCATCCTGGAAAAAACCATTGCTCGCTTTCTGCAGAGAACCTTCCAAATGCAAGGATAAGCGAGATATCAATAGCCATGCTCGTGCATTTCCACCCCCCGACAGAGCCGAGGGATGGTCTGCGCTAGCGCAGACCATCCCTCGGCTCTGTCGGGGGGGTGGAAATGCACGAGCATGGCTATTAACGGTCGTCTTCTCCAGCTATTAACGGTCGTCTTCTCCAGCATTTCCTAACGCCTGCGTCTTCACCTCCACCTCCTGCACCACCTCCACCTCCTCAAACACCACCGGCTCCACCTCTACATTTGCTCATACACGCCTCCATCGCCTCTCCTCCAGCATGTCCATCCCCCCGGCAGAGCCGGGGGATGGACATGCTGGAGGAGAGGCGATGGAGGTGTGGCGGCCAGCGCTGCCCCCGTTTCCTTACACTTGACCTCCTCAACATCGTCTTCGCCTATGCCACAAAACACCGTCACCGCCTACGAAAGCTACAACGTCCACCTCCAACGAAGTCGCAGCCGGCGCACAGAAAAGAAGGACAGAGAAAAATCAAGAAATGAAAAAAAAACTCACCTCTTCTCTTGCATTCGTCTGCCTGCTTGCTGAGTTGAGAGTATCCTTCATGTACCCTAAATATCTCTTTTCTTCGTGTACCCTTTAAACTACGCACCACATATGCGTGTGTGGCCTAAAACATACTTAGCCTAAAAATAGATACATATACACACACATATATATATGTCTAAAAATGTATTAAGCTATCTGTGTTTTATTGTACACACGTACATTTTATAGTTTAGGCTATTTAAATATGTATATATATATTGATGTTAATAAATGTGTGTGGTGTGTGTGTAGCCTACTAGATATATAATCTAATATATTTGTATATCCTAAAATAAGTAAAAGACTAGTCTCTTTGTAAATACACACACACACTAAAATACATATATCCTCGTCGGGGGATTCTTAGCCTAGAATATATACAATATAATAATATAAATATAAACATGTGTATGTGTATTTACATATATCCCCATCCGGGGATTCTTAGCCTAGAATATATACAATATAATAATATAAATATAAACATGTGTGTGTGTGTATTTACAAAGAGACAAGCCTTTTATAAAAATAATACTTAGAATCAATAAATGTATATATTTGTGTTTTTTATATATTTGTATATTTTTTATTAAAAAATTTTATCGTGGTCATTCTCAATCGTGATTGCTCCACCTTGTTTTATCATTTCAACCACCTACATTCTCAATCGTAATTGCTCCACCTTGTTTTATCATTTCAACCTCCTTCATTCTCAATCGTGATTGCTCCACCTGTTCCTTCGTTTTTATATTTTCATTTCACATTTTCGTCTCTCCTGTCCTTTCTGTTTCACATTTTCGTCTCTCCTGTCCTTTCTGCATCTTCATATTGCCTTCCCTATGGAGCACACTGTTACCTTTTGATGGCTGTAGCAAAAAATCTCAAACTTTAATACTTCTCCACCAGACCACGCGAGTCAGTCCACGGATATCTACAAGGGTTTTTGCCTTCTTCACACGCCCTTTCTGGAGTGAAAGCTACTAGGGCCGATGGAAGCCTACAGGAAATCATCGCTCATTATGATATGGAGGGCAATAAAAACTACCTCATAGATATTTCTCGAAGTAAAACATATATGCTACAATGTAGTCCTCTTTATGCTGCTGATAGTCTTGATTCTAGTGCTGACGACATTGCCCAAGATGTCCGACATTTGGAGAGTTCAGTGGATAAAGAATTAGGGACACAAAACACCCATGTTCATATCTCGAGCTCCTCCTCTGAGAGTGACTTGAATGGCTGAGCAACTATTTTGCAACCAGGTGAAGGCACAAGCAATCCAAAAGGTTCAAAGCACAAGATCTCTGAAGATGAATGTATTGCTTCAGAGAGTATACTTTCGGTTCTTCGTAAGAAGGAGCAACCTTCTCTTCTGCGTTCATTGTTGGAAAAAGTTACTCGAGTCATCCAAGTCCAGGAGGTGCCAAGACATTATGATGGTGATTCCATCCTAGAGTTTCCACCAACATATGGCAAAATAGGAAATATGGATGGAATGAAGCAAAAATATGATGGTCACCTATGGACACGTCCAATAACATCAAACATGTCTGTAAGTTGTACCGTGCATATTAGCTATTGTGTTGGTACTTTGGAGTGCCATAGGCTCAGCTGTCCTTTTTACTTGAACAATAAAAGGTATAACAACACCTTCTTTCATGGACATCTGACAAAAAAGATTGCAATTGGACTTTTGACAGAGGATGAGAAATCTAAAATAGTTTGTCACTTTTGTCGCAAAACTGCACATTGTGTGCAAGTGTGTAGATGTATTGTGTATTATGTAATGCCTCGTGACACAACTATTACAAGAATGATGCTCCACACTGGGCTGCATGAACATCCAGTTCAGCCAGGAACTTCAAGGTCAATGTTGGAGCGCGTGAAAATGTTTGTTTCTCAAGTGCTGAAAACCTAGAGAAGTGCAGGTCCTCGAAAAATACAGATGGATATTGTGGGATATGCTATTTTCCTCCATGATGAATCAAAATGATGAGCTACCTACAAGTATTGGGGATCATGAGCTCTGCAATTTTTTGGAGGAGTTGAGTCCTCTTGTGGAAAACCAGAGGTGAGTATTCACTCTATAACTTAATTATATTTGGAAGTATTTTTCTACATTCGGTCCTCTCTTTATTGTGAAATTATGTTTTTTAGGTTTAGACGCATTGTATCCCAGGAGAAAAGAAAATTGATGCCAGCAGGAGAGGGCTTTGATAGCATCCTTCTTATACAGAGAAGATCTCGCTATTCATTTATACAAGGTAGCCGTTTCCCAGGACAAGGTGGCCCTGATGACAAATGTTATGTCTTTAAGATGTCTTTGTGAGGACCAGCATCAGGCGTGGACTTGGTGAATCGCATGCGGTGTGACAGTGGAGGTGACTTGTCAAAGTCTTGGGTTTTGTTTGATCACACTCATCGAGTTTTTTGTTGGTCAACAATGGCTTGTCATGTTTACGACCCAAGGTGAGACTACGAACTCCAATTTTTTCATTTCTTTCATTTACCTTGAATGATAGCTGACTGAAAAAATTATCTTCAAAATCTTATAGTGTTCAAGAGCTCTTGACAATTGCCACATGCGAAATGAAGGAGGAGGATACAAAAAGCCAAGTACTATTTTGGGAAATGCTGAATAGCACAATGGAGCAATGCGGTTATGCACCCGCAGACTTCTATGGGTTTATGGCTGATGAAGCAGGGTCTAATTGGTGTGCAGTTAGGACCGTTTTCAATGGGGGTCCGCACAACATTATGGAGGACAGGGAGCGAACGTGCTTATTCCATTGGAAACAAAGTTTGATGAAGCATGCTAAACAATGCGTGAAGGCAGAAAGTCGACAACACCATATTGACTTGTGTGAAGAATGGAGATTGGCAACCAATAAGGAGTCAGCTTTCTTAAAAAGTAAAGAGATTCATGAGTGGTGGAGAAATGGACATGTTCATGAGGGAAAACTATCAGTGATGGATACGTGGATGAGTTGGTGGGAAGTACGAATAGCACATTGGGGCAACCTCATGTCAAGGGTGAGAAATTTTATGGAGAACTGATATGTTGTATGGATGCATTTGCATTGGAGTCAATTTTATGAATTCTTGTATGAAACCTCTTGTGTGCAGGTGGTCTTAATCTCGGTGGATTTAGCACAAACCCCTCGAACAAACTTATCTGAAAGTGTACATGGGAGTTGGCTTGCTGGTGAAGGATACAAGGAAAAGATTAGCTTGTATGATGCGTGCATTTCAGATATGGCAAACGCTTTACTACAAAGTGCAAAGCAATATGCATATCAAATGGGGAAGCACAAAGGTGAGGGACCAAGCTTGAGCAAGTTGCTGGACAGGGTAGCAGCAAGGTCAAGACTGACACCACCACAAGTGGCTCGCATGGTCCATGAAACAGTAGCTAATACTCCTATGTATGAGGAATCAAGGCCTCTACATGGAGATAAGGAGACTATTCAACGGAAGAGGGTGAGGACAACGGAAGTAGACCAATGCTCACATCGTCCAGGTTATGTCATGCAGAGCAGACATCGTCAAAACTGGGGAACAGCAAGAAGAGTAAGTTTTGGAGATAGATCTAGAACAAACAGTGCAGCAAGTCCCGCTTCAAGGGGAGGACCAAAAAGTCCAATGACTGGAGGAAACAAAGATGTCGGACATGAAGAGCCTAAACAACATTATGGCACAATGAGCAGAGGACAAATGCATGTAAAGGAAGAGGCCGTTGGACGCACAATGTGGGCCATTAGACGAACCCCATTGAACTCAAAAGTCAAATGTTTGGGAGGTATTGATGGAAGACTTAAGTGCAACTCATACATACAGGGAAGCTCTATTGGAGTTGTTGCCCCTAGCTTCTACTCAGAGCGACGACATCCTGGTCTAGGAGGGTCAAAGGCTCAAATGATGTGGTTTTGTCCTTCAGATGTTTCACACACATGGCATGTAGATCCAAACATAATATACAAGCCATCATACCCAGATATGTGGAAAGTGGATGTTGGGACCAACATAACCAGCCAAGAGGTAGATAAATTAGTAAAGGCAGGGTTCAAGTTAGATGTTACTCATGAAGAACCTTTTGTGTCGGGGGGTGGGAGAAACGTCCACACAAGTAGCGGCGGGCAACAAAGAAAGTGACAAGAGGCCACATGATGCTACACAGAATACAAAGAGATCAACCAAGTGGAGGCATTGGATTTCCAAAGAAGCAGAAAAGAGGATTGGTAGTGCCGAGGCCATGACAGCGACAGTCCTTAATGAGAGTGCAATGCAGCCATCCCCCTACTCTATTTTTCATTTGGCATGTGAGAGTGGAGAGGACTATTTTATACACATCAAGATACAACCTTGGTGTACATGTCCTGATTTCATGCAAAGAGAATCTAGAGGAAAGTCTTACGTTGCATGTAAGCATATCTATTTTGTCTTCTTGCAAGTTTTGGGATTACACAAGAATGAGGATATGGTAATGCATCAACCGACACTATCACCAGAGGAAGTGGACAATCTACTATCACGTCCTCGAAGCAAGGATGTTTGTGCTTATACTGAAGCTTTAATCAAGCCTGTTTGTGCCTATACTTAAGCTTTAATCAAGCCTCTCATGTTTGTGCCTACTTAAGCTTTAATCAAGCCTTCCATGTTTGTGCTTACTTAAGCTTGTAAGGAAATGTGAAGTCAATCTTTTTGTAAGAAAATTTGAACCAATATTATTTTTGTCTTGCTTTGGGATGGAGTATACTGTCACGTACTCTAAAGTCTTATTGTAGGTAGCTTGCGACGCTATGGTAAAGGAGTTGTACCAACCAGATATCTTCTTGTAAGGAAATGTGAACTCAATCTTTTTGTAAGAAAACATGAGCCGGGTATACTTGTTTTTACTTGTGTTGAAATAAACATTGGAAGAAAGGTACATAGATAGGTATTTTTGTGCCTATATTTAAGTTTCTTGGACATAAAATGTGTGTTTATATGTAGGAAGGTAGGTATGTAGGTATGTATGTATGTATGCATGCATGTATGTATGTATGTATTGTACAAATGTGTGTATATATGTATGTAAATATGTAGGAAGGTAGGTAGGTAGGCAGGCAGGTAGGTAGGTAGGTAGGTAGGCAGGTAGGTAGGTGTGTTTGAGAATATACATGTATATATGTATGTATGTATGTGAATGTATTTAGGTAGGTAGGCAGGTAGGCAGGTAGGCAAGTAGGTAGGTAGGTAGGTAGGCAGGTAGGTAGGCAGGTAGGCAGGTAGGTAGGTAGGCAGGTAGGTAGGTAGGTGTGTTTGAGAATATACATGTATATATGTATGTATGTATGTGAATGTATTTATTTCTCTTTCATAAATACTTACTATATAAAAGCTCACCAAAATGTATCATTTTTCTTACAAGCTCACATAAAACTATCTTATCTCCAAAAAGCTTGCCAAATAAAGCTCGCAAAAAAATCAAACCCTTTGATTTTTCCTTTGATTGCAGAGGGTGGTTGAAATTGACGCATTTGCTGGGAGAGGCGGCGGTAGCAAAGACCAGGCCAAAGTCAATGGACATGATGCTGCGTTGGTGCACTATCTTGGTCGACTTCCTGTGTGGATGGCATTGCCATTATCCATTTGCACTACACCCCTCAATCTGCCTTCACTCTCTTCTTTTTGAAAGCCCTCTCTAAGGTGCTCTGTGTAGCCTCTACTATGGCACAGAGCACCAAATGTATAGTTTTGATTAAAAAATCCCATGCCTTCGATGTTTTTGGTTCTGGATCTTCCTTTTGAAAGCTCTCTCTGAGGTGCTCTGTGTAGCCTCTATGGCACAGAGCACCAAATGTATAGTTTTGATTAAAAAATCCCTTGCCTTCGATGTTTTTGGTTCTGGATTTAGGGGTAAGCTTCTTGCTCGTATAGGTATAGCCAAAAGCATAGGCATAGAGGATCCTTATCAAGAAATAGCCCAATCACTCCTTGAGCACACTCTGCCTCTAATAAAACAAGAGAAGGAAGCTCAATATTGTAAGAAAGCTTTTGTAAAGATGATATATCATTTCTTATTATGAATACAATACAATTTTTGCAAGCTTATTTTCATCAAGTATATCATTGTTTTTTCTAGTTTGTACCATCAATGTTTTTGTGAATGCATCAAAAATGACCCTGGGAGCCTGGGAGAGTAGTGCCAGAATAGTGCGAATTTTGAGCATGCACCGCTGCTGTAGAGCCCAAATTCACACTGTTTTGACACAGTTTTCCCAGCCCTTCACAAGAGCAATTCTGATGCATTGGATGATAAATAATGTATTTTTACACATGATTAAAGGTATTTTTATCTTGTAAATTACTGTTTCTCATAATCAATGTACTCAAATTGATTATAAGTGCATCAAAAATGATTATGAGTGGCTGGTGGAGCAGTGCTAGAACAGTGCAAATTTTGAGCTTGCACCGCTGTTGTAGAGCCCGAATTCGCATTGTTCTGGCATAGCTTCCCCAGCCCTCCAAGAGCAATTTTGCTGCATTGGATGATAAATAATGTATTTTTATACATGATTAAAGGTATTTTTATTTTGTAAATTACTATTTTTATAATTAATGTACTCTTGAAACTTTATTATAAATGCATCAGAAATGATCCAGACTGGCTGGGGGACCAGTGCCAGAATAGTGCGAATTTTGAGCCTGCAACACCGTTGTAGAGCCTAAATTCACACTATTCTGGCATAGCTTCTCTAGTCCTCCAGGAGCAATTCTGATACATTGGATGACAAACAATGTAATTTTATACATGATTAAAGCTGTTTTTATCTTATAAACTATTATTTCTCACAATTAGTATACTCAACTTCATTATAAATGCATTAGAAATGATCCTGAGTGGCTGGGGGACCAGTGCCACAACAGTGCGAATTTTGAGCCTGCACCGCCGTTTGCAGAGCCTAAATTCGCTCTGTTCTAGCATAGCTTCCCCAGTCCTCCAGGAGCAATTCTGATGCATTGGATGATAAACACTATATTTTTACACATGATTAAAGGTGTTTTTATCTTATAAACTAATATTTCTCACAATTAGTGTGCTTAATGTCATTATAAATGCATAAAAAATGATCCTGAGTGGCTAGGGGAGCAGTGCTAGAACAGTGCGAATTTTGAGCCTTCACCGCTGCTATAGAGCCTAAATTCGCACTGTTCTGGTGGCATAGCTTCCCCAGTCCTCCAGGAGCAATTCTGATGCAGTGGATGACAAACAATGAAATTTTACACATGATTAAAGCTGTTTTATCTTACAAACTATTGTTTCTCACAAATTAGTGTACTCAACTTCATTATAAATGCATCTGAAATGATCGTGAGTGGCTGGGGGAGCAGTGCCAGAACAGTGTAAATTTTGAGCCTGCACCGCCGCGCTGCAGAGCTTAAATTTGCACTGTTCTGGCATAGCTTTCCCAGTCCTCCAGGAGCAATTCTGATGCATTAGGTGATAAACACTATATTTTTACACATGATTAAAGGTGTTTTTATCTTATAAACTACTATTTCTCACAATTAGTGTGCTCAACTTCATATAAATGCATCAGAAATGATCCTGAGTGGCTGGGGGAGCAATGCCAGAATAGTGCGAATTTTTAGCCTGCACCACCGCTGTAGAGCCTAAATTTGCACTGTTCTAGCATAGCTTCCCCAGTCCTCCAGGAGCAATTCTGATGCATTAGATGATAAACACTATATTTTTACATATGATTAAAGGTGTTTTTATCTTATAAACTACTGTTTCTCACAATTAGTATGCTCAACTTCATTATAAATGCATCAGAAATGATCCTGAGTGGCTAGGGGAGAAGTGCCAAAACAATGCAAATTTTGAGCCTACATCGCCGTTTGCAGAGGCCAGATTCGCACTGTTCTAGTACAACTTCGTCAGTCCTCCAGGAGTATTTGTGATGCCTTGGGTGACAAACTGGCACATGATAGACACTCCATGTTAAACAAACATGATGACACCGAGACATTGTAAGAGAAACTTAAAATTTTAATTATCAAAAGGTTACAAATGAAAGCCAGATAGGCTTGTTACAAAGGGAGGTTTGAAACAAAAGAGTTGCTTCAAAAAAAAGGTTAACATCTAAGATCTCTTGATCATGTCTCGCTCACCTTGAATGCGCCGAGCTAGTTGCATGTCCTTTGGCAGATATGGTAATCCTCTTTGCATGTATTACAAGGAGGTTAGTGTCTTCAAAAAGCCCAACAAGGTAAGCCTCAGAGGCTTCTTGCAATGCTTCAAGGGCAATCCCCTGCACACAAAACTCTGTTCTATATCGTTGGAGAATCTCCTTCACTGTGCGAGCAAAAGGGGCTCTTCTTATCAGTAGCTTAGTGTTCCTCTGATAAAACTTGATTTCTTGTAGAGCCCTATGCCCTTGGCGCATCCTTCTCCTTGGAGCTCTCTGTGTTGTGTTAGTGCGTTGGCGAGGTTGGGACTTCCTTGGCTTGAAGAGCTTGAGCTTTATACGCTTGCGCACACTTGCAGGAACCTCCTCTTGGTCTCTCTCATAGTCAAAATCCTCCTCCTCCTGTTGCTGTGGTACCTGTGTATCAAGTTCCTCCCGGGTAGGTAGGGGACCCTGTCCTGGTAGTAGGGTCTTGCCACCTATGGTGCTGCGCAATGTAGGAATGTTTTCACCAACCCAATCGAACTGCTCATCATTGGCCTCTTTGTCTTGATCTTTGGGGTGGCTGCATTGAGGGGTCTTCTTCACACCTTGCTCCCACTAGAAAGGCCTGCATGTGTGTGCGCTGGTGTTGCTGTGGGAGGAGGGTTGGACTATGGTGATCCCATTGGGCATGTCCTAGAATCCAAAAGGGGTCACTCTCTTCCGTGGTGTCGCCAGTATGTGGTCATTGGGTGCCTTGCACTGTGTTTTGTGAATGCATGGTAACACATGCGGTGTTCTTGGTGCATGCCATATCCATGTATATACGACTATGCTAACGTGGTGATGTGCTGGTGTCCTTACGTGGGTGTCTACGTAGATCTTGATCTCAAGCTCTCTAAAAAAGTGAAATGAAAATGAAGTGAGAGAAGGATCTATTAATAGTTTTTTTAAGGGGGGGGAAAAAACCTAACTAAACTTATTTTCTTAGCCTTATTACATCTAGATTTATGCTCTGGTGCATGCACAACCCAAAACGCCTCCCTTGTCTCCTCATTCGTGCACGCCAAGCACCATGCCTATGAGGAGCATTGGTCTCTACAACCATTCAAGCCGAGCATGACTTTTTGCAGCCTTGTGTGCCTTTTGCGCAAGCTTAGATTGTTGGGCCTGCTCCCTAACCAATACCCTTCCAAAGGTTGTGCGATAAAACCAATTGAACATCTCTTGTAGATAGTTTGTATGTGTTTCTCCTACAGAAGCTCCACCTCCATGTCATGTATTTTTGAAATAAACCCCTCTTGCTTTATAATGTGATTTCTCCATCCCTTGGGTACTCCACATGTCGAGCGATTCATAGTTGTTCATGAAATATGCACCGTGCACATAAACTATGTGCTGTACACATGACAATAGAATTTAATTAGAAAAAGTCAAGGTTAAAACACTAGTTTATTTTTCTACTGTACAACTTACCATATAGTGTGTTACTTTACTCTCTCCCCAAGCACCTAGCACACTTTTGGTGAATTCTATGATTTGTTGTTGGAATGATGCTCGTTCTTAGGCAGTTGTGCTACTTTGATTCATAATGCGAACCATGTTATTGAAATTTATCCAAAGCTGTTTGCGCATATTTACAAGAGCTAGCATTGGACAATCTACATTTGTGGTGATTGCACACAGGTCTCTCCAGAGTCCCCAAGTCTTCTTTGAATTCTCTATGTTTGCTGGCTTCTCCAAAAATCTCCTTGCCTTTGATCCAGTCATGGGGGAGACCTTTTGAGCAACCTCGTATGACATTCCAGAGGCCTGCTTATTCACTCCAATTTTCACGTTTCTGCCATGGCAGCCCAGAGAATTCAAAAGATGCTCTAATTTACCAAGGGCTGCAACTTTCCTCTCTTGTGTAGGCATTGTGAATGCATAATCGATATGGCACTTAAGCAATCGATCAAAGATTCTCATGAATGCATGAAGTGTGCAAAAGTGAATATTCTTTAGTGAAAAATTAATGATGGGACTCCAATTTGAATTATTGTTTGGTTCTCCTAGCATATCACAAGACATGACACCTTCCACCCATTTGCATTTGGTTGTTCCTCATCTTCATCATCAGTTGACTTGGTTGGATCTATTGCATCTTCTTGTTGCTTCTTCCCTTTCTTTGGACCTTTCGAGGCATCCTTCCCAATAGAACCAACCTTCTGTATACCTTTTCCATTTGTCTTTTTCTACCTAAGAATATCAATCTAAGCATTGCAATATGGACAAGGCCATATTGATGTCGTGCCTTGAGCACAACCCATCATGCATTTAATTGTCTTCAAATCTCCCCCAAGATGCCAATCCACCTTGAACTTTCCTATGTTTTCTACATCTAAAAGTTGACCATCAATTTGCTTTTTGATTAGATCTGTTATCCAGGGAGTCCTTTCAAACATCCATGTCAATACCTCATGTGTCTCCCTCGGTACCTCGAATGCACCAAGCCACCAGACCTCTTTCTCAGATTGCACACTAAAACTTGGTTTGGTAGTCTTTTCCCATGCACAAATCATGGCCTCATTCATGAGCGTAATGCTCATACGTTCTAGCTTCCAACCTTTCACAATTTGGCACTCATCTAGCTTGAGCACAAATGAAAGTGTTCTCCCGAAAACTGCAAATAAAAGGTAAATTACAATATTCAAAACAAAATAATCGTCTTCATTTTCTACTGAAAAACATGAATAGTAGCAATTGCAAGTTCTCACCTTCTGGTGAAAGACCATAGAACTTCACCATAGCTTGTTGTAGTCTCTCAATATGAACAAAGATGTTATTGTAAACATCATAGTGAAATTCTATACTTGTTGTCTTGATTTTCTTTCTGCTCGACCTTGTGTCTAATGTTAGTGTGCCCTCAACGTGATAAAACTATCCTATAGCTCACTGCACATCATCATTATTAATATGCTTGACATTGTGAATCACCTTGAGTGTAGGAAATAAAGTGCTAGTGATTCCTTGTCTTAGAAATGCATCTTTTACAACCTGACGGATTGCTTGGTACCCTTTCATGCTGATTCCAGCCGCATCACAAGCATGTTGAATTAATGAAGAATCGATGGAGGTGGTAATCTCGCTCATCACTACATTGCTGACAATAGCTTGGCGTATTTTAGTATGATGAGGGTCAGTAATAATTGAGAGAATATCCTTGGTACCCTTTCATGCTGATTCCAGCCGCATCACAAGAATGTTGAATTAATGAAGAATCGATGGAGGTGGTAACCTCGCTCACTACATTGCTGATAACAGCTTGGCGTATTTTAGTATGATGAGGGTCAGTAATAATTGAGAGAATATCCTTGGTATTCAGAATGGCTTTGACCAAATCCTTCCATCCCTCTTCATTAGAACCACACACCTCTTGCAGAAAATTCCTGGCAGAACACAAATCATGACTATTTTGTTTAAATCACTGAGTGCATAATGAAAGTTTATGTTACTTACTTTGTTGTACGAATCCTTTTCTTCCGTGATCCACCTTTAAATGCAAGAGATTCTATACCAGCCAATGTATTTTTGCATTCACGAGCACCATTAGGCATTGCTTTGAGTCGTTTGATAAGTTCCTCTAGCCTTTGAATCTTTGCATCCTTCTCCACATTCTCTGCAAGGATCTCTTTCATTTTATCTGATGATGTTTTAAGTCCTTGACATTGTAAAAGGCTAAATTGTGATGCTTACAATTGAGATTGGAGAATACGGGTTTGCCAAGCTCCACTTGTAGTCAATCTTCTGCAGTATCCTAACAAGCCAAGCTCTCCTTCACCAATAAATTCCATAAAAGATGATAAATTAAGGAAAGGAGGGTTTGCTCTTAATGGAGGGTCAACTGGATAGAGATGCCCATCAACCCAAAGATCTACATTTTTCTCCTTAGCTATCCTATAAGCTTGGATAGATTGTGCATCAGTAGGATGGGTTTTTTAGAGCTACCATACTCTTCAGGAATATGAATGTGTAAATCAACCTTCCGTTTTCTAGCTTCACAAGGGGCTATACACACAGCTTGCAAAGGCTCCATAGCTAAGAAGAGGAAGAAGCTAAAGTAGAGAGAGAGAGAGAGAGAGAGAGAGAGAGAGAGAGAGAGAGAGAGGGAGTGAGTGAGAGAGACTGTGAAAACTTTGTTGTTGCAGGTTTAACACAAATCCATTTTTCTAAGTAGAAAATGATATTTTTGATATACAAATATACTAACATGGAGTTTTTCATCAATAAATTACATTTATGAGAAAAATTAAAAAATAATAATTTTTGGGATCCCCACAATTTCGGGATCTGACTGTTAGTTATGTTTATGGGGTTGTGGGGACCTGACAGTTAGGTATAGAGGTCATCATAGCCTTTGTCTCCCTTAAGCCCAGTTTTTTAAGCTCTAATCCCTTAAAATTAGGAATCCTTAGGAGGCCCTTTTTGGGTCCAAAAAATTCCTAATGATATGGTTAATAATATGTAAAGCAATACCCAGAAGTGGGAAAAGCAAGCCCAATTTGTACACACATCTCTTATTAGCTCCTTGGGCTATTTTTATGAATACAATGGTTATTCTATTTCTCTTGCCTTATGTTATGCTATGTTATTTGATTTCAATTTAATTCAATTCTTTGTTTTAATTTTTGATGTATTTTGTGAGTTTTTAATTATTACTTCAAAAAATATAAAAGGGTCCCGCGACAATTGCTTACTCTGGAGTAGAGGATTAGCAATGTGGAATGGATAAGAATTGATTTACGTTGAGAAAATTTATACATGGCAATGGAATGTAAGGATCACACATGTATGTCTAATGGTTGCAAATGGAATGATGTACATGAGGTTATTCTTTAATGAGATGTATGTGTGGACAAAGGGATCATATGGAATGTATTCAAAGGTACTTTGGCAAGTGCTTTTGGTGCTATATGGTGTTGGAAACATAGGCATTTGAATATTTGGCAATAAAAGTGGTTTATACAACACTTTGTGGCTATTTTTGGCAAAATCTAAGAAGTTGATTAAGTGTTGTATATAAAAGTGGATTGTACAACACTTTGTGGCTAGTTTTGGCCAAATCTAAGAAGTTGATTAAGTGTTGTATAAAAGTGGTTTATACAAAACTTTGTGGCTAGTTTTGGCCAAATATAGGAAGTTGATTAAGTCGAAATCTTTGGACTATGGTCCAATTAAGGTTCCTAGGGGCCAATAGGATCAATCCATGTGTAGGGAGGAGATAAATCCAATTTTGTAAAAGAAGATACCCAAAAATGAGTAAATGCTCACATAAGGTGAAGAGTTGAAAATGTACAAGGATTATTAGTAAAAAACTATGAGCAATATTAAAAATATGAGATATTTGGGGTATAATGATTCCATTTTGACACATATGTAAGGAAGGGGAGTTCTTTAAAGGAGGTGCATATTTCACATCACAAGAGAAGGGATGTTTCATGGGTGCACTAGAATGAGATGTGACCCCTCTAGGGGGGTCCATGTGTGAAGTGGTGGTGGCTACCATGGTAATGATGGACATGTGGCTCAAAGGTAATAATGCATCAATCATCATAGGTGCCATACGTGGTGGTGTGGTGCTTACCCACCACTGGATGAGGCCTCTAGAGTACTAGTAGTGTCTTGGGTGGGGAAAACTCTAGGATCTACAAGGGTGAAGTTCATTCTAGTATGCTCTTGAGTCTCTGCATGGCCTTGTGGGTTAGAAGATGTGGGTTGGCCCATGGTATAGCTAGTGATACTACAAAAGTAGGATCCACTAGGCTTACAAGAGGTGTTACCATTTTGCTCATCGTGGTCATATGGTATCCTCCTCATCACAAATGTTTATATGGTAAATGACTTCAGGCAAGTTCAAATCGATTTGGGTGATTTTCACCATATCAAGCACACACAATAAGATAAACCACTCATAGTCAGTATGATATGAAAACACCATCGAGAACGAGAAACCAATGCATATGACGTGTGATTTCAAGAACCACCACTAAGGATAGAATCATGATGCAATCACAACACACAAGGGAACAAGTCGGGAATATTACTGACATAGAGATGGTTCTGAATTATATACAACATAGAGATTCTTCTTCTAGCAACACAATTATGCACTGGTTGCACAACCACTTTAGAGACCAGTCAAACGAAAATCCGGTTTCTCCTCCATACAAGTTATCACGAGCTTACTTCTAGCTTTAGATCTTCAAAGTATCTAAGAAGATCGCAAAGATGAGGGAGAGGTTCTTATCAACAACAATTGCAACCTTTGAGTTGTCTTGGCACACCTAGCACCTTCCTTTATAAACAAATTTTAGAGTTTCAACAATGATAAAACCAAGCCATACCTCACAACACACACAAGAGGATCCTGACAGCCCTCTGATTTATCTCTTCAAGGTGTGTGTGTCAAGGTGTGTGAAAATCTCAAATATGAGAGAGATTCACACAACAACACTGTGATCTTCAGCACACAGCCACACCCAATGCCTTTCTCACAAACACACACTAGCCCATACCTCACAACACACACAAGAGGATCCTGACAGCCCTCTGATTCGTCTCTTCAAGGGGTGTGTGAAACTCTCAAATATGACAGAGATTCACACAACAACACTGTGATCTTCAGCACACACAGCCACACCCAACGCCTTTCTCACAAAACACACACAAGAACTGCCTTGCAACCCACTTGTTCGTCTCTTTGAGATGTGTGATAATCTCGCACAAAAAATTGAGAGTCTCTCAACAACACTGTTGAAGGCATAGTTCCCTTAAGTCAGAATTTTCCTCAGTCGGATATTTTGTAGTAAGTCGGATATGTAAGAAGTCAGAATGTAGTAAGTCGGATATGTAAGCAGTCGGATATTTAGTAAGTCGAACATATGCTCAAGTGGTAGGAATATCTGATGACTTTCTTGGGAATCTTGGAAGTTAAGATAGGTAACGGTTGTTCAAGAAGAACGTTTTGGAAAGAGTAACGTTTTGAGCAAAGTAGAAAAGAAGGGGAAGTAATGTAATGAGAGAGTGAATCAAGCAGAATTTGGAGTTCTTTTCTTATCTCTTGTGTAACCTTACTCTATCAACCCTTTGTCTGTGCATTGCGTTTCTGCTATGTCTGAGTTTTTTGCTTTGGCCTAATCAACATGTCTTTTATTAAGCAATTGTGTCTGTTTATACTTTCTTCTGTGTTGTTGAACCCCAACACAATTGTGTTGAACCCCAACACAATTGGCGATCCTACTGTGTTTGTCCTGTTTGGACAAAGGCAATGAATGCCAGTAGGGATGCATGTCAAAGAGGGAGAGAAGAGTAGCCAGAGTTTATTATACAAGGGCACAAGCCTAGGCAGGAAATATTGATCCATTTCAGTATGATCAAGCTGCCCAGGAGGGTCAGGAGAGTCCACTCTCTGAAAATCGCACAGTAGACCAACGGGGGGAGAATTCTGGAGCAGCAGGAGGAAGGCAAGTAAGACAACTATTAGGGGCTTTACTCTTGGCAGGAAGATCTGCAAGAGTAAGAAGAAGTCTCCAGTTTGACCCACTACAAGGGGCTACCAGGCAAAGACCTAGGAGACCACCACCGCCGAACATCATGGCTCAACCACCTCTCAACCCCACGGTCAAAGCCGCTAAATTAAAAGGGGGATCCAAGGAAGATGCAGATCATGTAGCCCAGTTTGAAACTCGATGTCAAGCAAGAAGTTATCAGGCTTTATACAATGATCCAATTAAACTTCAGCAGTTTGCAGCCACATTAGAAGGTAAAGCCATGAGCTGGTTTAGCTAATATGGTATTCCACATTTTGTTAATTATAATGCTTTGAAGGCAGCATTTTAAGAATGTCAATTATGCAAGATGGGAGCAACTTAAGTGGTATTTGGAAAGGCTGTGTTTTCTTCTTAAATTTGATTATATGTCCAAAGAGAACTATGCTGCTTTATGTTGGGCTGAAAAGGGTGAACAGGTTAGTTGGGCACATTGGTTATATGAAAGGATGTACAGTGAAGTATTTGCGTCTAACAAATAGAAGACTCAGACTAACAGTAGGCTGTGTGCTTACTTGGCAGTTTTGTTTTACTATGCTCAGAAAGTTGATGCAGGGGATGTGTTGTTACCAGACAAGGACAAAGATTTGGAGGGTGACCAAGTTTAGCATGCCGAGCCGCAGGTTTTGTAGAAATCAGAGATGTCTGATTTGTCTAAGTTGGATAAGGACAAAATGAAGGTTTTTCAAAACCTGAGGAAAGCTAGATACACTGTACAAGAAGCTTTACCATTAGCTGACTCACCACAGTGTTCGCAGTATTTTGGGGAATTGGAGATACATTCTCCAATAGAGGTAATGGAGGCACCAACACCAACTAAGTTGGGTAAGACTTTCACTTTGTCCAAGAGAAGAAAAGCTCATAGCAGCATCAAGAAGTTGGTGACTAAGTTTGATTTTTGTGGTGATGAAACTATTTTTACTCCGTCTGAGTTTCATGTAAAAGATGGAGTCATGGCTAATAAGATGTTGACAGCTGTCCAAGCCTTTATTGGTAAGCAACAGGTTCAGTTTGAACAACACAGGCAACAACACAGGCAGCAGATGGTAGAGGATGGTGCAGCCTCTGATGTGTTGCAAACAAAGGAGTTGTAGATACAACAATTTCAGAATGAGCCGCAAAACAGGTGAAGAGTAAGGAAATGAAGGATATGTTGGAATGTCATTCACTTGAAATGGTACAGGTGAAGAGGTCTTTGGGAATATTCAAGGAATGGACACAGAACCTGGAAGAGAAGGTTGGTTTGGAAATGCAACAATTGGCCCAAAGGAATATAGAGTTACAAGTCCATAATGATGTGATGAGCTTGAGGTTGCAACCATTGCAGCTTATGGAGAGGCAGGTAATGGAGTTTTGATGGGGAAAAAGGTGATGTCACAGTACTGAAGCAGCAGTTGACTTCCAATATGCAAAATATGTGGAGGATAATTCAAGAAAGACTGTCTTTTGTATTAAAGTATCCTTATGATAAGTTGCAGAGACAGGTTTTATTACAGAACATGAAGCAATATTAGTGGAAGAGATTGCTCAATTAAAGAAGGAAAAAGAGTTTTGGATGCAGAAAGTGCAGGATCTAGAGAAAAACTAGAGTTACAAGGCCCAAGTAGCAAAATTTCTGGCAAAAACAGTTGAGATAATTGTAGACCAAGTGCCTGAGGTAGAGATGTATGGTGCAAAACAGATGCAAGTTGCTGAGCAGTCCTCGGAACTAGTTTTATTACAAAGTATGGATGTAGTAGCAACAGACAAGGATGTGCAGGTTTCTGAACCTGATGTTATGAAGGAGGTGGACCAGACTTTTGATGTTGCTACAACTCTTTGATGTAGCAGCATGCTTTTACTTTTGTCTGCCATTTTGAGCTAATCAAGGGATGTGTGGATCCGCGTCAGATTTCTTTGAAATTTACCACCAGGACATGCCATGTGTTGAAGGCATAGTTCCCTTAAGTCAAAATGTTGCTCAGTCGGATATGTAAGAAGTCAGAATGTAGTAAGTCAGATATTTTGTAGTAAGTCGGATATGTAAGAAGTCGGAATGTAGTAAGTCGGATATGTAAGCATTCGGATATTTAGTAAGTCGGACATATGCTCAAGTGGTAGGAATATCTGATGACTTTCTTGGGAATCTTGGAAGTTAAGATAGGTAACGGTTGTTCAAGAAGAACGTTTTGGAAAGAGTAAAGTTTTGAGCAAAGTAGAAAAGAAGGGAAGTAATGTAATGAGAGAGTGAATCAAGCAGAATCTGGAGTTCTTTTCTTATCTCTTGTGTAACCTTACTCTATCAACCCTCTGTCTGTGCATCGCGTTTTTGCTATGTCTGAGTTTTATGCTTTGGCCTAATCAACATGTCTTTTATTAAGCAATTGTGTTTGTTTATACTTTCTTCTGTGTTGTTGAACCCCAACAAACACTTGAAAGCACTGAGTTGGCCTCTTTCTCTTTACAATTGCTATGATATCTGAAGCAGATTCAAAAATACACACAACAAAATCTCAGCGCACATGGTCACACCCAGTGCCTTCCCTTATCAACAAATTTTAGGGTTTCAATGATAAAACTGAGCAACACTAGCTCATACCTCACAACACACACAAGAGGATCCTGGCAGCCATCTGATTTAGCTCTTCAAGGTGTGTGTGAAACTCTCAAATATGAGAGAGATTCACACAACAATCTTGTAGCCTTTAGCGCACACGGCCACACCCAATGCCTACCTCACAAACACACACAGAACCTCCTGGCAACCCACTAATCTGTCTCTTTGAGACGTGTGAGAATCTGTGACTAGTCAAATTTTTCTTGTTAAGACAAGGGTAATATTAAGGTTAGTCCAAATTTGATCTAAACTAAGATGGAGAAAAACGTGTGCCTTGGGTTATGACCCTAGTCTTTACACACTATTACTTTTGTGAAACCATCTCTACCTATTATATCTAGCCTCATAAATGTAACTTCTAAGTGACTTATTGCAAGATTTCACATTTGATTTTTTTAAAAAATAAAAAATCATAACTTTTAATTCTAAGATAAAAATGTTAAATTAGGGCATTACCCTACAGAGACCCAAGAAATGGCCCAGAGACCCCATAGAAGAGTATCTAAGAACTGCTAAGTACCTCGACAATGATGGCTTTTTAGCCCTTTTATTGTTTTTTGCCACAAGGTCCCATCCCATGACGATCAAAGCTATCGTCCCAAGGCTCTATCACTAAGAACCTAAAGTGCTACCAAGATATCCCATGACAATGGTTATCTTCTTGGGTCCTTTTTTAGTTTTTAAATTTTGTTTGTTTGTTTGTTTATTTTTAAAACTATTTTCACTTGAAAATTCACCTAGAAGGCCCTTCTCTAACTAAAGAGGGTGCACCTCTGCTGGGGGTTCACCTAAAAATATGTAGGTATACCACATGAGTTCAAATGAAAGGGTTTTTTAATTCAAAATTTCAAGATAGATTTATAAAAGGGATTTTTTTAATCAAAATTGAAAAAAAAACCCGCAAGTCCATAAAGAAAAAGGGCTCATTTTATTCATGAAAAATTCACAGGTAAGGGGTTTTTTAAATACCCCTTGAACGCACATGATACATAAGGTTTCTTAGTCTTGTACCCCCCGAGGGACACACTAAGGAAGGTGGAATACTTGGCATACTCTTTTGGCATACTTTAGAGTTGATCTAAGTAAGGATTAAACTAGGATAAAATCCTTAATGATTATCCAAGTAATAAAGTGATAGAAAGTCATAGACTAATTCATGTAGGCACTCAAACAAACTTTGAATGGAGAATTATAAAAAAGATTAAAATTAAAAATAATAGCATTATTTGAGGATGGGTTTAGAATACTCTTGGGTAGTTGTATGGTTGGGAAGTCGGTCTCTGTAGAATTGTACTTGTAATGTTGAGAACTTTCATTTTTGCTTCCTATGAACCTAAAAAAAATATTTAAAATCGTCGCCAATAGGTCGTCTCATCAGATAGCCACAACTCATACGCTGGGTCAAACCTAGGTGTCACTAAGCTCGTTATCCTCACGGGGTTAGATTCCAATAGAAATGCCTCCTCTAATGTATTGTGATATGGCATGGGTACTATAGGCAAGTGAGCCAAGTAGCTACCACTAGCTAAGCTATTTAGGAAGTGGCCCACCATACTCCAGAAGGGACAAGGAGTCAAAAACAATATTTCATAGAATGACAATGTAAGTGCATAAGCTCTTGTCCTCCTCCCCTACCCTACAAACTGTTCTTGTGCATTCCTTACTTGATAGAGTCTTCCAATTGAGTAAAGTACACTCATGTCGTCATGTTGTTGTGGGGCCTCTTCTAACATGGACTATAAGAGTCCTATCCCACACTGCCTAAAATAAGTTCTACAATGCTAGCATAAGTGGGATAATGCTATAGAAAACATGAGATATTCATAGCAAAGGCATGGTGTAAGGGGATACAATTGTAAATAGAACATGATTGCAAAGATTGCTCCCCAACATCGCTCCCGCTGAGAGATCCCTGCCCCCTCCGTGGCGCGCAACAAAATCTGGGGTGTTAGCAGCGGAAGTAGCACTTCTTGCGTAGGGTAGAGTCTCCCAATCGGGGCATTGCCCACGGATATTCGGACAAGAGACTAATCCCTCGATTCTTCCAAAACCGAACCCGAAAAAACCTCCCTCGCCCAGCAGACATAGGCGATTTCTCCAAGATATTTTATTCTTTTGTAGTCAAGAGCCTTAACTAACCAAATTGATCCGACCGAACCTGCAAAAGCCACATGGTCAGATCAAGGGAAGAGACTTGCACTTGGATCGTAGAGACCAACGCTTTTTTCCTCAGCAAAAGGCACAACCGTTGATTCTTTTCCATTGAACAAGGGTAATCCGGGATTTACTTCAACTATCGTAACTTAACAGAATTGAGTCTTATTTTAGGGATTCATCAGTCTAGCCTAACCCCATCCAATCCCATGGGTTAGCCAACCACCCAACCACTGTAGTGATAAGATCCATTTAGAAATTTGGTTATGTTTTGTCGAGTACCAGGGAAAAGAGTTCCCAGCCCCTAGCCGCGGCACTTCAAGCAAAGTTCAAGATAGTCACACCACTTATACACCCAATATGAAATTACCTTTTTCACAGATTCAGCTGTCTTTAAAACATTCTTTTAATAAAACCATAGTATCACTGATCATAATCCTCCAAAATATCTAGCTTGAATTCTAGTTTCCAATCATTCCTTCATTGGTGTACCTATGGCATCATTGGTAGTAGAACGCTCACCACTTGCTCACTCAGGGGCCTTTTCGATAGTTCCTAGCTCATAGTACCCAGAAATATAATCAAGTATTACATTAATTTCTTCCCCAGTGTACCTATGGCATCATTGCAACCAGAATGCTCACCACCTACTCACTCAGGGGCCTTTTTGATAGTTCCTAGCTCATAGTACCTAGAAATATAATCACCATAAGAAAGATCCTAATGGACTCTCCGTTGAAGATCAGCAAGATCAACCAACATATCTACATAAAAGAGCCATGGACTCATCCGTTGAAGACCAGCAAGGTTAATCAACCAGATCCATGCCCAAATTCAGAAAACAACTCTAACTCCTTGTTCCATTTTCTTCCTTGATGCACACGTGGGTATCTTCGGTTACCCAGATCCCGAGCACCATATGGTTAGCACCCTCTAGGCTCCTTTTCACAGGTCACCTAGCGCTTCACTCATAGGCCGCTTCCTCGGCCGACCTTGCTACACGCGAGACGTCCTCCGTTGACTCTCTGGTCAGCTATTACAACTTTATCACTTAGGTCTTCACGACTTCATTCACAAGATGGCCAAAATACTTCCCCCAGCATTCTTGACATAAAACAGTCATTTAAAAACAAGTTTCATAAATACAATTTCTAACGAACTCTCATCTTTTCACATTATTCCACATCATTTCTCATTATTTCACATTCTTCTATATCAATTCACATTGCTTATTCCACATCTAGTCACATCTATTCCCATCATCCTTCATCTATTCTCATCTAATCACATCTATTCCCATCATCCTTCATCTATTCTCATCTAATCACATATTACATCTCATCACATCTATCCACATCACATCACATTCATCCACATCACATCTCATCACATCCATTTACATCTATTCAGATCCTCATCACATCACGTCACATCCATCCTCATCACATCTCATCCATTCACATCTACCCATATCTACATCACATCACATCACATCACATCCATTCACATCTACCTAGATCCACATCACATCATCCACCTTACATCTCATCCATCCATTCACATTACATCACATCCATTTATATTCATTCAGATCCACATCTCATCACATCACATCACATCCATCCACATCACATCTCATCAAAACATATTCACATCCATTTACATCTCATCATATCATATTCACATCCATTTACATCTACCCAGATCCACATCACATCCATACATATCACATCACATCTATTCAGATATCATCACATCACATTCACATCCATTCACATCTCATCGCATCCATTCACATCTCATCGCATCCACTCACATCTCATCACATCGATTCATATCTCATCACACCCATTCACATCCCATCACACCCATTCACATCGATCACATTCATTGTATCCACATCATATCATGTACATTCCATCCATATCTATCCTTATCACATCACATTCATTCCATCCATATCACATCACATTCATTCCATCCACATTACGTCACATCCACATCTGTCCACATCACATCTCATTCATTCCATCCACATTACATCACATCCACATCTATCCATATCTCATCACATCCATTCATATCTCATCACATTCATCCATATCCATCTAGTCATTCACATTCACATCTATCCACATCCATCCATTCATTCACATGCACAACATCTATCACTTCACATCTCATTCTCATCCATTTACGTCACATCACATCCATTCACATCCATTTACGTCACATCACATCCATTCACATATCATCACATCTCATCACATTCACATCCACATCCATTTACATCACATCACATCTCATCACATTCACATCCGCATCCATTTACATCACATCACATCTCATCCACATCTCATCACATTCACATCCACATCCATTTACATCACATCACATCTCATCCACATATCATCACATTCACATCCACATCCATTTACATCACATCACATCTCATCCACATCTCATCATATTCACATACACATCCACATCTATTTACATCACATCACATCTCATCCACATCTATTTACATCACATCACATCACATCTCATCCACATCTCATCACATTCACATCCACATCCATTTACATCACATCACATCTCATCCACATCTCATCACATTTACATCCACATCCATTTACATCTCATCACATCTTATCACATCCACTTTTAGTATCATTTTCTACTTTTTGACACCGATAGGACATTTCTAAGTTCACATCTCATCATATCTTATCACATCCACTTTTAGTATCGTTTTCTACTTTTGATATCGATAAGACTTTTCTAAATTTCTAACAATTACTTGGCCTAGTTAAACGTACTTTTTCTCGATAGATATTTTCATATTCTTTCTCAAATTTCTCAAGTGAAATATATTCAATATTCTTCTTTTTGAGTAAAAGATTCATGGGATTTACAAAAATCAATTCTACCCATATTTCTCAATAAAAATAATAATACTCATTCCACTTTTGATAAATACTCATAATTTGAATTATGCCAAAAATTCCTTTTTTACCATTTAATTACTTGCATCTCAAATATCATGGGAATTTCTCTTTTTGCATAAAAATAAATTTATAAAAATTTATTATTTTCTCATAATCAATTAATTATGCATAATTACGAAATTATTTCTCATGAATATGATGAAAATCATTCTTTTTGCATAGGATGTTCAATACTGGAAAATGGTAGGAAGTCCTCTTTTACCATTATGCATAAAAATAAGATATGTATTATTTTCTAAAAATTTTACCAGAGCTTTGCTGCTATACTGATAGTTCTCAAATTTTTCTAAAGAATAAAAGCTTGTAATGAAAATATGATATTATCCCACTAGATTTAGCTAATTCCATTATTTCTTTTTTCCCAAATTGATAGGATAATCTATTTCTCATTTAGAATCAATCAAAGTAGTTTTTAACTACTTATATAAATAATCTAAAAGAATTAACCATTATTTTGTTAACACAAAATCATTAAAATACCATTTTTCTTAATCTCTAGCTTATCAACCTAGAGTTTAGCTTTGAATTAAGAGACTATCATTTTGAGAAGCATCCTTTTTTAAGGGATTTAGCCATTCTTTTAGAGAGAGATATTTACTTAAAGAAAGCATTACAAATAGGCATACATATTAACTTTCTCTTAATTAAGCATTAAGACTTTAAGGGAAAGCTTGATTTGAAATAAAATAATTATTTAGAAAGCTTCTCAAGCTTGAGAGGGGTTGAGAAGAAGAAAGTCATTGAGATAAATTGGAAAAAACCATAAAATTTGACTTTACCTCCAAGTTTTGGCTTGATTCTCTATTTTTAGTAGTGAAGCCCCCGACTAATCAATTGGTCCAACAAGAGGAGAAGAGAAACTCCAAGAGTTGTTGTAGACAGAGAGAGAGCTCCAAGCTTCCAAGAGAGAGAAAAATTTAAGGGATAATAGAAAATATGATTATTTTAATATAATACTACCATGGTTTAGCTCCAATATTTTTTTACAAAATAATAAGGGTCTATTTATAGGTGAGGGAGGTTCTAGAATTTTCCACGTTAAGTTTGACTCAATTTGAACAAGATTTGGACCAGTTTGGCTCCCTTTTTGGTTTGGTTTGATCCAGGAGAGATAAAAATATCATAATTTTTTTGAATAAAAAACCCTTCCACACATTTTAAATAGGTGCCTACCTCAAGAGTCCCCCTCTTCTTACCAAGGTGTAAAAAATGCATCATTATTCTAAAATATCTCATTTTTTTAATAATATCTCATAATTGTTTACTAATAAACCTTGTACTCAGTCAACTCTTCATCTTATGTGAGCATTTACTCATTTTTGGGTATTTTCTTTTATTCTTTTGGATTTATCTCATCCCAACACTTTCATTAATCCAATTGGCCTATTAGAACCTTAATTGGACCATAATCTAAAAATTCCTAAAAATGTAGACCCTTAGGCTAAGGTCCCTTGTACACATTTTCAATTAATTCCTAATGCACCTTGGAAAGTTCATTTTGAACTTCTGTTTCAAGGGAATCCATTTTAGACACTAGGAGGATTTTTATATCCAAAGATATATCAATTTTGGATTATCTCTCTCTAGACATTTTCTCTCTTTAAACCAAAACAGGGTAAAACAAGATCTTTCTTCTATTTCAGAGAGGGGAATAACTACAAGAATAGAAGGGGAGGTTCTTACACCTTTACACCTCAAAAGCTGGAGGGAGGAATCTTACATCCTACCCCACTTAAAAAACGCGAGATGTCCTTATCTCGCAGCTGGGGGATAACTCTTCCACCTTAAGATCCAACTGATTCTGGGGCTCCTTATAGTCCGGTCAACCCACACAGAATCCTGGGATAAAGATCCCTTCTACAAGAAGAACATACAAAACTCATTATCAAAGAAAAATTCATACAGAACATTCATATCCTTAACACAATAATGGTCCATCAGATCGAAAATTCTATCTGAACATTCCCCACCGAAATTTCAGTTATGCAAGTTCTCAATTTATCATTCCTTAATTAGATCCATTAGGTAAAAGGTTAAATAGCAGCAATCTATCAGCACAATCCACTAATCTCATAGTGATTTGGTGAAGTCATAATCATCTTCTAGTTTACTAACATCATCAATGGGATTCTCCCCATTCATCCTCATTGTGGCTTTATTCAACTTATCTTCTTTCAACTAGAATTCAGAAATCATCATCTTTCAATCAGAATCTAAATCAATTCATCAATTCTCAACCAGAATTCAAAAATCATATCAACCAGCATTCGAATTCATCATCTGGATAGTATTTTTGCTTATAATTTCAAGGTCTTAGATTTACTCGTATATATTGTCAGTAAAGAGCTGCAGATATATCCACGGTATATATGGGTAGTCAGGGTCCTTAGAGTTATAAGTTAAACACCATCATATCTAGGCCTCAAGCAAGTCAGGGATTCCATACAATTGCAGTACTTCCATCTGAAGACCCAATTTCCAATTTATGAATCTTCATTCTGAATATCAATTTGTATGAATTTCATAACACAATTACAATCTTTTACTAGTACTTCATAAAATTTTCACATTTCTTGCTTCTCGATTGATCCGCTTTAGCCAATTCGCTCTGATACCAGCTGAAAGATCCCTGCCCTCTCTGTGCAACGAAATATGGGGTGTTAGCAGAGAAAGTAGCACTTCTTGTGCAGGGCAGAGTCTCCCAATCGGGGCCTCATCCACGGATATCCGGACAAGAGACTAATCCCTCGGTTCTTCCAAAATCGAACCCGGAAAAACTTCCTTCGGGCAACAGACATAGGCGATTCCTCCAGGATATTTTATTCTTTCATAGTCACAAGAGCCTTAACTAACCAAACTGATCCGACCGAACTTCTAAGTCACATGGTCAGATCAAGGGAAGAGACTTTCACTTGGATCATAGAGACCAATGCTTTTTTCCTCATCAAGAGACACAACCGTTGATTCTTTTCCATAGAACAAGGGTTATTTGGGATTTACTTCAACTATTGTAACTTAACAGAATTGAGTCTCATTTTAGGGATCCATCAGTCCAGCCCATCCAATCCCATGGGTTAGTCCAACCACTGTAGTGATAAGATCCATTTAGAAATTTGGTTATGCTTTGCCTCGGGTACCAGGGAAAAGAGTTCCTAGGCCCCCTAGCCGATGCTTCAACGAACGTTCAAGATAGTCACACCACTTATACACCCAATATGAAATTGCCTTTTTCACAGATTTAGCTGTCTTTCAAATAATCTTTTAATGAAACCATAGTATCATTGATCATAATTCTCCAAAATATCTAGCTTGAATTCTAATTTCCAATCATTCCTTCATCGGTGTACCTATGGCATCATTGGCACCAGAATGCTCACCACCTGCTCACTTAGCCTTTTCGATAGGTCCTAGCTCATAGTGCCCAAAAATATAATCAAGTATTACATTCATTTCTTCCCCAGCGTACCTATGGCATCATTGGCAACCAAAACGCTCACCACCTGCTCACTGAAGGGCCTTTTCGATAGTTCCTAGCTCATCATATGTGGAAATATAATCACCATAAGAAAGATCCAGATGGACTCCCCGTTGAAGATCAACAAGATCAACCAACAAATCCATATAAAAGAGCCATGGACTCATCCGTTTTTGAAGACCAACAAGGCCAATCAACTAGATCCATGCCCCTCTCAACCACCCCCTCTCCATGAATAATGGATGCTTTGCACATAATGCACAAGTTTATCCAGGAATATGATGAGGTGCCTGAACCCGTCATGGTCATTACTATTTTTTTTTGGATCATCATTATCCTTTTGGAGAAGTACATAAGGATTCTTCAATATAAGGGGCCCATAGTATTTTTTAAACTTACTACCATTAAGGAAACTGACGGTTTCAACTCTGTCAAGAGTCTCAACACGTATAGTATATTGAGAATGTGGTGCCATGGTGTATTAAAGGTTGGAAGTAAGTAAGGTACAAGGTCTGAAAAGATGCAGCGGAGAAGGGATCTCAAGCTCTTGTAAGCACACACACACTCACACAAACCCTAGAAGAGAACACACAAGATGAGAGTCTGAAAATGTTATTGTTCTTCTTCTTCAACAAAAGAGGTCTGCTAAAGAGTGATAAAGTGACTAACACACATACTAGAGAATATACAAGTGGTCCATAATGTGAATATGCTAAAGTGGAGTGGGTAGGTGTGGACTAGTCAGTGTAGTCCAGCTATAGAATCTTTGGCAAAGATATGTCGGTGCCAGCTACCAAACCTGCCATGATGTAAATGTCGAACAATCATGCAAGCACCTCGTGAGTGTCAACTCATGTTAAGCTTGACATCTTAACACTCCCCCTCAAGCTCAACTCTATCTCGTGAACTCCAAGCATATCTCAAAATCTGCGAAGCTTCTCAACTCCCAAGGTCTTCATGATGAAGATGTCAGCGACCTGACCCTTTATGCTGACGTAGGCCACATGATGTTGCCTGCTAAGACTCTCTCCTTGATGAAGTGAAAATGTACCTCAATGTATTTCATCTGTGCATGGAAAATTGGGTTCCTGGACAACTGTATACTGCTAATATTGTCACAATATATGACAATCTTTCTCTCCACATGCAACCCCAAATCAACAAAAGTAGCTTGTGTAACCAAGCTGCCTCACACATTGCCACCGCAGCTCCTTTGTACTATGCCTCTAAACTTGACAAGGCAACCATGGGCTGCTTCTTGCTACTCCATGTCATAGCAACACTCCCCAATGAAAACATAAATCCATTGGTAGATCTCCTGTCTCAGATGCTACCGACCCAATTTGCATCTATGTACCCATATAGCTCCAATGGTACACCTACTGCATAAAACAATGCATAATCAATAGTGGCCCTCAAATACCAAAGTGTGCGTCGCACACTGTGAAGATGATTTGCACGGAACCTACATAAAAGAGCTCATTAAGCCAACAATGTAACTCAAATTTGGCCTGCTGATCGTGACATAGATCAAACTCCCCACAATCTTCATGTACATAGTGGGGTCCTCCAACACATAACCTGCATTCACATGAACTTTCCATTTTGATCTAATGGCACTGAGATTGGCTTACAACCAGCCATCCCATACTTGGACAACATGTCCAATACATATTGTCTCTGTGATAGCCAAATACCATCAGGTGTGCAAATGACCTCAATGCCCAAAGAGTAACGCAGATCTCTCAAATCCTTTATGTCAAAATTCCTTTTGAGAAGACTTTTCACATGCTCAATCTCTTCCAAGTTGTCACCCCCAACAATAAGATCATCTACATAGATGGTGATGATCAGAATACCCTTATCACTCCTGTGCACATACAAAGAGTGATCTACATCTGCCATATGAAAACCAATAGTGACAAGATACTTAACAATCTTGTCATACCATGCTCGTGGAACTTGCTTCAGCCCATAAAAGGCCTTACGAAGCTTACATACATACTCTGGGTGACCTGTATCCCCTTAAAACCAAGTGGCTGATCTATATACACTTCTTCTTAAACGTCACCATGCAAGAACACATTTCTTACATCCATCTGATGTAAAAACTGGCCTTTAGCTGTAGCCATTGCAATCACAGCTCTTAGAGTTACCATCTTTGCAACCGGGGAAAACGTCTCCTCATAATGAATCCCATGTGTCTGCGCATATCCTTTGGCTACCAATCTAGCCTTGTACTTGCTTATGCTACCATCACTGTTATGTTTCACCTTATACACCCTTTTACATCCAAAAGCTTTCTTTGGTGAAAGCATGATAAGGTGAACTGAAAACCTGTGTCCTAGACAATGGTTTACAACTGGTTATGAAACACTTTTATGGAAAGTTAGAGAATCAAAACATAGTTGTTTAAACTTGTTTCACATTTATTATATCTAAAAGGCACTAGATAAATTGCTATATACATCTTATGATGATATTAAATCCACTAATATTGGTTTTCTTCAAGTGTGGTAGTAACCAATGCAACTGGTAGAAAGTGTACCACCTTATCATGCTTTCACCATCTTGCCTTCAAAAAATGGCACCAAACCCCAAGTATCATTTCCATACAATGCATCCATCTCCTCATCCATAGATTTCTCCCAATACAAATTTCCAATAGCCTCATCAAAACATGTGGCCTTTATAACTTGCACAACTTTTTCCATGTTAACATAGTGATGTGCCGCATAACCATCGTATGTCAACCTCTGCACATGGTTTTTGACTCCTCTAGATCTTTGTAACTTTGGATTCATGTCTTCCAAAGCCTTCTTTACACTAGGTGTCCTCATTGCTAGAATCCCAAGCTCCTGATCAAGGCTCGTCTCTGAGCCATGTAAGCATAATGATGTGCCACATAACCATTATAAGTCAACCCCTGCACAGGGTTTTTGACTCTTCTAGATCTTTGTAACTTTGGATTAATGTCTTCCAAAGCCTTCTTTACACCAGGTTTCCTCATTGCTGGAATTCGAAGCTCTTCATCAAGGCTCATCTCCAAGCCATTAGACTCTCCATCAACAAAATAATGCCCTGCATAAATATTAAGCACACCAAGGGGCTTAACCACTTTCTCTTTACCTTTATGTGATGTACCAACTACATTTCTAGGACTGGTTTTAAGACGGAGCCTGCCACTCCATGGTCTATCAACAACACCGTTGTATGCCAGGACTTTCCTGGTCCACTCAATGACTGTGATTGTTCATGACTTGCATTCTGTGCAGCCATATTTCCACTTACATCAGCCCACAACATCTTTTCTAGCAGCATACCAGCTACTCATCTTATCAAATATAACATCCTTGCTTACCCTCAATTCACGTGTAGCAAGATTATAACATCTATATCCCTTTTTCTCAAGGGAATACCCAGTAAACACACAAGGATTTACCCAAATCATTGTTTCTATTGTAATTTCTCCGTGTAAGGACTCAAAATTGGGATAAAAATAAAATATGCACCACTAGGACGTGCAATATGCATGCGGATGACACTTATTTTTAAAGAAGACCCAAGCCCAACAAGAGGCAAGGGAAAGACGAAAAAAACTTCAACAACATCAGGAATCAAACCTTGGACCTATTGCACAAGCTTATGTTGGAGAGGTAATCGACAACATGGAGGATCACATCCTAGCTCTTAGAACACCCATTGAGCTACCTAGCTCCTATGGTAAAGTGTTCTATAATTCTATGCTGCTTGACATGGGTGCTAGTCACAATCTACTCTCCTTTGCTACATGGAATCAATTGGGTAAACCTCAACTTGAAAAGTCTAACATAAGAATAGAGGGTATAAGTGCCAAAAATGCCAAATTACTTGGTTTGCTTGGAACTATCATCTATGGTGGTAACAGGCACTTGGTTGGCAGCTTTTTGGTCATGCCCATACAAACTTTAAAAGAACATGTCGTTCTTGGATGGACGTGGATGATAGTAGCTCAATGTGGAATTTAGTGAGCCATAAGAAGTGTCACGATGGCAAAAATTTTAATGACCACTACACTTCTACACTCCACGAACATTTGCTCCACATCAAATTCATTGGACCACCAAACAAGCATTTAAATGCCGCAATAATAAAGCTTCAACATTGACAAGTTCTTCAATCCCTAGTAGTCGTATCCTTGTATCTCTACACGGTCAAGGTGTCAATGACTCGGAAATTCTTTCAAAGGCTTAGTAGACTATCTTAAGGATTCCCCTTTTTAGGTTTGGGACCTTACATATTGGAGAGGTAGAACGATGCACGTCTGAATCTATGATCGAAGCATGTATATAATTGGGATATTAAATCCCCTTGGGACAGTCTTCTTTTGTGTTGGAAGATGAAAAGTGGAATCTAGTATGTAGTCTACTTAACAAGGACTTGTAAAGCCAGACATAGAGTTTGTAACTGGGTGAAGGATGGTTGTAAACTTTTTCTAGAAATATATTATATATACATATCTATAGTTCCCAAAAAAAGAATTAATCTCTCTTAAAAAAAGAAAAAGATAAAAGGCAATGATCCATGACTTCTAAGTTTCATCAAGGTAGCTTTTACACAAAAGCCCACAATCTATATACAAATAAGCATGCGAATGTTCATTATATTTACAATTACATGCTAGTTTCATTGTGGGCACATCGTACATGGATGGCTACATGTTAACGGTCTGAAGGCGACCCTAATGGAGACATGACATTGTTGTAAGAGAACATTATGTCGTTGTAGCTCGCTCTTTCTTTCTCTTTCTAACCTTCTCTCTCTTTCTAACCTCCCTCCCCCCCCCCCCTCTCTCTCTCTCTCTCTCTCTCTCTCTTACACTCACTCTCTCTCTAACTCTCTTTCCCTTTCTCTAACTCTCTTTACCTTTATCTAACTCTGCCTAACTCTCTTTCTTTGTCTTTTTAATCTTCTCTCTCTCTCTCTCTTATCAGATATATATATATATATATGTATAAAGTAGTATTATATATATATATATATATATAGAGTATTAAAAGAGTAGTAGTATAGTGTAGAAGAAGAGAAGAAAGGAGTAGCTGCCGGGTGTGGTACCTAAAAGTCTATCTCTCAAATAAGATATAGAAAAAGAAAAGTGGCATCTCTCAAATAAGAATCAATTATAAGATATAGAAGAAAGAAGAAGTTTCATCATGGGTGGGTACATCATACATGGGTGGCTACATGTTAACGGCCTGTAGGCGACTCTAATGGAGACATGAGTCGTTGAAACATGCGCCAAAATCCGCGAAATTATTTGCTGAGAAAAGTCGGAATCATGGAGACCCATACGCTAACGGTCTAGTCCGTAGCAGACGTTGTTGTAACGTGTTTCAGTCTCTGTTGATCCTTTTTCGTTGGCATGCAGAGAATGTTCGCCAAACTTATGATTAAATTTTGACTGGATATTATTAACTCAGGAAACACAAAAACAAACAATTAATTTGAGCAGGTATCATGTTAACCTTACATGAATCCTTTTCAATATATATTCATCATTGGTTGAAGAGCAAAAGATAATTCGGAACAAGCTTGAAATTTTCATTGGAATTGGAATATAACTAAAGCTTTAAATTTTCGAGAAGTTTCGACTCTTCCTTGTCCCACCATTTTGAGAAGGACTTGCCAAAATGTGAAGAGGCCAAACCTAGCTTTTCTTAACTATGATCATTGATAGTAAATACCCCTCTGCCTATGTGTGTGTGTGTGTGGGGAGAGAGAGAGAGAGAGAGAGAGAGAGAGAGAGAGAGAGAGAGAGATATTAGTGATAGTACTACAAGACTTCAAAGTTAATTAGAACTCAAGAGAAGGCTCATCGGCTCAACTATCAAACAACCACCAATAAATAGAAACAAAATTTAAATAATGCTTTAAGTCAAGACTCAAGGCTCATATAATTGAAAAAGGGTAGTCGTTTTTTGTAAGGTACACTTATTTTGCTTTATGCCTAATGTGAAGTTGCCCATGACGAAAGGATCATAGCCTTTGCAGACCCTATTTACATCATGACAGCGGTTGGTGTTTGCACCATTGTTCACAAAATGCATATTTTACAACAAATGCAAAAACCCTTCTAGCTATGATCTCGATCTCAATTTTTTTGCATGAATAAAAAATTGTTTCCATATATTAAGGAGTTTTACACAAAGCGTTGAAAGACCTTATAGCATAAAAATTCAAATGTATCTCACTGAAATGAAATGTTCAAGAGGAAAAGAAACAATTACAAATTCCACAAGAGACCAAAGCAGGGAGGGGTAAAATTAGAGAGTGATAGGGAGTCCGAGCCACTACATATAAAACTAAATTACTATTTCAAAGCAATGAGAATAACAACGAAAATATCTATTATCACAAAGAATATAGAGTGAAACAAGGGCTCATATTTTGAAAATAAAATATGACCTCTTTTCAATTATGATCAAGGCCTTGTAAGGGCTCAATATGTTATTATTCTTAATGTCGGCTATGTTTAAGGTATTTCAAAAAATGTTTCATGTCTTATAATAGCACATTTATGGCACCACAAAATAGAGCTTCAATACATCTTAACAGGTTGCACATCATGCCAATCACATAAAAGATAAGCACACTAAGGAATTACTTCTTTGTTTCATTCGAGAGGCTAAACTTTTAAAATATTTGAAAAGGCCCACATGGAATTTTCTACATAAGATTCCAAACACTCACACCACTGAGCAAGCAATTTGATAAACACACTTTAGCCTTCACCATCCACAATTGTCTCACTCAAATAAGGAGCTTGATACACTTAGAAAATTCAAGTATCAAAAAGTGGTAATGATGCAAAACATTAGCACGATTTATAATATATGGGGAGATGCTAATGGTAGACATTTATTGTTTTAAAGAGAGAATGAGTATTTCCATTTTTTTGTTTTAAAGAGAGAATGAGTATTTCCATTAATTGTCATATAATTAAGTACTATAAAACCCAAGAGCATCTTTTATATGTTCAAATTAAAAACATGAAGTGTCAAGAATATGTTGTAATTAAATATCTAAAACATGAAGTGTTGAAAGAGTGTTATAGTTTAATATCTAAAACATGAAGTGTTAGAAGCATGTTGTAGTTAAATATATAATACATCCCAAGAGAACCACTATATGGAATCCTAGTGTAGCATGTAGCATGCATGTTTTTTTTAACTTTAAACAGAAATGTTAGGAAAGTTATACTTGCAGGAAATTCATAGGTAGAAGGTGCGCAAGGAAACGTTGTTGTTTTGAGCACCCTATGTTGTATGAACATTCTACAAGTGCTAGTAAGCTTTGTACTACCTATAAGGGTAGAGATGCAACTTCTTAGGATCTTATGACACCTTGTAGAAGAATTACTCAAACTGAATAAAATTGTATATGATTTCCTTTATAGTGCATTCAAATGTGTGTGTGTGTGTGTGTGTGTGTGAGAGAGAGAGAGAGAGAGAGAGAGAGAGAGAGAGAGAGAGAGAGAGGTTCTAGTAAATATACCTCCAAGGAGATAATAAATGGCTTCAATTCTAACCTACCTATGCATGATGGAGGAGAGAGAAAAAGGTAAAGGAAGGGGAAGATGCTAAAACATATTTTTTTATTTTTAAAATAAAAAAAAAGCTTGAGTCAACCATGATTCCAATATGCTACTAAATCTCACCTGTCATAAAGGCAAGCCAATAAGCACACATTTGACGGATGCTTCTGTCCATTTAAATTGTGTACACATCAAACTTGATTTGCTACTACAAATCACTTTCAAGAAACTATGGTCCATGCCAATGGGGTTTAGCCTAAGTTCTTACACCTCAAACCTTTGCATTGTGAGGTTTGAACCTTACTCCTCTTTAGAATTAATATTTCTTAGTAGATTTAGTTGATGCATGTGAAGTGCATGGTCCCGTATGCTAGGCAGGTGCCGATTAACGTCGTGTGTATGCACACTGGTGACCCACATGGAGAGAGGGAATGGGAACATGCGGTGGAAGAGAGCTCTGGCAGTTGGGGGGATTGGGAGCTGGAGGACCTTAAAGACATGAAGCGTCTGCACGAAGTACAAGACAAGGAGAGGGAGGGAAAGAGGATACTTCCCACCTAGATTGCAGCGAGGGAGGGAAAGAGGATACTTCCCACCTAGATTGCAGCGAGGCTCAATGCCCAAACTCAGAAGTCACAGCCGAGTGCATGCAAGGTATGCATAAGAGTCTCCCTGGAGTGCCTCTTCTCAATGTGTAGCGTGATTGTATTCTATTCTGGCAAGCCCCTATCCAAGGTCGATCTAGGCAAGTGGTTGCAAGAAGATATATTTCATGATAAGGTGGTATCCCTGATAGGGCCTCTAGTTACCCTGATAGGGCAGAGGCCCTAACACATTTGGTGACCCACTGTAAGGTTCCTCCCTTTAAAAATGGGAGAAACACTTAAGATAGTCCGCTAAGTCTTATCTTGGAAAAATTTCCTTTCATCGACACCTTGACCCTGTAGAGATTCAAGGATACGATTCATAGGTATGACCTAGCTCTATCCCACAGGAGGAGCGTGATTTTCTAAACATCAAATCACCCATAGGGTAATTGATCAAAAATTGGGCAGCTACTAGACTTGATTTCTAGAGACAACGCTTTTTTCCTCATCTTATGCAAGGCACAGCCGCTGGCCTAGTCTTCTAGAATAGAGTTGCCCAAGAACCTAACTATCTAACGTAGGGATTTCACTTAATCTGTTGGAAAGCTACTCGACTAATCGGGTCCACCCGTCCGTAGGATGGTGCCGTCAGGGCATTCTATCCTCCCACTTTCCACCCTACTCACGCATCAATTTGTTTTCTAATTAATACTACCACACAGTTTGACATAAATAAACATATTCCTTAATTAGGGTCCTTCTTCACAAGGTTCGTTAAAACATCCTTCTTACACAATACAATCATACCAACGACAAGATGTAATTATATAAAAAGTTTATACATGAATCCATTTCCATACAAGCCAAGCCGGCTCTCTTATTCTTATTCTGCCGATGATCTAGAATTCGGCCTTCCAGCCTCTACATGCTGGGCAAAACCCTACGGGACCATACACCTCATCGTCGGCCGCTCTGGCGAGGACTCAAGCCGGCCTGTCGCCCTCTCAGGCTCCATCGCTCGATCCTCCCGCCCCTCAGAGGGATGTCTGCACACTAGGGTGGGCTTATTTACCGCACTAGCCTGGGCCCTTAGAACTAGGCAGCCTCATAATCTCTCGCCTCAATCGGCGATCCTTATTCTCCCAAAGGTATGAGGGATACCTTGGGCCATTCCCGGGCTTTGCTAACGACGTCGCCCGGCTACACAAGCACGGAACGGAGTTAGCGTTGAAGCCAAAAAAAATCTTGAATTCTAAAGATAACAACTTCAATGCAATTTTCTAAATATAGCATTCACAATTCATGAAGAAAACAATTTCAACGCAATTTATCGAATACAACATCACATAAGTCGTTACTTCATATAATTTTTATGTCGTCATTTTAAAAGGAAAAGATACCAATCATTAATACTAATTTAAGGAGAAATCTCTTCTTTTGAAAATCAACCAAGCTAACCTGGCCACCGTTTCCTTGAGGGGCTTGAAAAGGGAGGCAATGAACAACTGCTAAGAGCTCCAAATCATGGGTGGCATAGTTTGCTTCATATTGCTTCAGCTTGCGGGAAGTATAAGTGACGGGTTTGCCTTCTTGGCCTAAGACACCACCAAGTGCTAGACTACTAGCATCGGTAACCACTTCAAATTCCTTGGAGAAATCAGGAAGCTTTAAGACTGGGGCAGAAGTAATAATGACTTTCAGCTGATCAAAGCTGTTTTGATGGATTGGCAGCCACACTATTTTGCAATCCTTCTTAAGAAGATCTGTCAAGGGTGCAGCTACCAAGGCATAATCTTTGATAAAAATCCTATACCAACCCGTGATTCCCAAGAATCCACAAACTTCACGAACTGATTTAGGGGGTGGCCATTCTAGAATATCCTTGACCTTGGCAGGGTCTACTGAGATGCCATCTTTGGAGACGATGAATCCAAGATACTCAATTTGATGAGTAAAGAAGGTACATTTGCTCTTCTTGGCATAGAGTTTGTGTCTGCGTAGCAATTGCAGAACTCTACGCACATGCTCCTCATGCTCTTCCATTGATTTGGAGTAGATTAAGATGTCATCAAAGAAAACAAGCACAAATTCATCCAGGTAAGGACGGAATATATCTTGCATTAGGCAGTTGAAGGTTGCAGGAGCATTGGTTAACCCGAATGACATTACAGTAAACTCATAGTGGCCATAATGGGTATTGAAGGCTGTTTTGGGTATATTTGCTTCCTTGACTTTGATCTGATAGTAACCAGACCTCAAATCTATTTTGGAGAAGACTTTGGCCCCATGAAGCCTGTCAAGAAGTTCGTCGATGCGAGGGATAGGATACTTATTCTTGACAGTGACTTGATTTAGCCCTCGATAATCTATGCAGAGACGGAGGGTCCCGTCCTTCTTTTTTTGGAAAAGAACAGGTGCTCCCCACGGAGAGCTACTGGGGCGTACAAATCCTTGTTCAATGAGTTGGGAAAGTTGCTCCTTAAGTTCAATGGCTTTAGGAAGGGACATTTTATAGGGAGTTTTTGAGACGGGTTGAGCTCCAGGGATCACCTCGATTTCATGGTCGACTTCTCGAGGAGGCGGTAACCCTGTAAGCTCGTCAGGGAAGATGTCAGAGAATTCTTGGAGCCAAGAGGGTTCTGTCTCCATACTAGGTTCAATGACTTTGTTGAGTTTGACTAAGAAAACTTGCTGACCCTTACGTGTTCCCTTGAGAAGATGTCTTGCCTTGACTACCCTAGACTTAGGTTTTCCTGTGATCCCCTGAACAGATATTACTTGGCCATGCTCATTTTCAAAAGTGATACTCCCCTGGTTACAATGAATGCTAGCTTTGTTTGCAATTAACCAATCCATCCCAAGGATTCCATCATAAATTCCTAGTGGCAAGACTCTAAAGTGACCATGAGTTTGCTCATTACCCAGCTCAAAATCAAGGTTTCCTATCGAGTGGCGAGATACTACTTCTTTTCCACTGGCTAACTCTACAATCATTTTTCTAGCTATTTTTTGACTCAAGTTTAATTTTTGCAAGCACCTAGGAGAAAGGAATGAATGGGTACTGCCACAATCAATCAAAAGCTGAAATGGCTTACCGTGATGAGTGGCGGGGGCTTGGATTACACCAAATTGTTTATTCGGACCTTGGTGTTCTACCGCCGCATGGACGGTGGCGCGCTCTTCTTCAGCCATTTTCAAGGTCGGTTCTTCACTTATAACACAGGCAGTTCTAGCAACTGTTCCTCCGCAGCCTCTGCCACGGCCACTGCCTCTTGCACCTTGGTGGGTAGGGGTTCCACGGCCTTGATTTCCTCTGTTACTTTGGGGAAATGATGTTGCCATCTTGGGACAGTTGGCTCTAAAGTATCCCGGCTCATTGCACTCAAAACACAGAGGGCCTTCTCTGGAAGAAGCAGCATACGAGCGGGGGGCAAAAGAGTTGCCTTGTCACCCTCTGTTGTAGTAGGGGAAATTCTGTTGAGGTTTCTTGTAGGGTTGATCTCTAAGGTTTGCCTCAGGGTAAGATCTCTTTTGATTCTTTGGTTTGTTAGCCTTCATTTCTTTCACAAGGGGCTTTGCTCGTATGAGAGCATCCTATAATGTGCTTGGCCTCATTGCTTCAAGGTGGGAATCTAGGGGTTCATTTAACCCTTGGCAGAAACGAGCCACTTGCTGGGAAGTAGTCATAGCTGGGGCATACTTCCGAAGGATAATAAATTTGGAATAGTAGTCCTCAAGAGTTAAGCTGCACTGTCTAAGACTAAAAAACTCATTCATCTTTATGGACTCATGGGATGGAGGAAGATATCTTTCCTTCACTGCCTGCTTGATGTCTTCCCACGTTTGAGAATGCTCAGTGACTTCCTTGTCACGGCACCACTGTTTCCACCAGAGTTTAGCATCTCCAATGAGGCGAAACCGTGCGAGCATAGATTGATTTGCTACTCCAGTACCGGCAGCACAGCAGAGAAATAATCGTCCATCGCCTCAATCCAGACTTCAGCATCCTTCTCAACCTTTGAACATTCTCCTTAAAAGGAGGGAGGTTGCATTTGCTTGAGCAGGAGCTTCTTCTCCTGGGTATCGGTATAAAGCGCATTGGGAGGTGGAGGGTGGTCGTCCTGGCCATCATTGTAAAAACAATTTTTAAGATTACAAGATTCATATTTGCACAACGCTTAATTTTTGGAGAGTAAAACATTGAAATTATTTTATTTCCAAATATTTACAAGGACAAGTTTTATTACAAAGATCTGAGACTAATATAATTAGTCTTATTTGACATCAAGGGAAATTCCTAGGCTTGACTATGACATAAGGGTAGAGCGGTCCACATATGTGAAATATGGGGGTTCCGCTGTAGTTTCTAAGACTCTAAAAACTGATGGTAAGGGTGGTAAACTCTGGATTGGGGTAGATCCCAACACCGCTACTCTATCAGCAGGTAAGACCTGCATCACTTTGTCATACACCCAATGATCGTGAGGTATGCGAACCCCATCTATAGTCACCGAGGTGTCGGCCCTGGGGGTACCGACGAACCAAAATAAGCGGATCATCTTCAGCTTCTCAATCCAACGAATCCGCTTAAGGTCGGTGGTGAGGTTCCCAATCTGATCTGCTCGGATGAAGAAGTATCTCAGCCCATGACTCCAGAAATCTCTACCCCATCCTCTCTGAATACGAGAGAAATGAGGGAGGGATATCTTCTCTAATATCTGCACCATGGTGTCGCGGAACTCGAAATTCGAGGAGTGACTAGCAGTCTCGAAGATGCATTGGAAAACTAGAAATTTGGAGTAGGCATCTTCCTCTTCCTACAATCATTCAAACACCAATTTAATTTATTTGTTTTAGAAGGATGTCTTTACTAATTAGCATTATGTTAGGTAAAACATTTATTGCAAAACAATCCTTAAGTGACAATCCCTAGGAGCTAAGATCGGCTCTGATACCAATTGTAAGGTTCCTCCCTTTAAAAATGGGAGAAACACTTAAGATAGTCCGCTAAGTCTTATCTTGGAAAAATTTCCTATTCATCGACACCTTGACCCTGTAGAGATTCAAGGATACGATTCATAGGTATGACCTAGCTCTATCCCGCAGGGGGAGCGTGATTTTCTAAACATCAAATCACCCATATGGCAATTGATCAAAAATTGGGCAGCTACTAGACTTGATTTCTAGAGATAACGCTTTTTTCCTCATCTTATGCAAGGCACAGCCGCTGGCCTAGTCTTCTAGAATAGAGTTGCCCAAGAACCTAACTATCTAACGTAGGGCTTTCACTTAATCTGTTGGAAAGCTACCCGACTAATCGGGTCCACCCGTCCGTAGGATGGTGCCGTCAGGGCATTCCATCCTCCCACTTTCCACCCTACTCACGCATCAATTTGTTTTCTAATTAATACTACCACACTGTTTGACATAAATAAACATATTCCTTAATTAGGGTCCTTCTTCACAAGGTTCGTTAAAACAGCCTTCTTACACAATACAATCATACCAAGGACAAGATGTAATTATATAAAAAGTTTATACATGAATCCATTTCCATACAAGCCAAGCCGGCTCTCTTATTCTTATTCTGCTGATGATCTAGAATTCGGCCTTCCAGCCTCTACATGCTGGGCAAAACCCTACGGGACCATACACCTCATCGTCGGCCGCTCTGGCGAGGACTCAAGCCGGCCTGTCGCCCTCTCAGGCTCCATCGCTCGATCCTCCCGCCCCTCAGAGGGATGTCTGCACACTAGGGTGGGCTTATTTACCGCACTAGCCTGGGCCCTCAGAACTAGGCAGCCTCATAATCTCTCGCCTCAATCGGCGATCCTTATTCTCCCAAAGGTATGAGGGATACCTTGGGCCATTCTCGGGCTTTGCTAACGACGCCGCCCGGCTACACAAGCACGGAATGGAGTTAGCGTTGAAGCCAAAAAAAATCTTGAATTCTAAAGATAACAACTTCAATGCAATTTTCTAAATATAGCATTCACAATTCATGAAGAAAACAATTTCAACGCAATTTATCGAATACAACATCACATAAGTCGTTACTTCATATAATTTTTATGTCGTCATTTTAAAAGGAAAAGATACCAATCATTAATACTAATTTAAGGAGAAATCTCTTCTTTTGAAAATCAACCAAGCTAACCTGGCCACCGTTTCCTTGAGGGGCTTGAAAAGGGAGGACTGGAGCCGCATTGGGTGCATCTCCGGGTGCATCTCCCCCCATCTCGTTGTTACGTGTTCCTCTTGAGGCAATATTTTGTCGTCTCCGGGATGAGGCCATCTTAGGCGTCGCCTTGTAGAGCTCGTTGCTGCGATTGAAACGCTTCAGTCGGATCTGAATTCTGAGCTCGTCACCGTACGAGCAAAAGAATATGGCACACGAACCCTCGCTTGAGTCAAAAAACCCTTACTAAAGTCTACGCAAATGGGGGGGGGATTGTGAGATGTCCTTAAGGGCAAAGGCAAAAACGTGGAGAGGGCTGGGAGGGGTAGCTGCAAGCCTCTCTGTAAGTCTATTCACACGGGGGGGGAGAAGAGTTAAGGACACTGGCCTCTAGCAAGGGGGATGGAGAAAAAGTGGCTTATCTGAAAAGAGCCAAATGAGGGGGGTGTGAGAGGGGTGGCTGTAAGGGCGGCTGTACTTGCAGCAAGTACGCTACACAGGGACGGACGACGGTACGGACGGCAGCACAACAAGGCATACGCTACATAGAAATGCGTGCCGACTGAGGAGCACCTCGGGGGTTTATATAGCTGAGGGGTGAGGGTACGGGCGCTGCGCAAAGCAAGGACGAAAGGACGGTGTACCTTCAAAGGCTATGGATTAGTGGCCTGCATGGGTCTAGGGGAAAGGTACGGTGTCGGTTGTCTGGGAAAGGAGTGGTACGCATGTACCTTATCTAGTCTGGGTGTCCACCTAAGGGTACACGTGGACCATACAGTGGGCGGTCGTCCTTTGGTTCTTGGGCGGCCATTGTACGGGCGCCCTAGTAAGTGTGTACGGATCAAATTTTGGGACGGGGTACCCAAATTTGGGACGCCTGCCTCGATTTGCGTGTCGGACCGTCCCGGGGGGCGAAATTTTTTTTTTGTCCGGGAGGTTCTCTTGGTCGCAGGGGTTCAGACCGTTCGTCAATCGGACGTGCGGTCGTGCATTTATTAAGGTTTAAAGGTCGCCGTTTTTTAACTAAAATGATTGAAATTAGCGTATAGGCTTGATCCGGTGTCCGTTTTGGATGCTGTAAAATCCTATATTAGGGTAAAATCGTGCGCAGATTCCAAATTTGGGCTCAAAATTTGAAGATTCTAAGTAGAAATGACTCAAATAATCAAATCATTGATATTTATACCATAAAAACTCATAATTACATGGACATTTCTTTATTAGTGAAGATGGGTACGTTACACAAAATGTCTAGAATCTTCTTTTGGTGCTGAAGACCAGTGGTTGATGGGTGCATTGCTGTGAATGGAGGCTGCTCGATGTGGAATTAGACACAACGCTACAGGAAGGGGAAGCCATCGCAATCATAACAGGCTTCGACATTGCCTACTCACTTAGAGAGCTCGCTCTGAGGCTTCAGCATTGTTTACCTTGCGAAATGTAGCACTGCTCAAAGAGGAGGTCGAGGTGACAGTAGCCATGTCTTCACAGGAATTCTCCTCAGCTTGAGACTTTGCTTGTCTGTACTTTTAACTACGGAGGTGGTGCTATAAGTGGATGACTGGAGATGTTCTCGTTGTTCTTCTCTTGACAGTGGAAATGGATTGGAGGCCCTCTATTTTTCTAGTTGGGCGCACAAGGCAAGTACAAGTTTGATTTTGATGATGATGTGAAGTGCCTTCGACAGACCCGCAACTACAAGATTTTGACCGGCAGAGAGTCCACCTGGCAGACCATGGGGTGGACAGTGAGGCTGAGAATGGCACACCAACTAAGCCAAAATGGAGTGGAGTCAGAGATCTACCTAGAAATTGGATGAACCAACACGCGGCCACAATCCAAGTAGCTTGATGTAATTGGATGGGTAGATAGACTGAGCGATTAATGCCCTATCCCTAGGAAGCCACACTTAGATGTGGCTAGACGGATTCTCAGGTACATAAATTCCACAGCTGATTATGGACATTTCTATGAGGCTGGTATAGAGATACAGCTACATGGGTACACAGATACTGATTGTGGTTGCAGACAAGAGATCTACCAATGGTTTTCTGTTCTCATTTGGGAGTGTTGCTGTGAGTTGGAGTAGTAAGAAGTAGCCAACAATTGCCTTGTCAAGTACAAAGGCAGAGTGTAGTACAGGAGGGTTGCTGCTATGGTATCTTGTGAGGTAGCTTGGTTTTAGAAGCTACGTGGTGATATGAGTGAGCCCGTGGATAGGGAAGTTTTCATTTATTGTGACAACATGAGTAGCATACAGCTTGCTAGTAACCTAGTACACCATGCTAGAATGAAACACATTGAGGCACATTATCACTTTGTGAGGGAGAAGGTTCTAGCAGGTGAAGTAGATTTGGTATATGTCAGCATAGAGGATCAAGTGGCTGACATCTTCACAAAGGCATTGGGCATAGAGAAGCTCCACAAGTTTAGGAGATTACTTGGAGTATAGTGTGTGGAGTTGAGCTCGAGGGGGAGTGTTGAGATATCGAGCTCAACTAGTGCTACGGCGGACATTGATGACCCGCTTGGGTGATAGATTCCACACTTATGTCACTGGCACAGTTGGTTCGATTATGATTGATATGCCACTAGTGGTGGCTGGTAGACTATATGACAGCCACTTTGGAGTACTAAAGTTATGGCATAGTTATAGCGCCAGCTCATATAGTCGGGTTCACTCTATAGACCGACTACTTTGTATGTTGTTGTATGAGAGTACTTTCCCTTCATGTATGTACTCTTATCTTTTAGTTATATGGTTGTAGAGAAGATAGAAAAAAATTCAGCCATGCATCTTTCTCTTGTGTCTTGCACTCTCTTGTGTGTGTGGTGGGTTTGTTGGAAGGAACTTAAGCTCTCTCTCTCCCCCACATTCTCTTTAATGTTGTAGTTATTTTGATGTGAAGAAGGTGGGACATGTTCTCCATGCGTGATTGTGTGCTATTTTTGTTTTGTGTTCACACGATGGAGAGCAAAGCTGGTGGGAAACAAATGGCAAGAAGAAAGAGCAATTGAGTGTTTCTCAAGGATCGTAACAAAGAAATTGTGGAGAAATTTAGTCCTCCAATGAATGATGAGTTGAAAGAGGATTTTGGAGATGGGAGTGGGATGGATGAAATAGGCTTATGGAGATGGGAGTGGGATGGATGAAGGGGGGGTGGTGTTCACAATCCAAAAATGGGATTGATCATGGTGAAGGATATAGATTATGCAACATAAGGTGGATTAAACCACACTAAGAACTCCATAAGAGAGAGAGAGAGAGAGATTGCACGCTCAACACTCAATTATATTGCTCTATTGCACTCAGAATGAACCATACAATGATATAGGCTTCCTAGCCTTATCCCACTTTACATGTCATCATCCATGTGGCAACTCCTTTTCCACTCTTTTGGTCAACACTCACACACCATTCAATATTAAATGTGGCATTCCTATCTTGCCACAATATCTTGTACCTCTAGGGTGCTTTCCCACATACACACAACACCATGATTACATCTCTCAACACCCCCTCTTAATCGAGGTATTCCACAACTCACCCATCACCCATCAATGTAGCATTGCACAATCGCAATCGCTACCTCTCAACACTCCCCCTAAATGATACACTGGAGTGTCCATCAAACAAACATGTGTGTGCGTGTCCACCATCTTAGACACCAAGTCCATTTTGAGCCGACTCGCTCACAGCGGAACCACTAAGTCCACTTTGAACGTAGAAGTTTGGGTGCGAACCAACCCATGTGCATGCACCTCACATGTGCATCGCTTATGCACACAACACGCGACAATAATTTTGAGCTTCTAGGTGAGCTCGGGTAGGGCAACCCTCATACCATGTGTGATTTAAAAAAAAAATCCTCGTTTTGAGCTTTAAGCTCGGGTACGGTTACCCTTCTCATTCATGGGTGAGAGAAAATACAATGCAATAACCACCAAAAACTAACTCCCATGACCATCATATGCCTCATCATGGGCATTGTATTTCATAATCATGTCTCGAGCTTGCCTTGGCCTTGGTGATGCATACACTTCTTTATGACCACCTTCATATGTCCAAGTATGCCTCCACTAACCATAGATGTAATTCACCACACACATTTATATCAAATGCATGTGAACGATCTCTTAACATTGTGTGTGTGTGTGAATGAACTTTTAACTAAATAGAGGTTTGGGTTTATTAAAATAAATAAATCAAGGAGACATTGGATGGCGGCATCTGCACAGTGCACGCGGAATAGCTCTCCTCTATGCGACATTTACTACACACCAGACAAATGTCTCAATGGCATCTGCAACAGCGCAGGGTATGTAGCTTCCATCTTCACTCCCTCCAGGGGGGTCTAGATTACGTGCTCATCTCCTTCTCCATGCTACTGTACACACATAGTCCGCCTTAGCTTCTCCCAAAGCCTCCTCCAACTTCTACAACTTGATGTGCCTCTGCAAAATTAACCTAATTTGCCTTCTTTTTACTCCTTTCTTTTTGCATAGTTGTGTATGCAGTGAAAACAAAGAGCTTCCGCTCTTTACTTCTACTGCACACTTGTTGTTCGACGGTGGCTAGCCACAGCTAAAGCCCCTTCTTTACTGGCATGTCTTCCCTCATCTACAATCGACTACTTTGTTCTCTTCCCTGTGATGGTCTTGGCCACAATTTCTACGCTTGCCTTCCTCCACCTGTTCTTCAAGGGCCTGCTTTGGCTTGCACGGAAATCTCCATTTAGTCTTTCACTACTACAGTGTATATCAATCCAAGTGTTCTCTTTGGACACCATTAGTGTTTGTCCTAGACACACCAATCTACTTGAAGCTTTCGCTGACTCTATTGGCAACCTATCATTAGGAATTTTTTGGACCCAAAAAGGGCCTCCTAAAAGGATTCCTAATTTTAAGGGATTAGAGCTTAAAAAGCTAGGCTTAAGGGAGACAAAGGCTATGATGACCCCTATTTTTTGCCTTGCCACATTAGCCATACCCTCCTAGTTTCACTTTTTAAAGGGAATATTCTCATACTCTCTCTCTTACTTTTTGACTTTTCTCATACTTTCTCTCATACTTTTCGAATTTTTTATCTTCACTCTCTACTATAAATTGAATCTTTCTTGTCAGTTTGATATCTCCTTTCTCATTAACTCCCACCATATCTCCCTTCCACATCAGCAAAACATTCTCGTATTTAGGTGGGCCCCAAAAAGTGAAAATTTTTTATTTTTTATTTTTTACATTTTGAGGTGGAAAAAACACCATCCAACTAATATGTATGATGAAAATAATTTTTTCTCTCCAAAAAGCTTGTAATTCAAGGGTCACGTTAGAAGCCTATCAGAAGCCAGTACATCCATAACTAACTGTCAGGTCCCCACAACCCCATAAACATAACTAACTGCTGTTAGATCCCGAAATTGTGGGGACCCCAAAAATTATTATTTTTTAATTTTTCTCATAAATGTAATTTATTGATGAAAAACTCCATGTTAGTATATTTGTATATCAAAAAGATCATTTTCTACTTAGAAAAATGGATTTGTGTTAAACCTGCACAACAGCAAAGTTTTAACAGTCTCTCTCTCACTCCCTCTCTCTCTCTCTCTCTCTCTCTCTCTCTCTCTCTCTCTCTTTGCTTTAGCTTCTTCCTCTGCTTAGCTATGGAGCTTTTGCAAGCTATGTGTATAGCCCCTTGTGAAGCTAGAAAACGGAAGGTTGATTTACACATTTGTATTCCTGAAGAGTATGGCAGCTCTAAAAAAACTCATCCTACTGATGCACAATCTGTCCAAGCTCGTAGGATAGCTAAGGAGAAAAATGTAGTTCTTTGGGTTGATGGGTATCCAGTTGACCCTCCATTAAGAGCAAACCCTCCTTTCCGCAATTTATCATCTTTTATGCAATTTGTTGGTGAAGGAGAGCTTGGCTTGTTAGGATACTGCAGAAGATTGACTACAAGTGGAGCTTGGCAAACCCATATTCTCCAATCTCAATTGTAAGCATCACAATTCAGCCTTTTACAATGTCAAGAAGGACTTAAAACATCATCAGATAAAATGAAAGAGATCCTCGCAGAGAATTTGGAGAAGGATGCAAAGATTCAAAGGCTAGAGGAACTTATCAAACGACTCAAAGCAACGCCAAATGGTGCTCGTGAACGCAAAAAGACATTGGTTGGTATAGAATCTCTTGCGTTTAAAGGTGGCATTGCTCCCCCAGCCACTCATGATCATTTCTGATGCATTTATAATGTAGTTGAGCATACTAATTGTGAGAAATATTAGTTTATAGCATAAAAACACCTTTAACCATGTGTAAAAATATAGTGTTTATCATCCAATTGCTCCTGGAGGACTGAAGAAGCTGTGCCAGAACAGTGCGAATTTAGGCTCTGTATCAGCAGTGCAGGCTCAAAATTCGCACTGTTCTGGCACTGCTCTCCCAGCCACTCAGGATCATTTCTAATGCATTTATTATGAAGTTTACATTAATTGTAAGAAATAATAGTTTATAAGATAAAAACAGCTTTAATCATGTGTAAAATTATATTGTTTGTCATCCAATGCATCAGAATTGCTCTTGGAGGACTAGGGAAGCTATGCCAGAACAGTGCGAATTTAGGCTCTGTAGCGGCGGTGCAGGCTCAAAATTCGCACTGTTCTGGCACTACTCCCCCAGCCACTCAGGATCATTTCTAATGCATTTATAATGAAGTTGAGCACACTAATTTTGAGAAATATTAGTTTATAAGATAAAAACACCTTTAATCATGTGTAAAAATATAGTGTTTATCATCCAATGCATCAGAATTGCTCCTGGAGGACTGAGGAAGCTGTTCCAAAACAGTGCGAATTCAGGCTCTGCATCAGCAGTGCAGGCTCAAAATTTGCACTGTTCTAGCATTGCTCCCCCAGCCACTCGGGATCATTTTTGATGCATTTATTATATAAGTTGAGTACATTAATTGTGAGAAATAATAGGTTATAAGATAAAAATAACTTTAATCATGTGTAAAATTATATTGTTTGTTATCCAATGCATCATAATTTCTCCTGGAGGATTGGGGAAGCTTTGCCAGAACAGTGCGAATTTAGGCTCTGTAGCGACGGTGCAGGCTCAAAATTCACACTGTTCTGGCACTACTCCCCCAGCCACTCGGGATCATTTTTGATGCATTTATAATAAAGATGAGTACAGTAATTGTGAGAAACAATAGTTTATAAGAGAAAAACAGCTTTAATCATGTGTAAAATTACATTGTTTGTCATCCAATGCATCAGAATTGCTCCTGAGAAGGACTGAGGAAGCTATGCCAGAAGAGTGCAAATTTAGGCTATGCAGCAGCGGTGCAAGCTCAAAATTTACACTGTTCTAGCACTGCTTCCCCATCCACTCAGGATCATTTATGATGCATTTATAATGAAGTTGAGTACATTAATTATAAAAACAGTAGTTTACAAAATAAAAATACCTTTAATCATTTATGATGCATTTATAATGAAGTTGAGTACATTAATTATAAAAATAGTAGTCTATAAAATAAAAATATCTTTAATCATGTATAAAAGTATATTATTTATCATCCAATGCATCAGAATTGCTTCTGGAGGGCTGGGGAAGCTATGCCAGAACAGTGCGGATTTTGCGGATTTGGGCTTTACAGCACAGCGGTGCAGGCTCAAAATTCGCAGTGTTCTGGCACTGCTCCCCCAGCCACTCATAATCATTTTTGATGCATTTATAATCAAGTTGAGTACATTGATTACGAGAAACAGTAATTTACAAGATAAAAATACCTTTAATCATGTGAAAAAATACATTATTTATCATCCAATGCATCGAATTGCTCCTGAAGGCACTACTCTCCCAGGCTCCCAGGGTCATTTTTGATGCATTCACAAAAACATTGATGGTACAAACTAAAAAAAACAATGATATACTTGATGAAAAAAAATTTGTAAAAATTGTATTGTATTTATAATAAGAAATGATACATCATCTTTACAAAAGCTTTCTTACAATATTGGGCTTCCTTCTCTTGTTATTGGGCAAAGTGTGCTCAAGGAGTGATTGGACTATTTCTTGAGGATCCTCTTGCCTATGCTTTTGGCTATACCTATACGAGCAAGAAGCTTACCCCTAAATCCAGAACCAAAAACATCGAAGGCAATGGATTTTTTAATTAGAACTATACATTTGGTGCTTTGTGCCATAGAGGCTACACAGAGCACCTTAGAGAGGGCTTTCAAAAAGAAGAGAGTGAAGGCAGATTGAGGGGTGTAGTCCCTATGGATAATGGCGATGCCATCCATAGGAAGTCGACCAAGATAATGCACCAATGCAGCATCATGTCGATGGACCTTGGCCTGGTCTCTGCTCTGCCGCCGCCTCTCCCAGCAAATGTGTCAATTTCAACCACCCTCTGCAATCAAAAGAAAAATCAAAATATTTTCCTATACATAATTACAAATGTTTCTAGGTTGTAAAAGGTTGATTATTACCTCTTGCTCAATGTCTTCTTTTGCCAAAGTGCTGGTGGGGGCGGAGAGGTCAATCGAGGACTTAGCCTCATCCTTTTTTGGTGCTTTGGTCTCCTCCATTGCTCCAGCAGCAGCAAGGGTATCCTTTTCAGCCTCTAGCTTGTCTTGTAAGGTTGTGAATTCCTCCTCTGGAACTAGGGCTTGCTCCGCGATCTCAACCACAGTTTTCTTGACCAAAGCAACTGTCTCTGCGACGATAGATTCTCTAAGGGGTGATATAGCACTATCTAGGTGAGGACCGAGGTTGGACATATCAAGGTCCACCTCACATCGCATGCATATAATGCCCAGGCATTCATCCATTCTCAAGCCAGCTGTCTTTTCAAGGTCATGAAGAAATAAGTATTCTTCACCTTCCACCACAATGGTGCTCAAGAGATTGATCTCAAGTTCTGGCAGCACCTTGCTCTCTTGGTGTGGGGAAGATGGCCCCGCATCTTCTACTACAGTGGGCTTTTCAGTTGCAGATTGTGCACCCTCTAGAAAGTGCTCTGATGCAAGCTGCTCTTCTACACCAGCACTTGTTCCTACTGCCTTCACTTCCTTGTCATCCCTCAAATACCCTATCAACTGCAATGTAGGCATCTCTACCTCCTCAGCCGAATCCTCATCATGCTAATGAGGAACGCAAAAGTGGCGAGCCACGAGAGGAACCTAGTTCCTAAATTGCCCTTCCCCAACCTCTTCACCTCCTGCTTATTGAAGGTACAATAAGCTCCTGTGGGGATGCAGATGTCGATGAAGCATTCAAGGCACTGGTGGATGTAGGGGCGGGTATATTGTTGAATGTACTTAAGCAGCTCAACAGGCACCCATCGATCATTGGGGCAATGGGGAAAGGCGATGGAGTGGGGAGCCAAGTATTGCTCCATGTATGCAATCTGCGTCTCATAATGTTGGGACGCAAGGGCGAGCAACTTTTCAAAGTCGATTTCATGAGAGAACATGACAAAGAGCTTGTTCTTGCCCGCCCACGGGGTGGTGGAGAGGAGCTCATAGAAGTTGTCAAAGTGGGTAGCCATGTGAATGCAAAGAGATAGTGTGAGCTCGTGCTTGGTTTCTATCACGTGAAAATGAGAAAGAAGGCACCTTTGGCTATTTATAGTTAAAATTTAAAGTTGGGCCTTTTTACACTAGACCGCTAGATAAAAAAAATACAGTTTGCAAAAATATTAAGATTTCAATTAAATAAAGATTGGTTAAAAAAAAGTCTACTACAAAATTACAAGCATGTCATCTAATCTAAAATTGTTATAATGTCTTCATTTTTTGCCCCTCTTGTGACATTTACTTCATGTTGATCTCCATCTCCTTGTTGAATTGAAAGCTTGTCATTGCCTTCACCTCGATCCTGAAACTCTTGCCCCTCACGTGCATCAGAACAGAGACTATTTTCCCATATACTCAGTTCATCTTCAAGCTCTTCCACATGCCTACTATGTGTTGGTAGGGCTATGCACCTTACTAAAACTGAAAATTCAAGGTCCCCTATTTGCCATGATTCTGAGACCATGGCTATCCCCTCCTTACGCTTCCCAATCTGTAAAAATATAGAAAATGGCACAATAACCAGAAAGTGTAAGGGTTAACTCTAGACATGTAGTGGAATCAGATATACCTTTCTTCTCATCAACTTGAAACTTGACTCTTCCACATTGTCAAAGCCCATGATGGTAAAGTGTTGACGCAGGTCTGCTAGGCTCCAATGCTTGCTTGCTGCCACTCGCTCAATCCATCCATTTTGCATCATCACAGCTACCTCAATAGGCATAATTTCTTCTTCTAAGGCTTGAAGTGGGATCCATGTCCCGTGCTTTTGCATCCATCTTTGGTAGTAAAGACGCATGTATAAAATAGAGCGTGCCTTCAAGAACCTGAAAGACACTGTAGAATCTACTACTTTGCACTTGTACACATCACCTTGATGTGACCCTCATTAACCTCCCAACCCTCTCCTAGTAATCCTTGAATGCGGTCAGACCGTACCTCCTTACAAATTACATTATTTTTGTTTGGTGCATTGGCATGGAATTGAACATGTGCACAAAAACATGTAAAGGACAAAACCAATTTATCCTTACTGACCTCGATGCCTTTGAAAACTTGAGTGATGTCTTGATATCACTTACCATCTTAAACTTTAAGCATAAGATGGTCCAAGCATTAGGTTTGGGCCATTGGGACTGTTAAGAGGGGGGTTGGGGATCTCTTCTAGCTTGCCAAATAAACCTGGTTTTTTATCTACAAAATATGAGTCAGAAAAGAAAAAGATATTATTCTGTACAAGATCACTTGGGCTTTGAGATACAAACATTGCCTCTCCAATGGATGCATGCATAGCATAGAAAACTCCAGTGGCTTTGTAGTGGTTGTTCCTCAACATAATTAGAGGAGAAAATATCTATAGAGAGACATAAGAAAATGGACAATCATAAGAAAATTAGAAACAAAAAATCCAATATTAGCATGTTGTTAAAGGTGTGTTTATGTTACACTAACAATTTGAAGGAAACCTTGGTTGTTGGCCTTGAATGTACAGGTCTCCAAGGGTATACACATGTTGCACTATGGCAACCAGTACTTCCTTCTTAGTATGCTTGAAGCCTTGTAGCCGCCCCTTCCAATGATGTAGCATATTCCCCAGTTGACGCACTCGATGTGGTCCCTTAGAGCTTGGCTACATGTAGACCCAAGCTCTAACCTTGAATCTTGTTGGAACCCAATGCAGCACAAGCTCTTCCACCTTCTTCCTAGGTCTTCTCACATTACTGGAAGAGGCCATGGTGGTAAGAAAAGAGAAGAAGGGAAAAGAAAAGCTTGTTTTACAACAGAAGAGTGGAGAGGAGATAAAGTTCAGGGTTTTTCAGTGCAGCAATGGAAAGCTTAAAAGAGGGTTAGAGTTTGAGAATAGGCTTCCTGAACCTAGGGTAGACTAAAGAGGGATAGAGTTTGAGAATAGGCTTCCTGAACCTAGGGTAGACTAAAGAGGGATAGAGTTTCTACAGCAATGGAGAGGGAGGGAGCTTGAGAGAGAGAGAGAGCGAGATTGAGAGGGAGGGAGCTTGAGAAGGAGGGAGAGCTTGAGAGGGATGGAGTTTCTATAGCAATGTAGAGCTTAGAAAAGGAAGAAAGAGGGAGAGGGAGCTTGAGACTCAGGGAGCTTGACAAGGAGGGAGAGCTTGAGAGGTATGGAGTTTCTGCAGCAATGGAGAGCTTAGAAGAGGAAGAAAGAGGTTCAAAATGAGCTTTCCAGACCTAGAGTATGTTGGGGGGAAGTTTGAGAGGAAAAACACACTTTTGGGAAAAAATTAAAATTTTTTAATTTTTAGGGTTTTTCATATGCGCGATTCTAGGTGGGGGGACCTCTAAGTTTGGGCCCAAGAGGTAGGGGGACAAGAGTAGTAATTAGGCAAATCAAAGCCTAGGCCCCTAGGGTCAAAGAAGTCAAAAATGTGCACCCAGCCCTCTTCCTATTGGTCCATTCCTAATCAAAAGTTAATCCAAGAGGCCCTCTTTGGGTCCAAAAAATTCCTAATGTATTGGTCGCCATACTAATTGAGTGTGCATGAAGACAGCCAAACCTGCCATTAGGCTTAGCTTTGCTGGATCTCTTGTTGTTATTGCTTCTTATCTTGCTAAACAATAAGCCACAGACCTACCATCTCCAATTCACTTGTGCACTGCAAACTACTCGGAGCTTTATTCTGTTGCAGCCTTCTCTACTACACCAAGCTCTCTTGGATGACCAAAACTATATTAACAGTCTTTTGCCTTGCTATTATCACCAATGATGTTGGATTCTCCCTTTGCATCTTTTTCTTCGCCATGCTCCATGTACCACTACTCACACATAGCCTTGCTGGATCTCTTGTTGTTTTTGATTCTTATCTTGCTAAACAATAAGCCACAGACCTACTATCTCCAATTCACTTGTGCGCTGCAAACTACTCGGAGCTTTATTATGTTGCAGCCTTCTCTACTACACCAAGCTCTCTTGGATGACCAAAACTATATTAACAGTCTTTTGCCTTGCTATTATCACCAATGATGTTGGATGCTCCCTTTGCATCTTTTTCTTTGCCATGCTCCATGTACCACTACTCATACATAGCTTTTCTCTATGCACTTTCCTCATCTTCTTGCATCATCCAAACAAACCCCCTTCTTTGCCATGCTCCATGTACCACTACTCACACATAGCTTTTCTCTATACACTTTCCTCATCTTCTTGCATCATCCAAACAAACCCCCTTCGTAAGGTTTTCTAAGCCATCATTATGGTTACTATGACTCACCATTGAGCTCACATTACACATGATTCTCTTCTTTTCATGCAAAAAATTCAAGGGTTCTCTTCATAGGTTTCCATGAGAAACCAAAGGTGCAAATCCAATATGAAAGCCTTCAATAGCTTGCTCCCCTTCTTTGAGCAAACCACAAGCCATGCCATTTTCTTGACAAGCTTCAACATGGACTGCAAATCAGCCCCATAACCACCTGTCCACCACTTGAACAAGTATGTGCACATTCACATGCTCTTTGTTTATTTGCAAAGAGCCATGATGGGATTTTCTCATCCCATAAATCAACAACCCTTCTTTACATTGAGCATTCTCTCATGCTCAAACTAAAAATTAATGAGGTAAAATCCAAAATACCTCCACAAATCTTTTCTTGACAGCTTCCTTGTTGACACCAAAGACTCCATAGCCTTCATACTTGCTGAAATCTCCATTTTCAGCTTCTTTTATGGTGAGCATGCTCTCCATGTTGCAAAACTCCCATTTGCAACTCTCTTGGGTAGCTTCTATGCAACCTCCTTGTTACAAATCTCCTCTCAAACTTGAGAGGATATCTCCAAATCTCTCTCAAATCCTCAAATGCAAATCCAAATGATAATATGAGTGTGCATAATTTTTTTCATGATAACTGAAAATAATGCTTAATCAAAGAACTCATAACCAAGAAACTATACATAAGTATTCACCATGACCAAGAGCCCACCCAAGCTCTAATACCATGTTAACAATCCAAAAATGGGATTGATCATGGGTGAAGGATATAGATTAATCAACATAATTAAGGTGGATTAAACCACACTAAGAACTCCATAAGAGAGAGAGAGAGAGAGAGAGAGAGAGAGAGAGATTGCACACTCAACACTCAATTATATTGCTCTCTCTCTCTCACTCCATAAGAGAGAGAGAGAGAGAGAGAGAGAGAGAGAGAGAGAGAGAGAGAGAGAGATTGCACACTCAACACTCAATTATATTGCTCTATTGCATTCACAACAATGAACCATACAATGATATAGGCTTCCTAGCCTTATCCCACTTTACATGTCATCATCCATGTGGCAACTTCTTTTCCACTCTTTTGATCAACACTCACACACCATCCCATATTAAATGTGGCATTCCTATCTTGCCCCCACAATATCTTGCACCTCTAGGGTTCTTTCCCACATACACACAACACCATGATTACATCTCTCAACAGGGGGGGCAAGAGCAAGTTGATGAGACTCAAATTGCAATGGAGGCTTCCCTACAAATCTTGCCATATTTATCCACCTTTGAGAATAAGCTAGGGGCTAGTGAGGAAGGTAACATCACCATGATTTGTGGTGGGGACATCATAAGGAGGACAAAGATTATGAGCTCTACAATCTATCCACCTATTCCTTTATGTCGCTTGATTCCACATGACAAAGTCCGTGGACTATGAGATGATGTTTCTTCTCTTAAGGTAGCCTTTCAACATGAGGGTTACATGGAGGAGAAGGGGGTTTTTATAGTGTCCTTGTGGACATCACTTGGGGAGGAGAGCATGGCTCACTAATGACATTGAGCAGAGTTAGGATGAGCATTGGAGGGTTGTCATCATATAGAGTTTGAAAATGACATCATGCAGAGTGACGAGCTGAAAATCTTATCTCGACACATGTTTAATGTATAGGAGGGAAATCATAAGACAATGGCATGGTCATCAATCATAACAGAGTTCTCTGACACAAAGAGTCGACATGTGAGTTTTTTACACAATCATTGATCTCCACGAAGGTCAGTGAGATTGCTTTATTGATGGGACTTCAAAGAATGAATATGTAAGTCTCTCATCAGTGTAATATTTTTGTGTTTTGTGATATAATGACAGTGTGGTAAGTCTCTTGGTGTAATTATTTTTTGTTTTGTAATATTTTGAGAGTGTGTTCTATTTTCAGGTTGCTTGTCAAAATTTCACCTTCCTTTCTTGTTTTTATTGTGTAGTCTCTCGACGCATGCCCTTGTGGTTCCCTCACTCAGAGACGAGATTGTCAACACTGCAAATATTTTCTCGGCTAACTCTTGGGATTTTTTGAGAGAGCTTCTGGATTCGGATGTGAAGACAATAGATGCCATCCGGAGTCAAGCCATGGTTCCCCTTGACACGGGGATACCTTGGAAAGCTTGTTTATAATGTAGGTTTACATGCATGTGTTTGATATAGCTAATGTAGTGTTGTGCTTTTTTTTAGTGTGCATGTGTGGTCTATGTAGGTACAATATCAAAATGCCTTGGAAGAGGGGAGAAGAGGCTTGGTCGTCTCAAAGGTCAAGTGTCTAATGAGGAGTTTGCTAAGTTGGAGAAGAAGGAAAGGAAAAACTTCACTCAAAAGTACACATGAAGAATAGGCAAGGTATATTATTAGTGTATTCTTTGGCTTCTACCTTGTAATGTATGTCTTGAAAGTCATTACCACCCTAGAGTTGAAGATTGCTTTGGCTTTGATAGATCCTAAATATTTTGGATACAAAGTTGGGTGATGAATGGAAGAAGGTATTACTCTCTTTGAAATGGAGTGAAGATAGTTTTGTTTCATTGGAGAAGCTTAATTTACTTTCTTTGTGTGATGTGAGTATAAATGTGAGGTTGCGATGGCTTTCACTTTTTGAAGCAATCAAGACTCTACAAAAGCTATGTTTGCTCTTCTCAAGGGTGACCACGAGTATAGAATGTGATCTTCCAACTTCATTGGCTCTATGGGTGGTTTCTTTTTATGATTTATTGTTGCATATTGTAAACTAGTGTAACTTCCTAGCAGATTGAACAGGATGACAAATAACCTGACTTCTGATCTGGCAAACAAACTCTAACTTCCACATTCTCTCTAAGATAAACAAAGATGAACAACATTGTACGGAGAGTACTATAAAGAGAGAAACACCTTCCATTAATGAGACTGATAAACATTACTATCAAAGCTTCAAAAACATAAACATCAATCGACAAATTGACAAACTTGCTGACTTCTTCATTGCCGAAAACACAGTTCTCCTTACATCCGTCTACATCCTCCTTATGCACAAAACATAACTGCCGATTTCTATCCAGTGCCAAAAGACATTCCAACTTCTCCTAGGATCTCAAAAGTCACATTTGATTTCCCTAAGGTTACATATCATATGACAAAATAATAATCCTCCTAAGTTCATCCCCTAAACACCTGGCACAGCCCGGTGGCTTGAGCCAGAGGCTGACTTCGGACTCACAATCCCTTGATCTGCCAAAACTTCTGCCTTATCCACGGGTTTGCCAACACTTTTGTCCAATGCACCCAATCTGACTTCCGCTTCCTTGCCTTTTGCTGCATCCAGCTCCCCATCATCTTGAACATTTAAAACAATAGTTTTCACCAAAGACTCACCTTGCTTGCCTTTTGCAATATCTTCTTGTTTATTAGGTATCTCATTGCGTAATATTGTCATCTGCTGGTCCATTGCTGCACTCCATTCTGCCTCCAGCTGCTTCTTCAACTCCGCAACAGTACTCCTCAGCTTTTCGATTCTTTTTCCTCAGCGCTTCCTCACCTGCTGCTTGGAACCAAGACTTGAACTTGTCTATTGGCACTAACAAATGCTCCTGAAAAATGGTAGTCGCTTGCCTCCATAACTCTTGAGTGTAATCAAACACCTCTTTCTTCAACAGATCCGCATCCGCTTCTGCAAACCAGGACTCCAGTAACTGCATGTCCATCTAAGGTTGCCTTTTCCATCTCCACCAAGGGCATCAATCGATTCAGCAAAAAGTTATTGTCTGTGATCAACTGAGTGATCCTCTCCTCCATTTCCTGAAATTGAGACTCTGTGCCTGCTTTTAGGCCATCTGCCCACACTCCGAAATCTTGCGCAGTGCTTAAAAGCTCTACATATTTGGCCTGCATCGCAGCTCCTACACGCTCCACTTCCTCCTGCAAGCTTTTCTTCTCCTGCATCGCTTCTTCCAACTTGTCCTGCAGCTTCTGCACTTCTCTCTCCAACACATCAACTTGCTTAGTATCCAATTTTCGAGCTTCCAATGTTAAGAGCATATTCTTGATGAACTAATTCAAATCAGATAGGCTTTGAATTGTATCCTGCACTGAAAAAATCCCTGGCAAACTCAAACTCGCACTTATGACAAATGGTGTTAACTTCTGCGATGCCGTTCACTGGGGTCTGCTCCCCCGGCACTTCCCCAAACCTCTTAGGAAATACTGTAATTGTCCTTGTCTTTGCATCCGGCTTTGAAACACTTGACAATTGGGGAAAGAAACTGAACTTACCCCCTTCTTTCTGCTTTTGTGGAGGACTTAACTTCGGGCCCTTCAAGTTAATCTGCACAATAGGCTTCCCCTTGTCCGATGCCAATGGCTCCCTTCTAGCTTTCTCTTCTTCGTTTCCCCCACCGTCATCTGCTCCGCACTTTTGCTAAACCCTAATGGGGACATCGGTGAAACAGTGGGCACCTGCAATGCATATCCGAAGATTGCTGCCAAGTAGGGTGCTAACTTTCCCCCTAAAGGTAACATGCATGCGCGTCCCCTAACTGCATCCTATCATAGATGAAAGTGGCCCAATCCATCTTCATCCCTCTCTCTGCATTGTAGTGCAAACGCCTCCTTTGACATATAACTGTCTTAGAGCTAGAATGCATACCTTGTCTAAGTACCAAAATAGATGGGTACTCCTCAGGTTGTCTGTATTCCTCACCCATATAGTATGACCTTGTGCCCTCCGGGGGTCCAAACTCGGCCCGCATCAGAGCATCAGAGATTTTCTTCAACTTCTGTGTTTGGATGAATGGCACCCAAAAAACTTCCGCCACCACAAGCTTCGGCATCACCTCCTTGTCCTCTGTGATGTATCCTGCGTTCTCCCTTAGATGACACAGCTGCTTCTTCGCGAACTCGTTCTTTTCCCATGTAGCCCATGGTAAGCATGCAAACTCATACACAAGCCAATTCGCTTGAGCCATACCTCGGTTTCTTTGTCCTGCACATCGAATCCCTCTTTGACATCGATCTCCTTCGGGTTATCTTCTCCTCCTGAATCTGCTTCCTCGATCTCCTCAATGATTTGGACACTTTCCCTTCTTCGTCGCAACAGCTCCTCCATGGCGGTCTTCATCAACCTTGTTTGAGTCATTGACTCACTTGTGTGCTCCTATGTGAGCACAAGCTGCTTCCACCTCAGACTTTCTGAGAACATCATCGCCCTGCATGAGCTGATTTGAGATGGATGGTCACACCATGCCCATGCACTTATATCATTTCCTTTTGATATGGATGGTCGCATCATGCTTATGCCCATGCACTTATATCATTTCCTTTTGCTTTGTTCAGCGCACCGCATGCAGACTCAAATTTCTCAAAAAAATGCACACCACCGAAAATCTCTCACATGTGGCAATGGGATAGCCTCATCATCATGAGTGCTATCCTTTTGAATATTTGCAATTCTGCTACCTTGACTCCATGTTTGACAATTCCTCTTGCAAAAACCCTGCACATGACATGCTGACTGACAACACGGCATTCTGATTCTGCTTTCAACTCCCAATAATCCAGAATCCGCGTCTGAACGACATTCTTCAAACTCTAAAACTGATTTATCTTTCTCCTCAAAATCAACACCCACATACTTAATTGAAATGTCCTCAGCTTTGTTTATCATCCATTCAAGAATTTCAAGAATTCTCCCAAAGAACTTCTTCAATCTGAACCCATTAACTGGCTTCTTCTGAATCGGAGTTCCAAACACATCCCTCAATCGGAATGTTCCTTGGCCCAATTCTTCCACTATTTGATATGTCCCAAAATACCTAAGCTTCAGTTTGCTTGGGTGTGGCCCCAACTTTGAATTATACAGCATTACTGAGTCGCCTTTCTGAAAGATCTTGAACTTCACCTGCCTTGCCATCCATGCCTGTCTTCTGTGCTGACCAATTTATGTTGCATATGCACTATAAATCCTATCCTCCTCTAATTTCAGCAACTCTCTTTGGCGATGCAATACTGAATCTTATGGGCTCAATCTATGCTGAACAGCTAGCCTCAAACTAGGTATCACATATTCCATCCGAATAACTGCTTCAATTCCATAGACCAACTTAAAAGGTGTCATACTTGTTGCCACTTTGTATGCTGTTCTGAATGACCACAATGCTGAATCTAGCTTATCATCCTAGTCTAATCTATTATCTGAAACAATCTTTTTCAAAATCCTCACCAACACCTTATTCGTGCTTTCAGCTTGTCCATTTGCTTGTGGTGGATGATATGGGGTAGATTTCTTGTGGAGGATCATTTGCTTGGATGTCAACTCCTCAATGACTAAATTCAAAAAATGAACACCCTGATCTGACACCAATTCAATTGGGCATCCAAATCTAGTCATGATGTTCTTATAGAGGAACCTGGCCACACTTGCTGCTTTATTGTCCCTCAAAGGTACTGCTTCTACCCACATTGAAGCATAATCTATTGTAACCAAAATATATCTTTCTCTTGCCCTCTTGGCCTTTGGCTTTATTGGTCCAACAAAATCCAGACCCCATTTCTAAAACAGTTTAAGTGGTAGTGGTAATACTGGGTGATCCTGCATCCAATCCATCTGAGTTGGTTGACCAATTTTTTGACATTGAACACATTCTCTGGCAAACTTGTGTGCGTCTCTTTAACAACAATGGCCACCATAGACTTGCTTGCATAATCTTCCGCCCTATAATTTCTCCTGAAAAATTTCCTCCAGCCATTCCGCAATGTGCCTCTTGCAATACCGCCTTCTGTTCTTCATCTGGAACACATCTGCAAATAATCTGATCTGCTCCTCTTCTATATAATGATCCAGCAATAATCAGAAATGGCCTACTCCTCAAGGCAAATTTCTTCTTCTAATCGTCATATTAGAAGGTAACACCATCTGTCAAAAATTGCAACATTTGGTCATACCAATTGTCAAAGGACTGACCTTCCACCTGAAATAATTCCGCATCTGGCAACTGATCTGACACTCCTAGTGTCTCTTTTGAATTCTCTAGCCTACTGAGATAATCTGCCACCGCATGCTTATTTGTGGGAGTATGCAACACTGTATAATCGAATTCGTGCAACAAAAGCATCCACTTGGCAAGTCTTCCTTCCAGCTTTGGCTTCTTCATGCCTAAACTTTTCCAATGCAAAAATCATCCCTAAAGCTTCTCGTTCTGTAACGGTGTAGTTCTTCTCTGCTGGCTTTAACATCCTGCTGGCATAATAGACTGGTTGGAACCATCCCCGGATCTTCTCTTGCATCAAAACCGCTCCAACAGCCATATCCAATGCATCTACAAATACATGAAAAGGTCACTCCCAATTTGGTGGTTGGAGAATAGGAGATACTACCAACATCTTCTTCATGATCTGGAATGCTTTTTCCTGAGAGCCTCACCCAATAGAAACTCCACATCTTTCTTTGTCAAATGACTCAATGGAGCACTAACATCCGCCAAATACCTCAAATATCGATTATGCCATTTAACCTGACCCATAAACCTTGAAACTAACTTCAAGTTGTCAGGTGCTGCTGCTTTCTGAATTGCACTGATCTTATCAGCATCAATCGACATACCTTCTTCCGAGATGATATGCCCCAATAATTTCCCTCTTTGAACTGCAATAGCACACTTGTGTGGATTTAGGGCCATTCTAAATATTCTGCATCTTTCAAAACACTTCTTGAGATACTCCAAATGCTTAACTTTCTTTCCGAACAGTAAAAAGTCATCCATAAAGATTCGCATAAACTCTGTCACATATGGCTCAAAAGTTTTGAAAGCTGCTTTTGAAAATGAAGGTGGTCCATTCTTAAGACCAAAACTCGTAATTGTATAAGCAAATGCTCCCCATTCAGTAAAATAAATGTAGTCTTTGCTATATCCTCTTCAGCCATCCGAATCTGATTATACCCTGAAAACCCGTCAAGAAAGCTATACATCTCATGTCCTGCTACATCATCCAGAATTGAATCAATAAATGGCAATGGGAATGGATCTGCAATGGTTGCTGCGCATTCAACTTTCTATAATCCACACACACACGGATTTTTCCTAACTTCTTAGGCACTACTACAATTGGTGACAACCACTCCGTCTGATACACTGGCCTTATGAAACCAACTTGCAAAAGCTTATCCAACTCCTCCTTGACTTGTTTGGCATAATTCGGATTCATCCGATACCTCTGCTGAATCACTGGAACTGCATCCTCTTTCAGATTGATCTGATGCTCCTTGAATTCCTCATCCAAATGGACACTGACTTTGACTACTTTCGGATTTTCCTCTGATCCCAGATTTAGATCCTGTAGATCATCTTCTTTGACTCTTGAAACCTTGTTCTTCAACTTGTCATAAAAAAACTCCGCTCCACTAATTGCCTCCTTTGGTGCAACATCTCCATCTAAACAATCCGTACCCTCCTTCGGGTTATCCTGGACACCCTTATCTGACTTCTGCATCTGATCTTGTGCTGAACCGTTCTCCACAAGTTGACTAGACACCATCTTTGACTCCTCTTGCAAGGCATATCGATCAATAATCCGTTTCACATCTACTTCAAATACAAGGACTACAGTCGGATTAGCCGCCAAGAAACAGGCCTCTTCATCATCCTCGACTTCTTCTGCGAAATTGATTGTCTAAGCCATCATCGGCTTCAATGACATTGACAACTTCTTCCTAGAACCCATCGAAAATCTTACCAAAATCTTCCCCTTTTTCAATATCACTTCATTCTTTTCCCAATCCTGCTTGAGCTTTGTTGTTTTAAACCATGGCTTTCCGAACAACATTGTATAGGCATTCCCTACATCATGCATCTTTAAGACAACAAAATTTGCTTGAAACTGTAATCCATGCACTTTGAGAGATTGGCGTCTAAGCATTCCAATTGGTTGAATCCTTCGCTGATCTGCCATCCTCACTTGAAATGGTGTTGGTTCCAACTTTGCATTTTTCAACTTCAAAAATTCAGTTTCTGACAAAATATTCACTCCAGAACCACCATCTAGCAAAACATCCGAAAACATTCGATCATTAAATTCTAGTTGAACAATTGGAACAGTAAAACTGATCTGATAACTCCCCACACTTTGCTCCAATTCATTCAAAATTTTTGGAACTTTTGACTCCCCCCGCGGCTGAATAAAATCGCTCTTTGAATATTACAACCAACGAACGCAATTGATCCAATGTGAAATGCATTGGGGTATTTAGCAATTCCTAAAACAATGCTTCTGACTTTTCCCCATTACTCTCCACCTTCTTCAGTAACTTCGCCTTTCCCTTCGGAATCGGATCTTCTTTTTGTGCTTTCAGAATCTCTTCTGCTACCTCATCACGAACATCCTTTTGCTCTTCCCAATCCAAAGGTGGTTTTAATTTTGCTTTAGCACATGTAACAACCATCACTTCTGGATCCTCTAGCTGACATTGAGAACAATCACATTCAGGAGAACAATCTGTCGATACGTGATTTGTCCCATGATCCTGACGAATCTCTACTTCTATCAAATTACTTTGTGGTGCTTTATCCTTTTCTCCTTGTTGTGCGCAGGTGGTGCAGGTAACTGAGGTAACTTCTTACTAGGTCCCTGCTGATTCCACCCTTGCTGATTCCAACCCTGCGGATTTCAGCCCTACTAATTCCAATTAGGTGGTTGTTGCCAATTCTGTTGTTGTGGCCAACTCTGTTTGCTGACCCAATTTCCTTCCCACATGATGGTTTGAAATTTAACCATCCACCAAATCTTGGTCGACTTCCTTGATTGAAATTTCCTCTGAATGGTGGTCTTCTAGAGTTGAATGGTGGTCTCCAGTTTGAATATGGCTGCTGCTACCTTTGACATCCTTGGTTGTTAAATGATCTCTGTTGTCCTAAAGCTTCCCGAAAAACTCCATTGGCTTGTGCCATGTTTTGCTGAATCTTCAGGGATTACTCCCCTAAAATTTGGATTATATCAATAGTCTTTTGTCTTATGGCCATCCTTTTATCACAGATATCATAGTGAGTTGTCTTACTACTTGACTCCTTCTTGACTCCCAGTTCCTTCAATTTCTTTTCTACCATCTTTTCAACCGAACTATCCTTCACCTTCTTCTTAGACTTCTTACTAGATTTCTTTTTATGTTTCTTCATTCTGTTCCCATCTTCATCTGAACTTGAATCAGTGTATGAATCATCCTCACTATCCGATTCTGAATCCTCTTCCAAATCCGAACAGTCTGAATCTGTCTTTGACTCCTCCTCCGAATCCTCATCACTGCTATCCTCTTTTGACTTCTTCTTCTTCTTCCCGTTTGACTTTTTCTTCTTCTTATCCCTAGAGCTCTTCCGTGCTGATCTTGGATTTGATAATCCAAATCTCTTTTTTGCCCTTATGGCAGTGTCCACTAATGCATCCAGACTGGCTGTAATATCCACACCTACTACTACATTCCATAGCTCTTTATGCAACCCATTCACGAAATATCCTGCCAGTATTTCATCCATAGGTCTCTCCGCATTCGTGAGCCTAATCAGATACTCATTAAACTTCTGTGCATAATCTTCCACAAACATCCTCTTTTGCTTAATGTCCCTAAGCTTGGAAAGTACTTCATTCGGAGTCTTCTCCTTCCTAAACCGATTCAAAAATCCATTCCTCAATGCATTGTAATCTGCAAAATGTCCTGCATTAAAATTGTTGAACCACTACATGGCTTTGCCCTCCAATGCTGCCTGAAACTGATGCATCTTAGCTTGTGCATCATATACTCGGTCAAATCCTCTGGCCTGCCATCTTGTCTCAAATTGAGCTACGTGGCAATCAGGGTCTTCTTTAGACTGTCCCGAAAAGGTCCCAAACTTGACGTGTAAATCCGCTCTAGCCACCGCCATGTTCTAAAGTGTATTTGGGGATAACTGCCCTGCCTGTATCGATGCTGATGATGATGATGATGATGCTGACCCCGGTGATGGTGGTCGAGGTGCTTCCAACACTGCTCTCCTCCCTACTGTTAAAGGATCAAACTGCAATCTCCTCTTGGCCAATAATTCCTGTCGTAATATTGCTGCGCCTATGAATTGCGAAATTATCTACCTATTTTCCTCTAACACATCTCTTTCTGATGGTTCACCACCATACTCCTCCGTTTCGTTGAATTCTTCTGTATCCAGCTTCGATTCTTCCTCTAAACTATCACTTTGCATCCCAATTTCTTCACTTCCTTCCTGCAGTACTACCTGATTCTGGTCATCCTCCTCCTGCTGTGTACTTTGCGGCCTTGCTACTGATCTTGTAAAATAAGGATGATATGGTCTTCCCAAATCCTCAGGTGGAGACTGAACAGCCGTCGGAATCATACAACTTTTGAAAGAATTCCAAACGTCATCCCAAACAATTGTTTTGTAACCTCTTTGGCACACTCATCAATCTCACAGAAGAAAATGAATTCGACCATGACAACCCATCACAAGCACCGTGATCGCCAGTGTAATCTAGTGTAACTTCCTAGCAGATACAGGACAAACTCTAACTTCCACATTCTCTCTAAGATAAACAAAGATGAAAAACATTGTACAGATTACTATAAAGAGAGAAACACCTTCCATCAATGAGACTGATAAACATTACTGTCAAAGCTTCAAAAACATAAACATCAACCGACAAATTGACAAACTTGCTGACTTCTTCATTGCCCAAAACACAATTCTACTTACATCCGTTTACATCCTCCTTGCGTGCACAAAACATAACTCTACTTACATCCGTTTACATCCTCCTTGCGTGCACAAAACATAACTGCCGATTTCTATCCAACGCCAAAAGACATTCCAACTTCTCCTAGGATCCCAAAAGTCATTTGATTTCCCTAAGGTTACATATCATATGACAAAATAATAATCCTCCTAAGTTCATCCCCTAAACACATATTCGTTTGATGTGTTTTGGTGTGCTATCCTTAGGTGGTTCCCAAGGGAACTTGTTTTAGACAAAATCCAAAAAAGTTGTCTAGAGATTTTGGTAGACTATGTGTCCATCTTGGAGGGCATTGTGTTGCCATGTGATTATACACTGCAGGATTACAACGAGGAAGTGAAGAGAGAAGCACGGAGATACATATTTCCATTGGTGAGAAAGGTTTAGGTCCGTTCAAGAGACAAAGAGGTGCAGGCTCTGAAGAAAGTGGATATGGTGCAGATGGCTGCACAGTGTCGTGTTCATGTACATACAACCTAGCCTCTCCACTTTGGAGCCCACTTTGCATGGCTTTGTATATTAGTTGTGTTTTGGTCGAGTTTTGCAAGAAACCTGATTGTGCATTTTTTTTACTGGATATATACTCTGTTTAAAGGAGAGCCAGATTTTGGGTGGTTTCCCTATCTAGGCAAGGCAGTGGATCTCTATGGCTAATGTGGAAACCACCATGTACCCCCAAAATCTCCATTCACTCAACCATTGGGAGTTGGATAATTGCCCATGGGGGTTGGAAATGGAGGAAGGCCACATCTTGGAACAAGAGAAAGAGGTATTCAAGATGCATTCTATGATGAGAAAGGATACATCAGATGATCCCCCATTGTCAGCACAAGGCTCATTGAGCAATTTGTGAAAACTTAATGTGAAGTATGTTATTTGTTCTTCCTAAGTTTGTTTGGGGGCTTGCAGGTGAAATAAAAAGAAATCGGGGAGCCAATGTTGTTGAGCCGCATGTGGACCACATTGATGATGACTTACCTGGCAACAAGGATGAGTTGGCTCATACTGGTGAGTGGGTGGCTTCCTCTTTTTGTAATTCTTGTGTTTGTGGCATCGTGGTGTTTGTGTGATGATTTTTCTTTGTTTTGTGCTCTTCTACTTTAAAGCTTCCACTTTTGTTTGTTTTTTTGAGGGAGCACACTATATGCTTTGATCGTGTCTCTCCGTGCATGGTTGTTCATGGGGACTACACTGTGATTCGTAAGGCTTTTGTTAGTGGTCAGAGAGACCTAGTGTACACATGCATCCACCACGAGTTCTTCACAAAGAATAACCCCATGAGTGGTGTGCACACTAGGAAAGGAAAGCAAGTCCCATGGGTGGCAGACTTTGTTTTGTTGGACCTTCCTTTTGGAGGCAGTCTCCATGGGAGTGCACAGAGTCCATGGGATATGTTCACAGAGTCCATGGGATATGTTCACAGAGTCCATGGGATATGTTCACAGAGGACCATGCTTCTCATTCTGATAATGGTTGGTTGGTGGTGGTATCCTACATGGCATGTTAGAGCTTTCCTTGAAATCAATTTTTTGTTCACCAATTACTTGTTGTAGGATCCAACTTGGTCAAGAGGTTTATGCAGGAGATTCTATGGGGTGGATTGAGTGCTACTCTAGAGTATATGACATGGAGGTTTGGCAACGAATTGTTATCTTTCATACGGCACACGGTTACATTGAACAAGATAGCAGCATGTCAGAGGTAATGTGACTTTCTCTTTTAATGCCATGTGGCAGTTGTGTCACCATTTCTATGGTGTTATGTAATTGGATCATGTTGCATGGTTGAGTTTATACGTGTTTCTTGAATAAAAAAGAAATTTCAAACTTCTATGATGTACCTTGTTTGCAAAAGAGGGATGTTTGCACCCACTTTCACTCTAGTAAGAAGACCATTTTTTGAGGCATTGTGGATGGGAGCCATGAACTCATGTGTTATGCATTATCTACCAAAGTGAGTGAGCACACTATCAGTAGTGGATGATTGGAGCTTTGAGGTGGGCTAGAGATGAGCCATACATTTTTTTCATACTTCTTGGAGCTTCTTTGTCGTCCATTGGGTATTGCCTTGGAGTTGGAGTGTGGCACAATGCCCACTCTAAAGGTATGCCTTCGTTTAGGGAGATCATGTGTTTGGACATAGATGATGCCATCATCTCTAGCTACATAGATCCATACTTGCGTAGCTACATGAGTGCAGGCTCTTCTTGGAGGATGATAGTGGATGAGCATTTGGAGGATGAGATCGATGCTCATGCGGGGGTGAACCCCTATGATGACCTAGTGAGATCGATGAGCACTTGGAGGATGAGATCGATGCTCATGCGGGGGTGAACCCCTATGATGACCTAGTGAGCTTTGATAGTCCCTCTTTGACTTCTTTTTGCTACATTTGGGGTGGAGCTTTTCTACCACACTCAAATTCCCATTGTTTCTTTTTGTGTCATATAGAGTGTTCCTTGTTCACTGTATGTGAAAATGGATGACTATTTTTGTGCTGTGTTTTGGGTATTTGACTTGTCCTTGGCATAAGTAGTTTGGACACTGGCACTTAATTTTATATCAAAATCAGTGATGTCCTTTCTATCACTCTCTTTTTGGTTGTTCAATTGAAATGGAATTAACAAATATACCCTTAACCTTTTGGGATTCAATGCAGGGTTTGTATAATTTGCTGACACATGTGTGCTTTTGTTCTCATTGTAGTGTATTGTCCTCTTATGATGCGGAGGCTACAGCTCAAAGAATGGTTGTTGATAAGAATTATGAAAGGATGTCACGAGCATGTCATCAAGCATCGTGCTTTTATGTGGATGATGAGTGTGAGGAGGGTTAGATAGTGTGCTAACAATCATCCTCTCGAATGATGTGTTTTCTGTCTTTGATGTCATGATATGTACACTTTGAATTCCATTTGGTTTTTATTTGGTTCATGGCTCTCGCATGTTGTAATGAAGTAGATTTGGTTTCACATGCACATGGGGAATGGGGCCTAGGCACTTGGGCTTAGGGACATTTACATGTGTACTTTTGGGGGGGCCTTGGGCTATATGAAGTATAGGGTTCATTGACATTGTACCTTTTTAATCATATTCACTTTATAGACATCTATGTCTTCCTGGTGCTCATGCCCAAGTTTTCATGGCCTTCTTGGCTATCGCCTTATGATGGTGACCCACACCCATATTGTCACTCCATGCTTTGAGTGGCCAACCCTAGTCTCTTGCATTGGGTTTTAGTCCATTGAATCATTTTTGCCACTTCATTAACCCTAAATTTTAGAAATCTGATTTTCTTATTTTCTTGATTTTGGAAAAAAATTAGTGAAATTTTTAATAGTTTAGTAGGAGCCTTTAGATTTTTCCTTAGTTTTGAAACTAGGGAGAGATTTAGGGTTTGCTGCTGTACAGAAAATTCAAGAAGTTGCAGAAAATCCAAGAAAGTGTAGAATATGCAGATTTGCAATCTTTGCAGTCTTTTGGCAAACTGTGTAGAGTGCAATACAGAACTGTTGTACCAATTGCAAATTTAAAAGATTTTCTATGCAGTTTAGTACACTTGGTACAGATTTTCAAGAAAGTATAGAAATTTAAAAGATTTTCTATGCAGTTTAGTATACTTGGTACAGATTTTCAAGAAAGTATAGAAATTTAAATTTTTTCAAATTTAGTGCAAGAAATGGTGCCAGTGAGTTAATCTAAACCTTAATCTTGTCCTAAAGTTAATTTTCTCGAAATTTGTATAAGATCTTTATATTCTATGCAAGAAAATTACAATATCAAGCTTTATTTAGTCACAAACGTACAAGAAATAGAGACAGAAGTGAATCTTGGGGTATTGGAATGCAAGGCAGTGCAAATCTTGCAAGATTCTTGATAGATTAGACTGTTTGATGTAAATCTTGATGTATCCAAGTGAATATGGAGGCAAGTAAGGCATCCATGGTTTAAAGTTGACAAATCTACAGAAAGTTGATGTATGCATGTCAGAGATGTTGTATATAAGGCAAGAAATGATATATGAATGAACTATTGAACGAAAATTTGCTACAACTGTTTGTTGATACTCATAAAGCCCCACTGAGAGTCAAACCTAGTCATGTGACCTTAACCAGTGTGCCCCGTACACCAAAGGACTTGGTGGTTGTGTTGGATGTTGGAAAAGACTACCAACCATTAATTGTTTGGTAGCCATCAAGGATTGCAGCAAGTTAGGCATGTGGTCTACCTATACAAGAGCAACTTGTACACGAAAATGGTTCTGGCCATCATAGAGACTAAGATCTCTAGGCATCATTCATAGAGGGCTAGCTACAACCATGGTGCAAGAGGTATACATGCGGCTAAGTGGAGATGAGAAGGGAGTAAAAACAGCCACAACTGGAAGTAAAAGGGAAAACCCTAACCCTATAGTTCAGAACCAAGCCAAATGCAATTAGCCTACAATACATTAAAATACATGGTCAAATAGCCAATCTTCAACACAGGCCAACAGTTACAATTTGTAGCACTCAAGAAAGCAAAGCAGCAAACATGCAGCCTTCACAGCGCTCCATCAAGAGACTTGTTCTTCAAAGGAGACCACACGGGGCTGAATGTGCATCAAAGAGATCGCAATAGCTACACAAAAGCGCAACATCTGTGAGCATCACCAACTTCACACACAAGGAAGCAACATACAAGAGATGCAAAAAGTTCAGGATGCAACAGTGGAGTGAAGCAAGCTGCAGATGGATTCGTTTGTTTACACAACAATTGCATCTCAGCAAGCCTTAGCTGTAGACGGATTCGTTCATTTACATAGCAGTTGCAGATCTCAGCAGTGCATTAAACAACAACTTAGCAGACCACAAGAGATTTCTCAACCCAGAAACGGCTCAGCAAAAACCACAAGCGTAGGTTCTCTCTCAGCTTGGTCTAATCTGTGTGTGGAAGCTGCCAGTAGGTGCAGCTATTCACAACAAGCGCAACCTTTCGTCCCAGCGTTCACAGGCGGTACTTACTTGTCTTTCTTTTCCTTCATTGGCTTAACATATAGGCGGCAACACTCAAACATTTCAGATGGCAGGAGAAATGACTGAGATTAGCATTTCAAGTGCCTAGGCCAGCTAGTGCACAAGGAGCTTTTGTTCATTCTCTATATAGAAAAAAAAGGCTTCACCAGATAATTCCTTGGATATAAATAAACATATCTAAGAAAAGTGCAAACCAGAGAAAATAAAACACTTTTCTGGATAGGCTAACTAGGAATATAGTACATAGATTTCTCTATATAGGAAAATTTTCCTACATAGAGATATTTTCCTATGTAGGAAAATTTCCCTATACAGAGAAACGAAAATTTGCCTACATAGGAAAAAAATCCTATGTAGGAAAATCTATGCATTATGTTCCCTAGTTAGTCTATCTAGGAAAGTGTTCTATTTTCCCTAGTTTGCACTTTCCCTAGATGTCCTTCTTTGTACCCAAGAAATTATATAGTGAATACATTGTCTCCATATGCTAAGAATAGAGTAGCATATCTCCAACTGTGTAGCTACTCGTTTGGGTATTCTCGTCTATGCAAGATGGTTTTCTCTCAACCTTTGCCTAGCTACACTAATAGTTGGACACACACTAATAGTTGGACACACATCAGCCAAGATGCCATCATTTCCACCCTCTTGATCTTGGCTCTTCACATATTCCATCAGGTAGGCATGGTTTTTTATGTGCTCACATTGATGGCTACCACATGCATGGGTTGTGCTTTTATCAATATTATATTCGTGAGACAAGGTACCCATAGGCTTTTTATCTCAATAGAGGACGATCGAGTGATGGCAGTCTATGTGTGTAACAAAGGGACAGCCATGGTACCCATAAAGAGGAAATAGAGAGGGAGAACTGGGTGGGCCTAGCCAATGCAGCTAAGCCAACCCCAGTCAGTCCTTGTGGCTAGGCCCATAGAGCCACTAAAGCATAGTCAAAGAGCTGCTGCTATTGTGCACACAAGTGCAAGCCCATTATGGGCTTGGAGGCGGCCATAGAAAGAGTAGTTGGGCCTTGTTTTTATAGAATGGCTCCTATCTGCTGCATTGAGGTTTGTGAAGAGGCTGCTCCTACTAAAGCTATTTGACTGCAGCACTCTTTCTTCCTAAGCAAACCCATCTTTTCTTGTTGAGACAACCCCTTTATTATGCCCACAAGCCTTGCTCATGCTGCACTCCAAGGTACCCACCTATGCATGCCGCCCATGAAAAACATGCATATATACACACATAAATATCTACCTGCCACATACGCATGCAGAAATACCCACCCACCCACTCACACATATGCATGCATACTAAGGAAGCAATTAATTCATACATGTGTGCATACTAAGCAAGCAAGCAATTTATAAATACATTCACGATATGTCCAAAACAATGGACTGAATGCTACAGAGATATTGGAAAGAATTGAGTCTTTGTTGAAATATACAAGTGAATAGGGTGTGTGTGGGAACAAGCTCTTGGATAGAGGCTGTAAAAGAGGAGATGTAATTGTGAAAGAACCTGTGAAAAGGTTAGGAGAATCTACTAGGAGAGAATAATGGGTAGCATGAGGGAATTTAGGAGTGTGGAGATATTCTGGGAGATATTCAGGGAAAAGAGAAGAGGTGGAGAGAATCAGGCAAAAGGTGGAGATATTATGGGAGTGAATCATGGAGAAATCAATGGGATTTGATGCTTGATGTAAACTCTATAAATTGAGGCATAGCCCTAATGAGAATTTGCTGGTTTTTGAGTATCCATGCCTACATTAATCTATCTGCTAATTATTTACTAATTACGTCTTAATCATTTCTTAATCACTTTGTTAATCATGTTGATTCTAGTGTATGATCCACCATAGCTCATCATTTTGCTCAAATTTCAACATGGTATCAGAGCCATGCCTAGAATCAACCAGATTTATGAGCCCATTAGTGAATTAATTAGGATTAGTAGAAAATTAGCAAAATAATCAATTTTTAGTGAGTTTTTTCATTTCCCCTTCACCCCCAGTCAGTGGAGGACTCCATTCTCCATGCACAGTCAACATTAGGCTATGCCCTTCTAACACAAGCTAGTCATTAGCCCTAGCTACAAGCTCATCAAGCGGCGCAGCAAAACGCGAAGGCGTTTAGGAGAAATCGCCGTTTTCTGCAGCGCTGTTTTTTCTGAGTAAAATGCAGATCTACACTCCATCAAATCAAATTGAGCTAATTCCTCTTAGCACAAAGGGTAATCAAGCATGCTCTACAAGCTGGTGAAGACAGAAATCAATTTCATCAAGTCTACAGAGAGATCAAAGCTCTTCATCAAATCTGCAGGTGACTTTGGTAAAACAGAGATTAAGCTTTCATTATTTGGTCAAATCTTGTGTTTCTTGGCTTAATCCTCTACTAGACTCATTGCTATTGATGCCTTTCAAAGCATTTGAGCTCATTTGAAGTGGAAGGCACCAGATCTGAGCTCCCCGCATACTCTGTTTTCTGCACACAAACCAGAGCATTAATTTGCTAATCAGTGATTAATCAATGCTAATCTCTGTATTTTGGTGCAATTGAGGGTTCAAATTAACCATTAGGTATCTGATACAGATCCCTATAACTTCAGATTTCAAATCGGAGTTGGTTTGATACTCCAACCATCCCGTACAAATTGGTTACCCTTAATTTAGTGTAATTTCTGGGAAAATTGTGCTGATAAAATTGTGAAAATCATCATTTTGCATTTAACCCTTGGTTAATGCCTGTAAATCTCACTCAAATTCAAGATTATTCACAGTCAGAATTGCATTTGGGAATGTGCATGAGAATGAATGCTATATGCATTATGTATTGGGCACATTTTATCAGTATAAAAATGGGAACAGACACTGCCCTTGTCCAGATTAAGGCAAGAGGTAAGACCTCCCGCATAAATTTGGGTTTGCATTGCATAATGATACAAAATAAACATAAAAAGCCCAAAGGAACTGTCAGCAAAACATTGAAATATGTTTCTCACATGGAGCAAAATGACCTGACGGACGAGCTCATGGCCCCAACCATGAAAGAAGAAGAATATCTCTTCCCAAGAAGAGGATCCACACCGAGAAGAAGATCTGAAGGAAGACATGGACACAAGAAGAGAAGCTGCCACAAGAAGAGAAGCTGCCCCGAGAAGACTGGAAGAAGAGACGGACGCGTGGAGAGATGCTGCCACGAGAAGAAGACTGAAGACAAGAGAAGATGTGAGGCTCCAAAGAGTGAGGAGCCATGTGAAAATCTCTGAGAGAGAGAGAGAGAGAGAGACCCCACAACCCAATGTAACCTGCCCCAATAAAGTAAAACCACCTCTGAGCCACCGATGATGTAGGCCACGTGGTAGATGTATGTGTGAGCACTTTAGTCAAGGTCGCGGGCACTTATAGTAGCCTTGGACACATAGAGAGAGAGAGTGTCAAGTACTATGGAGTTTAGGGACTTGAGGCACTGGTCGCGGACTGTCAAGTAAGAGAGAAACTTGATACAGGGTCCAGGTGTGCTGAGATAACTTGAGGGGAGGAGTAGACACTGGTCGCGGACTTCCAAGTAAGGGGAGGCAAACTTGGTATAGGGTCTAGGTGTACTAGGAGTATTCACTTGAGGGGAGGTGTTGAAATATACAAGTGAATAGGGTGTGTGTGGGAACAAGCTCTTGGATAGAGGCTGTAAAAGAGGAGATGTAATTGTGAAAGAACCTGTGAAAAGGTTAGGAGAATCTACTGGGAGAGAATAATGGGTAGCATGAGGGAATTTAGGAGTGTGGAGATATTCTGGGAGATATTCAGGGAAAAGAGAAGAGGTGGAGAGAATCAGGCAAAAGGTGGAGATATTATGGGAGTGAATCATGGAGAAATCAATGGGATTTGATGCTTGATGTAAACTCTATAAATTGAGGCATAGCCCTAATGAGAATTTGCTGGTTTTTGAGTATCCATGCCTACATTAATCTATCTGCTAATTATTCACTAATTACGTCTTAATCATTTCTTAATCACTTTGTTAATCATGTTGATTCTAGTGTATGATCCACCATAGCTCATCATTTTGCTCAAATTTCAACAGTCTTAAGGTATCAGGATTGAATGCTACAAAGACATCATGTCCTCTTCTTGACCTAGCCTTGATTTACATGTCTACTCCTTTGCCTCAAATCTGAAGTTCTTGCTTCCTTCTCTCTGCAAACAACCCAAAAAGCAAGTTAAGTGTAAATTCAAGCCCGAAATGTAGGCATACAGGATCCCCCATGATGCTACTCTTGCTGCGATGATGACACTAGCCAAAGACTTTCAAGAATGGCCACCCAAGCCAATGGACCTGGATGTTCAAACAGTAGAATAAAAATCATTCTAGCATGAGAGACAGAACCTAGCATATGAAAGAGCAAACTCTAGCATCTGGGAGATGTACAAAATCCACGGAGAACTCAACATATAGACGGTTGTAGAAGACCTAGGAAAGAAAGTAACTTAGGCGCATCCTTGAGACTTCACCACCTTGCACATAATTGCCACACTAATAGTTAGCTTATGAAAAATGATACCATCTTACAGGGTAGCATCTTCCTCTCTTCTCCATCCCCAGGCAGCTTGAGACGACTTTCATTGGCAAGTTACAGCATAGCAGATTGACCTCCTTATCATCGTAATATTTTTCCCACTGGATGTCAGCATCTTTTGCAATTGCATTGAAATGGTAACATTAGTTGTTTAACCTGAAACTATAAACCCCTTTTTTAGTTCTTTTCTGATCTGATAAACTACTCCCATTAATGCCCTTGATAAAGTCATTAAGCTGAACACCTTCCATGTCCACATTAGACATCATTCTAAAACCTCTTCAGCCTGCCCAGGTATGTGGCTTGCATGCTGACTCTGTCTAGAGTCAATTTCTTGATCCGAATGTTTGTTCAATTTAGCCTTAGCCTCCACTTGTTTGCCAACTTAGAGCTATAAACTCTACAAGAAGCCGGACCGCTTACCTACATGTTGAAAACAAATAAGAAAAGCTCTCTCTCTCTCTCTCTCTCTCTCTCTCTCTCTCACACACACACACACACACACACACACACACGCATGCATGCGTGTGTGCACACAAAGAGGTTTAGACTACTGAAGATGCACGTGTGTACAAATTTGTCAAATGGTTCAACCTAAAACATGCCTTAGCACTAGTGCAAACTAAACATATTAAAGTCCTTCACAAGCTTCAACTTCAAGAGAATCTTTCAAGGTTTATAGAAAATTAAAACAAGATAGTCCTTTGATCTACCTCTAAATTGATGGAAAGACATCAAAGTTTGGAGGCCATGAACCTTATTCAAGATAAATGAGCAAGTCGTACCATATTTATGTTCTTTGTTTTGCAACCCATAAGAGCAGACCAAACCATTTCGATAGGACTTATTCATCATCAAAGTAACAAGAGATGACACCTATAAGATATGCTTATAAATAACAAGAATGAAGATACAAACCTACATCCAAGAAATCTTGAAACTGTAAAAGAGTTACCTTAAACAAATGGCATGTCACGACTTGGCAACTTGAGGTGAAAAGGTAACTTTCATCATCTCAATAACAAAAGAGAGGACACCTATAACTAACAAGAGTGAAGATACAAACCTGCATCCAAGAAAGACAAATCTTGAAATTGTAAAAGAGCTATATCAAAGAAATGGCATGTAATGACTTAGAAACTTAGTTGGAAAATGTAAAGTGTTCAAAAAGGAGAAAACCACTAAAAGATAGACATGAGGAAAGGAAACCTACTACCAGCTAATATGGCAGATTTTATGACCAACCATGATCAAACCAACCCTTATTATGTAGAACTTGCCCATTAGAGTAGAAGTGATTATGAAAAAAACCCCTTTGCTACCTAAAATCTTAGCAATTGCTCAACATAAGCCTGCCAGAGCCCATCCTCATCATTAATACCCCCCTTGAGTACCTTATCTAATCTCTATCACTAGCAAAACTCACCATGATTACCCCCCTTCAATTATTCCAATGCCTAGGCTATATATATATATTGCCCAATAAAAAGGACCACAGTTGATTATAGAAGACCAGCACCTCGCAAAGACCGGAATGTTACTCCAGCTACTAGAGCTGGGGCTGAATGCAACAAAACCATGAAAATTGTTATACACTAAGAACCATGAAGATTGAGGAGAGATCCTGGCCCATAGCTCCAAGAAAGTTCTAGAAGACAAGATTTTCTGCCATTTTTTGCAGACACATTAGCTTTGGAAGACCGCAGCGATTGGAAGATATGAGAACACCTTCTCGGCAAGCTCCGGGGGCACCTTCTCCCAAACACTGTAAAAAATTCGATGACTTGCACCTCGCTTTATGTACTCACATAATTCTGATTGTAGTATTTGCCTACAGCTACATGCATCATCATTAGAACCCATTTTGGATAGCATTAGCAGATTAAATTAATGGTCATCAAAGAAACCCTTGGATATGTAATCATCAAGAAAGGAGGTTGTTTATGTAGCAGATTAAATTAATGGTCATCAAAGAAACCCTTGGATATGTAATCATCAAGAAAGGAGGTTGTTTATGTGACCTCCATGTAATCATCAAGAAAGGAGGTTGTTTATGTGACCTCCATGTAACCTACATCAAAAATCCCCTCTCTGTAATCTAGAAAGGGGTGGCAGATATCCCAACATGAGGTGTATGCACATTTCAAACCTATTGGAAAATCCTGGGATGTGGTTGCACAAGTTTACCCTAAAATGGGTTAAGTGTACGGAGAAGGCACAGTGAACTAGTAGAGGAAAGCTTCACAACGTACAGAGAAAAACAACAGGAGGATGTATACCTTCATCAGATCGACCGAGGAGTCCATGAAGCTAGGCAAGGGAAGTAAGCATGATTTCTATAGATGAATATGAATGTAAACGGCGATCTCGCTGCTTCATCCAACAGAGATCAGAAGAAAGGAATCGCCTTACAGAGAGAAAGGGTCACGTCCTCTGCAAAAAGGTGCAAGCCAAATGGGTGTGAAGGGATCTCAATAATACAAGAGATAGGCACTCGTGAAGAGTAAGAACGGGAAAACTGTGGTAGGAAATGAACGGGGAACACGGACCCCAAGCTACAAGGATGAAGAGGAAAGCACCACTTGCTATCTTCTTTCAACGCTCGTCCCCACCACCTTCACACAGGCTGGGATTCGGTTAACTGGTAACATAGAATATGTGCATCCAACTAATCTATGAGAAGAGTACATGCATACGTTCTTACAGACTTGTCTAATGAAAATGTACGTCTATATTGATGATCTAGACAATGCATATGTCATATTGATCTTTCAAACGTACACTACTTCGATGAGAATGTGTACATGTGTTGACAGATTTGTTGATCGGTACATGTGTGAAATGCCTTAGAACCAGGATACAACTATGTGCATCTAGGCGTCATCTAATAGGCACCGTTTCACTATATAGAAAGGGTATGCCCGTTAGGCTTCTAGTTACCATGGACACAAGAGTTAAAGATGTGCAGAAGTCTATAATTGCTGCTTGGGACACTCCCCTCTCTGAAGAACCCTCATTCTCTACAGTCTGTCCAGACTATCTTCTATCCCTCAGAGATCCTTACTATCTTAAAGCCCTTGCAATCATGGTAACCCTTGACATAGAAGACCATGAATTTCACAAAAACTGTGTCTGTGTAGTGGAGAATGTGCAACAGATATGTGAATACTAGAATGCCTCTGCTAAATCATATAGCAGAGAAGGAGAAGAAGAAGATTGAATACTTGAACACCCGTTAAGATGCAAATCAAAGCATGGTAGTGTTTATGAAGCTAGACGAAAGATCTAGCAGTATTATGCCCATGGTCACAAGGTGGTCAGATCTGAAGATTCCAAAGGAATGGACCTTCGACACAGAGAAGCTACCCAAAGAACTCCCTTATCTAGTAAGGTTGCAGATCAGAGAAGTCCCTGGAGCTTCAACCAGTAAGTCTCTTTGTGTATCTACAAATGTCAAATCTAGGTCAAAAGAAGAAAAGCTGAGATAGCTTGAAGATTTGTCCCAAAAACTAGGGACAATAAGTCTTGATCTTTGTGATCACTCTCCCAAACCATCATCAATGGAGATACAGAGCCGCTGCATAGCTTGTGGATGCGTGGTGGTTAGATCAAAAAGCAGAGTATCTATGATGAGTACACCTGCTGGTAGACAACAAGGTGACACTGAAAATCTATTCCCTAGCCAGATGTCACCATAGTCACTGACCAAGAAGGCATAAAGCAAGGATACCTATGAGTATATGCACCATATGGAGACAGACCAACTGATCAAGTAGTAAACACAAGTCTCTCTATCTCAAACTGGCACTCCAAGGATCTTTCTACAATAAATGAAAGGGCAATACAGAATATGCAATCTATCATGCAAGCAAATGAAAGACTTAGCCAAATCGAGTCAAAGATGCTTTTCAACCACATCGAAGTGAAGAATTCGCTTGCAGAAAACTTGGCAAGGTTAAACAGGATACTTAAAGAGAAATATCCTTACATCAATAATGAGATCTTAAGAAATATCATGAGCTCATGTATGGTCTTATGAGATCTTAAGAGCTTCTCCCATACACCATGTGGTCATCAAATCTAATGACATTATAAGATGATCACATTAATCTTTGTATACATGCAAGCAAAATCATGTTTATGAATACCACCTCAATATGGAAAGGAAGAAGCATAGTGGTAAATGTATATTAAGTTTAAAGAACTCTTATAAGTAATAAGAGGGTGCGTCTATTTAGCGAGCCAAGAGCAGTGAGCACAGAGCAGTGAGTAGAAATAAAGTCCTTGTGAAAGTGAGCAAGTAGGGGCATGGTATGATGTTAAGCGAACATGTAATGTTAAAGAGAAGAGTGAAACCATAGTGCAACTCTATAATGAACAGAACAAAGAAGACTAAAAAAGTTTAAAAATGACTATTCCAAATAAAGCATTTTCAAATGAATGGTGCGGATATAAAAAATCACTACAAAACTCATACTACTTGGCTCGCTAAAAAGACGTTGAATTGGTCATTGAGCTACTAATAGAAACAAACTATTGTTTGCAACCACATGGAAACCACAGCGACCAGAGAGCATAGAAATCAAGCCATTAAGATGCACACCAATTTTAATAGCCATACCACTGACACAACAATATAATACTCTTTAGAAACCATAACCATAGGATTTAAAAATTTTATAATCCAAATAAAAATTGTCCAACAATCAGCTACATGCTATTGTAAAAAACATTCAGAAGCATAACATCCATCAAAACATTACTTCCAATAGTCCCAAAAAAATGATTGTCTCAATTAAAAAAAAGACTATCTCTAATGGCAATCTGATGTAGACATGTGATCCTCATAACTGCAAGAGACACAAAGAAAAGAAAATAAGCTTTATCAATACAAAATTATTCTCTACTAACATATTTATCTTTTCAACATGCATACCTTTGCTGAGTATGGTTCTAACAGGTGATCATAGATCCGCTCATCCTTGTCTAACATTATGACATTGCGATCCATAAATGCTGCCACTAGGCCAAGAGTTCCAGTGCCAGCAAACAAATCCAAAATCGTGTCCCCAGGACGACTGAAGACGGAGACGATGTATTTGCTAAGCCGCTGACCTCTCTGACAACCACCCCGCCATGGTCTACCCTTTCTCTTCACCAGATCCTCCGATGGCACTCTTGAAAACGCACACAAACCATTAACCATATGCCATAAAGATCACCGAAAATCATTTTAAATTCTATCTTGATTTGAATGCATACATACATGTCAAAGATAAGATCTTGCCCTACATCAAGATCATCACCTAGTGCCAAATCCCTTAGTTGATCCCCATGCATCACAAAGCTTGTAGCAGGAGATGTTGAGCGAACAAAAACAGCCAATATTAGACAAGTGACCTACAAGCAAAGACACATTGGTTGTTCATGCATTTTCACCTTAAATGGGACAAAGAAGATTTGCACAAATGACAGCCCCAAAGAGAACAACACCAATACCTGGGTAGTAATCATTTGCCCCATTTTCTTCCCAATAAATGGAGTACACCTCACAACCTGTCTATGATAAATGCCAAACCCAACGCTCTGTGCAACCTGCTCAATGGTCACTCCTTCTTCCATAGTGTAAAGGCATGTAAAGAAGCCTCGATCCGAGAGACAAGAATCAACAACTTTAAAAGTAGTCATACATGCCATCCCCAATCTTATTCCAATATGGAACCTTGTTTGCAACACAACCTCCAATGATGATATTTGAGGGGAAGTCTGCAAATATCAACTCCACACAGTAATCGGACCCTCTACTCTTGACATTCCCTACTGTGCAAATAACATTCATGGCATCAAGCACTTGCTTTCCCAATGAGGATGCATCCTCCATGTTCACAAAAGTAGCCGCAAGGTCCTCAATACTGACATTGAAGGCATAAATGGTTCCTATAGACAGGTTTTTGACATTTAACACACATAGTCTCAAGTCAAAACAATCGGATCACGATAGAGATGAGGTAGGAAGCTCACATACCTGGAGCTTGCAATGTCTTGGTTATGATGTCAGTTGGTTGTATCCCGCCTGCACTACTATTGGATGTCTGTTGTTGACTCTGCTCCCTATTTGCTTCCATTGCTCGATTCACCTCCAATGCACGATTCACTATTTCCCTCCCTAAATTCACTGGCAATGACTTACGAAAAGAAGCCGATGCAATCGATGTTGCATGTGATGTGGATTAATGATCAATTTGCTGGCTACGAAGCTCCAATATAGACTTATGTTGGCGATACAGATCAAGCTCCTCCTCAGGCACATGGTTTCTTTCAAGGTCCAACCACCACGGGCAGAAACGAGACTCTATGCTTGACATGGCCTGTTCAATGACAAACATGAATAAACATAACTCACCCTCAATATGAACATGTTTCTCAATCATGGATTCAAAATGACAAATTCAATCACTTACTCTTCCAAGCTTCAAATCGGCATACATATAAGATTGATTGTCAACACAAAGCCACACACTAGCGAGAGGGGGTAAAATATCCAATTGGTGCTCCTCAATTTCAGAAAGCAACCATCTGCAAGCCAAAGCACAAATGATAAAACAACACACAGAAAGAAGCATGCATGTTTTTTAACAAGGAATATCTGGGTTATGTTGGAGGAAAACCTATAAACGACTCGCCGTGTAGCACTTTGTAGGCCTGGTTGATGGTCAATATCATGGCTAAATTTTATGCCTCCTTCGTGCACTTTGAAAGCCCTTTTGAAGTACTTTCTTCTGCATAGAACAACAAAAGAGGTGAATCGGCTCTCACCTGGCAACCTGACTCAATCGGCATTTTTAATATCATTTTGGATTCTCAAACCCAGCTCCGTGATCTGAAGCCAGTAGGAGTACATGTGCAGCCATTCCCTAACCTTTGTCTTATCATTTGGCATACCCTCAAGTGATCGCACTGCAGCCTGAGAGTTGTCCAATAGCTTGACAATGTGAGCCTTATCTGTGTCTCTGATGCAAGCAGAACCTATCATATTGAGCTTTTCCTCTGTGGCCACATGATTGCTTGACGCGTGCCATGGGAGGGAGAGCACTGCACACCAAAAGGCCTCACCGTTGGAGGGATCAGCAATCCTTGCATATTTTGATGTTTTTCCTCTGTAGAGAACTTCTACCTTTCGAGTCACATTCTCCCTAGCAGACTCCGCAAGTGGTCCATTTGATGCCTCATCAATTTTTTGCTCCATCTCATCCTTGAACAAGAGCCAAGTCATAATCTGGATTGGCAAATGAAGCCAACTAGGCCTTCCTCTGGCAGATGCACTTTGCATCTCTCTCTCAACCCATAGCTTGTCCTCATTGTCCAAATGTGCCATGAGAGTTGTTAGGTCGGACTCTCCCAATCTTCTTAGTTGAAATAGACGATCACCAAATGTGGTTGGCACAAATGCATAATCATGCGTCCTACAAAACAAAGAAGAAATATGTTAATATTCTTGAGTACAAACAACTTACTTGACATAGAAGGAGACTCTGATGACAAATTAACTTACTTGTTCAACCTGGACAATGAAAACAAAAGCTCACCCACATCCCTCCGCTCGAACACATAAAATTTACAGAGAACACAACAATGCATGGACAAATCCCCTTGAAACCCTGTAATAAAACACAAAATTAGGAAGGACAAAGAAGCATAAGAAACTATAACATCCCAATGAGAACTCACCTGTAGAAATGCAGTCCATCCAAGCATTGTGTCGATTATTACCATCAAGAATATGCACCATTTTTCGGCTCAAGTACGGACCCCACTCGGGGTCAAGTGCAAGAGTTTCCTCAAATTGTTGATTCACAGTCCTCCAATGCTCATCCCAAGATTCCTCCCTCTCTTGTGTCAATGGTGTCTCCTCCCCTTCCAAGTCCATAATTGATACTGTGAAAGCTCCCATGCTCTCAATGTACCCACCTAGTTTTTTGAAGCTTCGAGTAAGAGATTTATCTATTGAGGGAGAAACCTTTCGGATTGCCTCCGTCTGGATCATCCTACAGAGAGGAACACGTGGAGGTGGAGACCTAAATTTGACTCCTATCCTATCTAAAAAGGCTTGTGGAGTAGATGTCTCTAGAATCTTCCCAAAAATATCAACCTTATTTTTTTTCTGCTTGCTTCCTTCAGTTTGGGTTGTGACAACTGTTTCTTCTTGATCCTCTAGTGGATGTGTGTTCTCTTCCCCCTCTATCTCTCTCCCAGTATCCTCAGTATTCTCACCTTCATCCTCATTATCACCACCTTGAGTATTCTCACCCTCATTTTGATCACCTTTATTTTCCTCAATTGCCCCCACTACATTTTGTCCATCCTCCTCATTTCTTTCATCACTATGTAGATGCTGCCTATCCATATCCACCTCCAGGTTAGTGTCATCTATGATATGTACCGCATGCTCTGTAGTAGTAGGGTTTGAGGAGGCGGCTTGCTCCAAAGTGCTAGAAAAATCAGCTTGCCTCCTTGTGTGTCTCGATGAGCTCTCACCTGGGCCAACCTGCACACTCTTTTTCCGCTTAGCAAGAGGCAACTCATCCATTTTTGCACAACAAGAACCTTTCAAGCAAGATGCTCTAGTGAAATGACTCGAACTCATTTGAAAACCAGATAGCCATGCAAAAATACAAGAACAAATCTTCAAATAGTATTGTACTCGTATTGTATAATTAATTGATTATTTTAACAGCAAATTTAGTAATACGACACAAACTTAAAGAAAAGGTGGCACATTCACTAAAGAGATTAAATTCAGTACTGCAACACAATCATCAAACAAAGGTGGCACATTCACTATCCAACAAAACGGCCAACTCATTATAACGAACAGAATATCTTTGAGATTATCATATGGAGTGCTTTGGCCCAAATTCCAAGGCATTCAAAGCCGTATTGAATATTTTAAAAAAATCTCCATTGGAAAATATTTACGGAGCCCTTTTCAGGTGTTCAATTCAAGGCATTCAAATTTATTGGAAAATATATAAAGATTCGGTAGCCCAAATCTGAAGGCATTCAATATTGAGTACTAATAAACTTTAGAAGTGATATTTCGCAATCCAACACTTTTTTAAGGACAAACTTTTTTCTTTTTGTGCTATTGTTCTTTAGATGCACATGTTTGCTGGTCTCCTCTCTCGACTGTGTGAGCCGTTTCTCAACCAAGAAGACATCAAATGTGAGTTTTTTGAGCTTCTTGTATACACAAAGTCTGCATAATATAGACAGTAGTAAGAGAGACAGTCTATGCAATGTGTTTGAGACAGCACCATATAGATAGCATGTTCTTACACTACTCTCTCCAAATTTCTGCCGCCGGGGGGATCCAAGGGGGGCCAGCGGCAGCCATTTAGGCCGCCCTTGGCGGGGGAGTTCGGGGGCAGCGCCCCCGAAGCTTGAAACGAAATCAAAATCGTGATGATTTTGTCACTGCTCGGCAGCAAAACATCCTATTATTTTGTGCGCTGAGCGCACAAATTAATTCAAGAAAAATAGCAAGAGGTAACGCCGCACATCTCATACTGTGTGTGGAGTGTGGCAGCAGCAAAACATCCTATTATTTTGTGCGCTGAGCGCACAAATTCATTCAAGAAAAATAGCAAGAAGTAATGCCGCACATCTCATACTACTGTGTGTGGAGTGTGGCGGCAGCAAAACATCCTATTATTTTGTGCGCTGAGCGCACAAATTCATTCAGGCAAAATAGCACAAATTCATGGATGATGATACCTTTCTGTGTCTCTTTGTTGGGGAGAAAGATTGGAGTGGGGAGAGGGCCCTGTGCATGAGATCAGCGTTTCTTTGCTGGGGAGACGTATGATGCTTCATGATCGCTTCTCTGCGTGTGTGTTCGAGGGAAGATGCTTCTGTGTGGAGGACGACTAAAAGCGTTAAGTAATTGCTTCATAAGAAGTAGCCGACTACTAAAAACCCTAAGTTAGGCACTGGACAAATTTTTTTATCCTAACACTAATGAATTTCAACACTAAAATTTAAGGGTTTGGTCAATATTTTTCCGATTTATTTAAATCTATAGCACAGTTATGCTATGGCATCCAACTGGTAGAGTTTTTGAAATCTAACAGGAGATTATGAAAAGCGCAAGAACTAACACAAAGCAAATATGTGTGTGTGTGTGTGTGTGTGTATACATACACACACGTGTACACACAAACATATATACATATATACATGTACTCTTTTTGATACCCTTCATTATGACTATTTTTGCAATAAATATTTTTATTTGCTTCTACCCATAGTCTTAAAATGAGCCTGGTAAAATTGTATTATGGCTAGTATATGTTATTGATTAGAGCAAGAACATCTAGTATTAAAATATTTTTGGCTAATATTCAATGTAAATTCCTTAATTGTTGTTGTGATTGCATTATGCAGGGAGGCTCGTGTTTTCCTCCATTCTACAATGGGTGCATGCATCCGAGTCCCCTTCTTGAATGGCAAATGTCTTGTGTCAATCAACATGATCCGGGGGAAGCTTGGAACTATTGGTGGGATAAATGTGGAGGCCTTACTTGAAATTGGAGGAGAGTATGAGCCCATTTGTCCTTTACACTTGTATGCAGGGATTGGAGACGAGGCATATTTTATCTTGGAGCATTCATTGTCCTCTGTATATATTGCCAAATCAGAGAATTATTTTGAGACCCCAGAACAAGGCCCCTCAACTATATTTCCTCCCGGTTCTCGAAAGAGTACTCCAATGTAAGTGGCATTAACTTTGACTTTGACATTTTCTGTTTTGCATTGCGCATTGAATTAGAGAGCATTGTGCTTTACAGTGACTTGGACACTGAAGAGATAGAAGAAATCAATGTCCAAGCACATGGGTCATTGCAAGAGGAGATAGAGGTCTCTCCTGTGGAAAAGTGCTTTCAACATTTGGAAGAGGAAGATGTTCAGTTTGATACTGCGGTCTCTTGCTTTCAAATAATCCGCATGTTACCTCCTACTGATGTCTTGCACACTTTAATCCATGATTGTGATTACAAAGGCAAGGTAAAAGAGCTTCCCAAGGTGTACCCAGAGTTCAGTACATATGAGCTTGAAGGTGGGAAAGGTATGGAAGGGATGGAGCAAAAATACGAGGGCAACATTTGGACAAAGCCACAAACGCAAACTAGGGCCAATAAAACTTTTGTTCTTAGGAAGAGCTTCTGCGGGGGAACCTTCCAGTGCATGAATGAGCACTGCTCCTTTAGGACACGTATGAATCAACCAAACAAACTCCATTGGAATGGGCAGCTGATAAAATCTCCAAAATATGGGAATTTAGCAATTGGGAGTTTCGGGAACCTTGAGTGTTTTTTCTGCAAGCATGTGCCAATGTGTCTTAAAGAATGTCCTGCCTGTGTCTATTATTTTATGCCAAAAGAATCAATGCATAGCAGACTATTTATTCATTATGGCAAACATACACACATGGTTTCCAAGGGAATGTGCAGAGCATTGATACGAAATATCAAGGCCTTTGTAGCACGTGCAGTGGGCATCGACCACAACGCTGGGCCCAGAAAGGTACAAATGATTGTGGCAAGGGAGGTGGTTCTAAGAGCATTCACTGATGATGACAAGGCACAGGGAGAATTCATGACAGAGAGGGAGCTACAGGAGATGTCGCAAGAGTTGCAAAGTTTGATAAATGTCAAAAAGTACCTAGGAAGTGCAATTTAGCAAAGAATAGTATGCAATTATCATCTTTAATACACTAAGTATGCTTTATGAATGCAGGGTGAAGCAGCAGATGGTAATGCAAACACGAAAAACAACACGGCCTCTGGGTGAAGGATATGAAGCCATTCTTAATCTAAAAAGAACATGCCATTTTGAGTTCTTCCATGGTTCTCGATTTCCATTGCAAGCCACCACTACTACTGAGCGTTGCTTTATCTTTAAGATGTCTACTACTGGACCTGGTTCTGGGATTGACATTGTTCGGCGAATGGACAAGGATAGTAATGGGGATCTTAATCAAGCATGGGTCTGCTTTGATCATGTGCATCGAGTGGATACTGGATGGCATACAATGGGAGCACATGTTTATGACCACATGTAAGTTACAAGCGGTAGAGAGCATTGCTTAATTTGTGTCTTTAATATAACTCTGTTTCCATTTGTGGCATGCAGGATTGGTGAGCTATTGACAATAGCAACTTGTGAATTTAGAGAAGAGGATGAGGATGCTCAAGTCATGTTTTGGGAAAATATGAATTTGGTAATGGTGGAGCACACAGGGAAGGTAGCAAATTTTTTTGGGTTTATGGCGGATGAGGCTGGCGCTAACTGGAATGCAGTGAGACGTGTCTTCAACGACGGAAAGGAGATGATTGAAAGGGAAAGGTCATGTTTATGGCATTGGAAAGACAACCTTCGTGTCCACACGCAGAGGTACATCTATAGCCCACATCAAGAAAAGCACAGGGAGATGTGTGAGAAGTGGAGGACTGCCCCAAACAAAGAAAGTGCCCTTCAGCAATTTCGCAGGATACGAGCATGGTGGGCAACTGGCAAGGCAGCTGATAGAAACATCCCTAAGCTTCTTAGCTGGTTGAGTTGGTGGCACTATAGGGTTAGTCGATGGGGTCATTTCATTTTAAAGGTAATGTTTGTAAGAGATTATTCATTGTATTATTGTGTGCCTCCTACTTATGTGCACTGCATTGTTTTTAATCAATTTCTACCACTCTCTTGTAGGATGGAGAGCCTATTGTCAATGCTCTTGTCCCAAGGACAAATATGTCAGAGACCAAGCATGCAAGCTGGTTGGCAGGGGAGGGGTATAGGCAAAAGATTAGTCTTTATGATGCTTGTGTGACAGATCTAATCAATGCTTACTTCCAATGTGCCAGACAACTGGCTTTCTTGGAAGGAAAATACACAGGTTGTGGGCCTACAATGGAGCTTTTGGTTGAGAGAGCTCTTTCTCAACAGAAAGCAAGTCCATCCCCAATAGCTACCTCACGAGCAATGGATGATGCAGTGGCGGGGACCCCTATGTTTTCAAATAGGGTAAAATTCAAGGGTGAGAATAAAACTATTCGAGCCAAAAGGCCACTACATGACTCGACAGAAGAAAACTTTGGCAACTCTAGCCATAGGCCTGAGTTTAACTATGTGACAAGAGAGAGGTTAGAGCCTGCAATAGAGGTCGATGAGCAATGCAAAGTTTTAGAGAGCCTTGAAAGTGATGTGCATGATACAAAGTGGGCCTTGCGGAGGATACCAACAGTGAATCGAGTTGAGTGCAACCACTGGGCATCAGGGAAAAAGTGTAGCTCAAGGTTGCGAGGGGGTGATGTCAGTCCTTGTTTTTGGAGTGATTGTCAACTATCCTCCTAGAAAAAGGAGAAGTATTGCTATTTTTGTAATACAGATGTTAGGCACACTTGGAAAATTACAAAGACAATATTACATCCACCAGAGGATGTCCCTTGTGTTTGGCCCATTGCTAAAGGTACCAAGTTACAAGTGAAAGAAGCCTGCAAGCTTATTAGAGCAGGATATGACATTGGTATTCCTCTTGAGTTTTTTCTAGAAAAGGAGCTTGCAAAAGGCACTAGCGAGACAAACAAGGAGGTGAAACAATTTCCATATCGACGAGGAATTTCAAAGGCTGCATTTGGTCAAATCACTGCAGCCTTAGATATGCATGCAGAAGTTGTAGGCAGCCATATACATATAGAAGGGGTAAAGGAAACATTTAGTATTAATCCATTGACCAATGGGAGCCAAGACACATCTCTGATAGAGGTCACTATTCAGAAGAATCCAATGTGTTCATGTGTGGAGTTCAGAGATAGAGTGGCCAAGAAAAGACCATATCTTGCATGCAAGCACATATACTTTGTGTTCTTAATGATTCTTGGACAGGATGTGAACAACAATATTCATATTCATCAAGTTTGTATTTCTGAGAGAATTGTAAAAGACATGCTAACTAAGTCTATTAGAAGTCATCCTCAACAGCTTTAGGAACCTGCAACCCACTTTAGTTGAAATATGTATGGGGGTCATGTCATACCAGCTGAACCGTAGTACTTGTTTTGGAAATGTTTTGGTTATTTTATAAATTTTCCTGTCTATTGTCTTTTGTTTGCTAATGGCTCTCCAACATTGTGAATACTATAGATTCAATATCTTTTTAGCGAGCCAAGCAATATGGGTTTAATAGTGATTTTTTGTATCTGCACCATTGGTTCAAAAAAAAATTATTACAATGGTCATTTTAGAAAAAAATTATTACGATTGGTTACCCTTAATTTAGTGTAATTTTTGGGAAAATTGTGCTGATAAAATTGTGAAAATCATCATTTTGCATTTAACCCTTGGTTAATGCCTATAAATCTCACTCAAATTCAAGATTATTCACAGTCAGAATTGCATTTGGGAATGTGCATGAGAATGAATGCTATACGCATTATGTATTGGGCACATTTTATCAGTATAAAAATGGGAACAGACACTGCCCTTGTCCAGATTAAGGCAAGAGGTAAGACCTCCCGCATAAATTTGGGTTTGCATTGCATAATGATACAAAATAAACATAAAAAGCCCAAAGGAACTGTCAGCAAAACATTGAAATATGTTTCTCACATGGAGCAAAATGACCTGACGGACGAGCTCATGGCCCCAACCATGAAAGAAGAAGAATATCTCTTCCCAAGAAGAGGATCCACACCGAGAAGAAGATCTGAAGGAAGACATGGACACAAGAAGAGAAGCTGCCACAAGAAGAGAAGCTGCCCCGAGAAGACTGGAAGAAGAGACGGACGCGTGGAGAGATGCTGCCACGAGAAGAAGACTGAAGACAAGAGAAGATGTGAGGCTCCAAAGAGTGAGGAGCCATGTGAAAATCTCTGAGAGAGAGAGAGAGAGAGAGACCCCACAACCCAATGTAACCTGCCCCAATAAAGTAAAACCACCTCTGAGCCACCGATGATGTAGGCCACGTGGTAGATGTATGTGTGAGCACTTTAGTCAAGGTCGCGGGCACTTATAGTAGCCTTGGACACATAGAGAGAGAGAGTGTCAAGTACTATGGAGTTTAGGGACTTGAGGCACTGGTCGCGGACTGTCAAGTAAGAGAGAAACTTGATACAGGGTCCAGGTGTGCTGAGATAACTTGAGGGGAGGAGTAGACACTGGTCGCGGACTTCCAAGTAAGGGGAGGCAAACTTGGTATAGGGTCTAGGTGTACTAGGAGTATTCACTTGAGGGGAGGTGTTGAAATATACAAGTGAATAGGGTGTGTGTGGGAACAAGCTCTTGGATAGAGGCTGTAAAAGAGGAGATGCAATTGTGAAAGAACCTGTGAAAAGGTTAGGAGAATCTACTGGGAGAGAATAATGGGTAGCATGAGGGAATTTAGGAGTGTGGAGATATTCTGGGAGATATTCAGGGAAAAGAGAAGAGGTGGAGAGAATCAGGCAAAAGGTGGAGATATTATGGGAGTGAATCATGGAGAAATCAATGGGATTTGATGCTTGATGTAAACTCTATAAATTGAGGCATAGCCCTAATGAGAATTTGCTGGTTTTTGAGTATCCATGCCTACATTAATCTATCTGCTAATTATTCACTAATTACGTCTTAATCATTTCTTAATCACTTTGTTAATCATGTTGATTCTAGTGTATGATCCACCATAGCTCATCATTTTGCTCAAATTTCAACAGTCTTAAGGTATCAGGATTGAATGCTACAAAGACATCATGTCCTCTTCTTGACCTAGCCTTGATTTACATGTCTACTCCTTTGCCTCAAATCTGAAGTTCTTGCTTCCTTCTCTCTGCAAACAACCCAAAAAGCAAGTTAAGTGTAAATTCAAGCCCGAAATGTAGGCATACAGGATCCCCCATGATGCTACTCTTGCTGCGATGATGACACTAGCCAAAGACTTTCAAGAACGGCCACCCAAGCCAATGGACCTGGATGTTCAAACAGTAGAATAAAAATCATTCTAGCATGAGAGACAGAACCTAGCATATGAAAGAGCAAACTCTAGCATCTGGGAGATGTACAAAATCCACGGAGAACTCAACATATAGACGGTTGTAGAAGACCTAGGAAAGAAAGTAACTTAGGCGCATCCTTGAGACTTCACCACCTTGCACATAATTGCCACACTAATAGTTAGCTTATGAAAAATGATACCATCTTACAGGGTAGCATCTTCCTCTCTTCTCCATCCCCAGGCAGCTTGAGACGACTTTCATTGGCAAGTTACAGCATAGCAGATTGACCTCCTTATCATCGTAATATTTTTCCCACTGGATGTCAGCATCTTTTGCAATTGCATTGAAATGGTAACATTAGTTGTTTAACCTGAAACTATAAACCCCTTTTTTAGTTCTTTTCTGATCTGATAAACTACTCCCATTAATGCCCTTGATAAAGTCATTAAGCTGAACACCTTCCATGTCCACATTAGACATCATTCTAAAACCTCTTCAGCCTGCCCAGGTATGTGGCTTGCATGCTGACTCTGTCTAGAGTCAATTTCTTGATCCGAATGTTTGTTCAATTTAGCCTTAGCCTCCACTTGTTTGCCAACTTAGAGCTATAAACTCTACAAGAAGCCGGACCGCTTACCTACATGTTGAAAACAAATAAGAAAAGCTCTCTCTCTCTCTCTCTCTCTCTCTCTCTCTCTCTCTCTCTCTCACACACACACACACACACACACACACACACACACACACGCATGCATGCGTGTGTGCACACAAAGAGGTTTAGACTACTGAAGATGCACGTGTGTACAAATTTGTCAAATGGTTCAACCTAAAACATGCCTTAGCACTAGTGCAAACTAAACATATTAAAGTCCTTCACAAGCTTCAACTTCAAGAGAATCTTTCAAGGTTTATAGAAAATTAAAACAAGATAGTCCTTTGATCTACCTCTAAATTGATGGAAAGACATCAAAGTTTGGAGGCCATGAACCTTATTCAAGATAAATGAGCAAGTCGTACCATATTTATGTTCTTTGTTTTGCAACCCATAAGAGCAGACCAAACCATTTCGATAGGACTTATTCATCATCAAAGTAACAAGAGATGACACCTATAAGATATGCTTATAAATAACAAGAATAAAGATACAAACCTACATCCAAGAAATCTTGAAACTGTAAAAGAGTTACCTTAAACAAATGGCATGTCACGACTTGGCAACTTGAGATGAAAAGGTAACTTTCATCATCTCAATAACAAAAGAGAGGACACCTATAACTAACAAGAGTGAAGATACAAACCTGCATCCAAGAAAGACAAATCTTGAAATTGTAAAAGAGCTATATCAAAGAAATGGCATGTAATGACTTAGAAACTTAGTTGGAAAATGTAAAGTGTTCAAAAAGGAGAAAACCACTAAAAGATAGACATGAGGAAAGGAAACCTACTACCAGCTAATATGGCAGATTTTATGACCAACCATGATCAAACCAACCCTTATTATGTAGAACTTGCCCATTAGAGTAGAAGTGATTATGAAAAAAACCCCTTTGCTACCTAAAATCTTAGCAATTGCTCAACATAAGCCTGCCAGAGCCCATCCTCATCATTAATACCCCCCTTGAGTACCTTATCTAATCTCTATCACTAGCAAAACTCACCATGATTACCCCCCTTCAATTATTCCAATGCCTAGGCTATATATATATATTGCCCAATAAAAAGGACCACAGTTGATTATAGAAGACCAGCACCTCGCAAAGACCGGAATGTTACTCCAGCTACTAGAGCTGGGGCTGAATGCAACAAAACCATGAAAATTGTTATACACTAAGAACCATGAAGATTGAGGAGAGATCCTGGCCCATAGCTCCAAGAAAGTTCTAGAAGACAAGATTTGCTGCCATTTTTTGCAGACACATTAGCTTTGGAAGACCGCAGCGATTGGAAGATATGAGAACACCTTCTCGGCAAGCTCCGGGGGCACCTTCTCCCAAACACTGTAAAAAATTCGATGACTTGCACCTCGCTTTATGTACTCACATAATTCTGATTGTAGTATTTGCCTACAGCTACATGCATCATCATTAGAACCCATTTTGGATAGCATTAGCAGATTAAATTAATGGTCATCAAAGAAACCCTTGGATATGTAATCATCAAGAAAGGAGGTTGTTTATGTAGTAGATTAAATTAATGGTCATCAAAGAAACCCTTGGATATGTAATCATCAAGAAAGGAGGTTGTTTATGTGACCTCCATGTAATCATCAAGAAAGGAGGTTGTTTATGTGACCTCCATGTAACCTACATCAAAAATCCCCTCTCTGTAATCTAGAAAGGGGTGGCAGATATCCCAACATGAGGTGTATGCACATTTCAAACCTATTGGAAAATCCTGGGATGTGGTTGCACAAGTTTACCCTAAAATGGGTTAAGTGTACGGAGAAGGCACAGTGAACTAGTAGAGGAAAGCTTCACAACGTACAGAGAAAAACAACAGGAGGATGTATACCTTCATCAGATCGACCGAGGAGTCCATGAAGCTAGGCAAGGGAAGTAAGCATGATTTCTATAGATGAATATGAATGTAAACGGCGATCTCGCTGCTTCATCCAACAGAGATCAGAAGAAAGGAATCGCCTTACAGAGAGAAAGGGTCACGTCCTCTGCAAAAAGGTGCAAGCCAAATGGGTGTGAAGGGATCTCAATAATACAAGAGATAGGCACTCGTGAAGAGTAAGAACGGGAAAACTGTGGTAGGAAATGAACGGGGAACACGGACCCCAAGCTACAAGGATGAAGAGGAAAGCACCACTTGCTATCTTCTTTCAACGCTCGTCCCCACCACCTTCACACAGGCTGGGATTCGGTTAACTGGTAACATAGAATATGTGCATCCAACTAATCTATGAGAAGAGTACATGCATACGTTCTTACAGACTCGTCTAATGAAAATGTACGTCTATATTGATGATCTAGACAATGCATATGTCATATTGATCTTTCAAACGTACACTACTTCGATGAGAATGTGTACATGTGTTGACAGATTTGTTGATCGGTACATGTGTGAAATGCCTTAGAACCAGGATACAACTATGTGCATCTAGGCGTCATCTAATAGGCACCGTTTCACTATATAGAAAGGGTATGCCCGTTAGGCTTCTAGTTACCATGGACACAAGAGTTAAAGATGTGCAGAAGTCTATAATTGCTGCTTGGGACACTCCCCTCTCTGAAGAACCCTCATTCTCTACAGTCTGTCCAGACTATCTTCTATCCCTCAGAGATCCTTACTATCTTAAAGCCCTTGCAATCATGGTAACCCTTGACATAGAAGACCATGAATTTCACAAAAACTGTGTCTGTGTAGTGGAGAATGTGCAACAGATATGTGAATACTAGAATGCCTCTGCTAAATCATATAGCAGAGAAGGAGAAGAAGAAGATTGAATACTTGAACACCCGTTAAGATGCAAATCAAAGCATGGTAGTGTTTATGAAGCTAGACGAAAGATCTAGCAGTATTATGCCCATGGTCACAAGGTGGTCAGATCTGAAGATTCCAAAGGAATGAACCTTCGACACAGAGAAGCTACCCAAAGAACTCCCTTATCTAGTAAGGTTGCAGATCAGAGAAGTCCCTGGAGCTTCAACCAGTAAGTCTCTTTGTGTATCTACAAATGTCAAATCTAGGTCAAAAGAAGAAAAGCTGAGATAGCTTGAAGATTTGTCCCAAAAACTAGGGACAATAAGTCTTGATCTTTGTGATCACTCTCCCAAACCATCATCAATGGAGATACAGAGCCGCTGCATAGCTTGTGGATGCGTGGTGGTTAGATCAAAAAGCAGAGTATCTATGATGAGTACACCTGCTGGTAGACAACAAGGTGACACTGAAAATCTATTCCCTAGCCAGATGTCACCATAGTCACTGACCAAGAAGGCATAAAGCAAGGATACCTATGAGTATATGCACCATATGGAGACAGACCAACTGATCAAGTAGTAAACACAAGTCTCTCTATCTCAAACTGGCACTCCAAGGATCTTTCTACAATAAATGAAAGGGCAATACAGAATATGCAATCTATCATGCAAGCAAATGAAAGACTTAGCCAAATCGAGTCAAAGATGCTTTTCAACCACATCGAAGTGAAGAATTCGCTTGCAGAAAACTTGGCAAGGTTAAACAGGATACTTAAAGAGAAATATCCTTACATCAATAATGAGATCTTAAGAAATATCATGAGCTCATGTATGGTCTTATGAGATCTTAAGAGCTTCTCCCATACACCATGTGGTCATCAAATCTAATGACATTATAAGATGATCACATTAATCTTTGTATACATGCAAGCAAAATCATGTTTATGAATACCACCTCAATATGGAAAGGAAGAAGCATAGTGGTAAATGTATATTAAGTTTAAAGAACTCTTATAAGTAATAAGAGGGTGCGTCTATTTAGCGAGCCAAGAGCAGTGAGCACAGAGCAGTGAGTAGAAATAAAGTCCTTGTGAAAGTGAGCAAGTAGGGGCATGGTATGATGTTAAGCGAACATGTAATGTTAAAGAGAAGAGTGAAACCATAGTGCAACTCTATAATGAACAGAACAAAGAAGACTAAAAAAGTTTAAAAATGACTATTCCAAATAAAGCATTTTCAAATGAATGGTGCGGATATAAAAAATCACTACAAAACTCATACTACTTGGCTCGCTAAAAAGACGTTGAATTGGTCATTGAGCTACTAATAGAAACAAACTATTGTTTGCAACCACATGGAAACCACAGCGACCAGAGAGCATAGAAATCAAGCCATTAAGATGCACACCAATTTTAATAGCCATACCACTGACACAACAATATAATACTCTTTAGAAACCATAACCATAGGATTTAAAAATTTTATAATCCAAATAAAAATTGTCCAACAATCAGCTACATGCTATTGTAAAAAACATTCAGAAGCATAACATCCATCAAAACATTACTTCCAATAGTCCCAAAAAAATGATTGTCTCAATTAAAAAAAAGACTATCTCTAATGGCATTCTGATGTAGACATGTGATCCTCATAACTGCAAGAGACACAAAGAAAAGAAAATAAGCTTTATCAATACAAAATTATTCTCTACTAACATATTTATCTTTTCAACATGCATACCTTTGCTGAGTATGGTTCTAACAGGTGATCATAGATCCGCTCATCCTTGTCTAACATTATGACATTGCGATCCATAAATGCTGCCACTAGCCCAAGAGTTCCAGTGCCAGCAAACAAATCCAAAATCGTGTCCCCAGGACGACTGAAGACGGAGACGATGTATTTGCTAAGCCGTTGACCTCTCTGACAACCACCCCGCCATGGTCTACCCTTTCTCTTCACCAGATCCTCCGATGGCACTCTTGAAAACGCACACAAACCATTAACCATATGCCATAAAGATCACCGAAAATCATTTTAAATTCTATCTTGATTTGAATGCATACATACATGTCAAAGATAAGATCTTGCCCTACATCAAGATCATCACCTAGTGCCAAATCCCTTAGTTGATCCCCATGCATCACAAAGCTTGTAGCAGGAGATGTTGAGCGAACAAAAATAGCCAATATTAGACAAGTGACCTACAAGCAAAGACACATTGGTTGTTCATGCATTTTCACCTTAAATGGGACAAAGAAGATTTGCACAAATGACAGCCCCAAAGAGAACAACACCAATACCTGGGTAGTAATCATTTGCCCCATTTTCTTCCCAATAAATGGAGTACACCTCACAACCTGTCTATGATAAATGCCAAACCCAACGCTCTGTGCAACCTGCTCAATGGTCACTCCTTCTTCCATAGTGTAAAGGCATGTAAAGAAGCCTCGATCCGAGAGACAAGAATCAACAACTTTAAAAGTAGAGTCATACATGCCATCCCCAATCTTATTCCAATATGGAACCTTGTTTGCAACACAACCTCCAATGATGATATTTGAGGGGAAGTCTGCAAATATCAACTCCACACAGTAATCGGACCCTCTACTCTTGACATTCCCTACTGTGCAAATAACATTCATGGCATCAAGCACTTGCTTTCCCAATGAGGATGCATCCTCCATGTTCACAAAAGTAGCCGCAAGGTCCTCAATACTGACATTGAAGGCATAAATGGTTCCTATAGACAGGTTTTTGACATTTAACACACATAGTCTCAAGTCAAAACAATCGGATCACGATAGAGATGAGGTAGGAAGCTCACATACCTGGAGCTTGCAATGTCTTGGTTATGATGTCAGTTGGTTGTATCCCGCCTGCACTACTATTGGATGTCTGTTGTTGACTCTGCTCCCTATTTGCTTCCATTGCTCGACTCACCTCCAATGCACGATTCACTATTTCCCTCCCTAAATTCACTGGCAATGACTTACGAAAAGAAGCCGATGCAATCGATGTTGCATGTGATGTGGATTAATGATCAATTTGCTGGCTACGAAGCTCCAATATAGACTTATGTTGGCGATACAGATCAAGCTCCTCCTCAGGCACATGGTTTCTTTCAAGGTCCAACCACCACGGGCAGAAACGAGACTCTATGCTTGACATGGCCTGTTCAATGACAAACATGAATAAACATAACTCACCCTCAATATGAACATGTTTCTCAATCATGGATTCAAAATGACAAATTCAATCACTTACTCTTCCAAGCTTCAAATCGGCATACATATAAGATTGATTGTCAACACAAAGCCACACACTAGCGAGAGGGGGTAAAATATCCAATTGGTGCTCCTCAATTTCAGAAAGCAACCATCTGCAAGCCAAAGCACAAATGATAAAACAACACACAGAAAGAAGCATGCATGTTTTTTAACAAGGAATATCTGGGTTATGTTGGAGGAAAACCTATAAACGACTCGCCGTGTAGCACTTTGTAGGCCTGGTTGATGGTCAATATCATGGCTAAATTTTATGCCTCCTTCGTGCACTTTGAAAGCCCTTTTGAAGTACTTTCTTCTGCATAGAACAACAAAAGAGGTGAATCGGCTCTCACCTGGCAACCTGACTCAATCGGCATTTTTAATATCATTTTGGATTCTCAAACCCAGCTCCGTGATCTGAAGCCAGTAGGAGTACATGTGCAGCCATTCCCTAACCTTTGTCTTATCATTTGGCATACCCTCAAGTGATCGCACTGCAGCCTGAGAGTTGTCCAATAGCTTGACAATGTGAGCCTTATCTGTGTCTCTGATGCAAGCAGAACCTATCATATTGAGCTTTTCCTCTGTGGCCACATGATTGCTTGACGCGTGCCATGGGAGGGAGAGCACTGCACACCAAAAGGCCTCACCGTTGGAGGGATCAGCAATCCTTGCATATTTTGATGTTTTTCCTCTGTAGAGAACTTCTACCTTTCGAGTCACATTCTCCCTAGCAGACTCGGCAAGTGGTCCATTTGATGCCTCATCAATTTTTTGCTCCATCTCATCCTTGAACAAGAGCCAAGTCATAATCTGGATTGGCAAATGAAGCCAACTAGGCCTTCCTCTGGCAGATGCACTTTGCATCTCTCTCTCAACCCATAGCTTGTCCTCATTGTCCAAATGTGCCATGAGAGTTGTTAGGTCGGACTCTCCCAATCTTCTTAGTTGAAATAGACGATCACCAAATGTGGTTGGCACAAATGCATAATCATGCGTCCTACAAAACAAAGAAGAAATATGTTAATATTCTTGAGTACAAACAACTTACTTGACATAGAAGGAGACTCTGATGACAAATTAACTTACTTGTTCAACCTGGACAATGAAAACAAAAGCTCACCCACATCCCTCCGCTCGAACACATAAAATTTACAGAGAACACAACAATGCATGGACAAATCCCCTTGAAACCCTGTAATAAAACACAAAATTAGGAAGGACAAAGAAGCATAAGAAACTATAACATCCCAATGAGAACTCACCTGTAGAAATGCAGTCCATCCAAGCATTGTGTCGATTATTACCATCAAGAATATGCACCATTTTTCGGCTCAAGTACGGACCCCACTCGGGGTCAAGTGCAAGAGTTTCCTCAAATTGTTGATTCACAGTCCTCCAATGCTCATCCCAAGATTCCTCCCTCTCTTGTGTCAATGGTGTCTCCTCCCCTTCCAAGTCCATAATTGATACTGTGAAAGCTCCCATGCTCTCAATGTACCCACCTAGTTTTTTGAAGCTTCGAGTAAGAGATTTATCTGTTGAGGGAGAAACCTTTCGGATTGCCTCCGTCTGGATCATCCTACAGAGAGGAACACGTGGAGGTGGAGACCTAAATTTGACTCCTATCCTATCTAAAAAGGCTTGTGGAGTAGATGTCTCTAGAATCTTCCCAAAAATATCAACCTTATTTTTTTTCTGCTTGCTTCCTTCAGTTTGGGTTGTGACAACTGTTTCTTCTTGATCCTCTAGTGGATGTGTGTTCTCTTCCCCCTCTATCTCTCTCCCAGTATCCTCAGTATTCTCACCTTCATCCTCATTATCACCACCTTGAGTATTCTCACCCTCATTTTGATCACCTTTATTTTCCTCAATTGCCCCCACTACATTTTGTCCATCCTCCTCATTTCTTTCATCACTATGTAGATGCTGCCTATCCATATCCACCTCCAGGTTAGTGTCATCTATGATATGTACCGCATGCTCTGTAGTAGTAGGGTTTGAGGAGGCGGCTTGCTCCAAAGTGCTAGAAAAATCAGCTTGCCTCCTTGTGTGTCTCGATGAGCTCTCACCTGGGCCAACCTGCACACTCTTTTTCCGCTTAGCAAGAGGCAACTCATCCATTTTTGCACAACAAGAACCTTTCAAGCAAGATGCTCTAGTGAAATGACTCGAACTCATTTGAAAACCAGATAGCCATGCAAAAATACAAGAACAAATCTTCAAATAGTATTGTACTCGTATTGTATAATTAATTGATTATTTTAACAGCAAATTTAGTAATACGACACAAACTTAAAGAAAAGGTGGCACATTCACTAAAGAGATTAAATTCAGTACTGCAACACAATCATCAAACAAAGGTGGCACATTCACTATCCAACAAAACAGCCAACTCATTATAACGAACAGAATATCTTTGAGATTATCATATGGAGTGCTTTGGCCCAAATTCCAAGGCATTCAAAGCCGTATTGAATATTTTAAAAAAATCTCCATTGGAAAATATTTACGGAGCCCTTTTCAGGTGTTCAATTCAAGGCATTCAAATTTATTGGAAAATATATAAAGATTCGGTAGCCCAAATTTGAAGGCATTCAATATTGAGTACTAATAAACTTTAGAAGTGATATTTCGCAATCCAACACTTTTTTAAGGACAAACTTTTTTCTTTTTGTGCTATTGTTCTTTAGATGCACATGTTTGCTGGTCTCCTCTCTCGACTGTGTGAGCCGTTTCTCAACCAAGAAGACATCAAATGTGAGTTTTTTGAGCTTCTTGTATACACAAAGTCTGCATAATATAGACAGTAGTAAGAGAGACAGTCTATGCAATGTGTTTGAGACAGCACCATATAGATAGCATGTTCTTACACTACTCTCTCCAAATTTCTGCCGCCGGGGGGATCCAAGGGGGGCCAGCGGCAGCCATTTAGGCCGCCCTTGGCGGGGGAGTTCGGGGGCAGCGCCCCCGAAGCTTGAAACGAAATCAAAATCGTGATGATTTTGTCACTGCTCGGCAGCAAAACATCCTATTATTTTGTGCGCTGAGCGCACAAATTAATTCAAGAAAAATAGCAAGAGGTAACGCCGCACATCTCATACTGTGTGTGGAGTGTGGCAGCAGCAAAACATCCTATTATTTTGTGCGCTGAGCGCACAAATTCATTCAAGAAAAATAGCAAGAAGTAATGCCGCACATCTCATACTACTGTGTGTGGAGTGTGGCGACAGCAAAACATCCTATTATTTTGTGCGCTGAGCGCACAAATTCATTCAGGCAAAATAGCACAAATTCATGGATGATGATACCTTTCTGTGTCTCTTTGTTGGGGAGAAAGATTGGAGTGGGGAGAGGGCCCTGTGCATGAGATCAGCGTTTCTTTGCTGGGGAGACGTATGATGCTTCATGATCGCTTCTCTGCGTGTGTGTTCGAGGGAAGATGCTTCTGTGTGGAGGACGACTAAAAGCGTTAAGTAATTGCTTCATAAGAAGTAGCCGACTACTAAAAACCCTAAGTTAGGCACTGGACAAATTTTTTTATCCTAACACTAATGAATTTCAACACTAAAATTTAAGGGTTTGGTCAATATTTTTCCGATTTATTTAAATCTATAGCACAGTTATGCTATGGCATCCAACTGGTAGAGTTTTTGAAATCTAACAGGAGATTATGAAAAGCGCAAGAACTAACACAAAGCAAATATGTGTGTGTGTGTGTGTGTGTGTATACATACACACACGTGTACACACAAACATATATACATATATACATGTACTCTTTTTGATACCCTTCATTATGACTATTTTTGCAATAAATATTTTTATTTGCTTCTACCCATAGTCTTAAAATGAGCCTGGTAAAATTGTATTATGGCTAGTATATGTTATTGATTAGAGCAAGAACATCTAGTATTAAAATATTTTTGGCTAATATTCAATGTAAATTCCTTAATTGTTGTTGTGATTGCATTATGCAGGGAGGCTCGTGTTTTCCTCCATTCTACAATGGGTGCATGCATCCGAGTCCCCTTCTTGAATGGCAAATGTCTTGTGTCAATCAACATGATCCGGGGGAAGCTTGGAACTATTGGTGGGATAAATGTGGAGGCCTTACTTGAAATTGGAGGAGAGTATGAGCCCATTTGTCCTTTACACTTGTATGCAGGGATTGGAGACGAGGCATATTTTATCTTGGAGCATTCATTGTCCTCTGTATATATTGCCAAATCAGAGAATTATTTTGAGACCCCAGAACAAGGCCCCTCAACTATATTTCCTCCCGGTTCTCGAAAGAGTACTCCAATGTAAGTGGCATTAACTTTGACTTTGACATTTTCTGTTTTGCATTGCGCATTGAATTAGAGAGCATTGTGCTTTACAGTGACTTGGACACTGAAGAGATAGAAGAAATCAATGTCCAAGCACATGGGTCATTGCAAGAGGAGATAGAGGTCTCTCCTGTGGAAAAGTGCTTTCAACATTTGGAAGAGGAAGATGTTCAGTTTGATACTGCGGTCTCTTGCTTTCAAATAATCCGCATGTTACCTCCTACTGATGTCTTGCACACTTTAATCCATGATTGTGATTACAAAGGCAAGGTAAAAGAGCTTCCCAAGGTGTACCCAGAGTTCAGTACATATGAGCTTGAAGGTGGGAAAGGTATGGAAGGGATGGAGCAAAAATACGAGGGCAACATTTGGACAAAGCCACAAACGCAAACTAGGGCCAATAAAACTTTTGTTCTTAGGAAGAGCTTCTGCGGGGGAACCTTCCAGTGCATGAATGAGCACTGCTCCTTTAGGACACGTATGAATCAACCAAACAAACTCCATTGGAATGGGCAGCTGATAAAATCTCCAAAATATGGGAATTTAGCAATTGGGAGTTTCGGGAACCTTGAGTGTTTTTTCTGCAAGCATGTGCCAATGTGTCTTAAAGAATGTCCTGCCTGTGTCTATTATTTTATGCCAAAAGAATCAATGCATAGCAGACTATTTATTCATTATGGCAAACATACACACATGGTTTCCAAGGGAATGTGCAGAGCATTGATACGAAATATCAAGGCCTTTGTAGCACGTGCAGTGGGCATCGACCACAACGCTGGGCCCAGAAAGGTACAAATGATTGTGGCAAGGGAGGTGGTTCTAAGAGCATTCACTGATGATGACAAGGCACAGGGAGAATTCATGACAGAGAGGGAGCTACAGGAGATGTCGCAAGAGTTGCAAAGTTTGATAAATGTCAAAAAGTACCTAGGAAGTGCAATTTAGCAAAGAATAGTATGCAATTATCATCTTTAATACACTAAGTATGCTTTATGAATGCAGGGTGAAGCAGCAGATGGTAATGCAAACACGAAAAACAACACGGCCTCTGGGTGAAGGATATGAAGCCATTCTTAATCTAAAAAGAACATGCCATTTTGAGTTCTTCCATGGTTCTCGATTTCCATTGCAAGCCACCACTACTACTGAGCGTTGCTTTATCTTTAAGATGTCTACTACTGGACCTGGTTCTGGGATTGACATTGTTCGGCGAATGGACAAGGATAGTAATGGGGATCTTAATCAAGCATGGGTCTGCTTTGATCATGTGCATCGAGTGGATACTGGATGGCATACAATGGGAGCACATGTTTATGACCACATGTAAGTTACAAGCGGTAGAGAGCATTGCTTAATTTGTGTCTTTAATATAACTCTGTTTCCATTTGTGGCATGCAGGATTGGTGAGCTATTGACAATAGCAACTTGTGAATTTAGAGAAGAGGATGAGGATGCTCAAGTCATGTTTTGGGAAAATATGAATTTGGTAATGGTGGAGCACACAGGGAAGGTAGCAAATTTTTTTGGGTTTATGGCGGATGAGGCTGGCGCTAACTGGAATGCAGTGAGACGTGTCTTCAACGACGGAAAGGAGATGATTGAAAGGGAAAGGTCATGTTTATGGCATTGGGAAGACAACCTTCGTGTCCACACGCAGAGGTACATCTATAGCCCACATCAAGAAAAGCACAGGGAGATGTGTGAGAAGTGGAGGACTGCCCCAAACAAAGAAAGTGCCCTTCAGCAATTTCGCAGGATACGAGCATGGTGGGCAACTGGCAAGGCAGCTGATAGAAACATCCCTAAGCTTCTTAGCTGGTTGAGTTGGTGGCACTATAGGGTTAGTCGATGGGGTCATTTCATTTTAAAGGTAATGTTTGTAAGAGATTATTCATTGTATTATTGTGTGCCTCCTACTTATGTGCACTGCATTGTTTTTAATCAATTTCTACCACTCTCTTGTAGGATGGAGAGCCTATTGTCAATGCTCTTGTCCCAAGGACAAATATGTCAGAGACCAAGCATGCAAGCTGGTTGGCAGGGGAGGGGTATAGGCAAAAGATTAGTCTTTATGATGCTTGTGTGACAGATCTAATCAATGCTTACTTCCAATGTGCCAGACAACTGGCTTTCTTGGAAGGAAAATACACAGGTTGTGGGCCTACAATGGAGCTTTTGGTTGAGAGAGCTCTTTCTCAACAGAAAGCAAGTCCATCCCCAATAGCTACCTCACGAGCAATGGATGATGCAGTGGCGGGGACCCCTATGTTTTCAAATAGGGTAAAATTCAAGGGTGAGAATAAAACTATTCGAGCCAAAAGGCCACTACATGACTCGACAGAAGAAAACTTTGGCAACTCTAGCCATAGGCCTGAGTTTAACTATGTGACAAGAGAGAGGTTAGAGCCTGCAATAGAGGTCGATGAGCAATGCAAAGTTTTAGAGAGCCTTGAAAGTGATGTGCATGATACAAAGTGGGCCTTGCGGAGGATACCAACAGTGAATCGAGTTGAGTGCAACCACTGGGCATCAGGGAAAAAGTGTAGCTCAAGGTTGCGAGGGGGTGATGTCAGTCCTTGTTTTTGGAGTGATTGTCAACTATCCTCCTAGAAAAAGGAGAAGTATTGCTATTTTTGTAATACAGATGTTAGGCACACTTGGAAAATTACAAAGACAATATTACATCCACCAGAGGATGTCCCTTGTGTTTGGCCCATTGCTAAAGGTACCAAGTTACAAGTGAAAGAAGCCTGCAAGCTTATTAGAGCAGGATATGACATTGGTATTCCTCTTGAGTTTTTTCTAGAAAAGGAGCTTGCAAAAGGCACTAGCGAGACAAACAAGGAGGTGAAACAATTTCCATATCGACGAGGAATTTCAAAGGCTGCATTTGGTCAAATCACTGCAGCCTTAGATATGCATGCAGAAGTTGTAGGCAGCCATATACATATAGAAGGGGTAAAGGAAACATTTAGTATTAATCCATTGACCAATGGGAGCCAAGACACATCTCTGATAGAGGTCACTATTCAGAAGAATCCAATGTGTTCATGTGTGGAGTTCAGAGATAGAGTGGCCAAGAAAAGACCATATCTTGCATGCAAGCACATATACTTTGTGTTCTTAATGATTCTTGGACAGGATGTGAACAACAATATGCATATTCATCAAGTTTGTATTTCTGAGAGAATTGTAAAAGACATGCTAACTAAGTCTATTAGAAGTCATCCTCAACAGCTTTAGGAACCTGCAACCCACTTTAGTTGAAATATGTATGGGGGTCATGTCATACCAGCTGAACCGTAGTACTTGTTTTGGAAATGTTTTGGTTATTTTATAAATTTTCCTGTCTATTGTCTTTTGTTTGCTAATGGCTCTCCAACATTGTGAATACTATAGATTCAATATCTTTTTAGCGAGCCAAGCAATATGGGTTTAATAGTGATTTTTTGTATCTGCACCATTGGTTCAAAAAAAAATTATTACAATGGTCATTTTAGAACATTTCATGTCTTCTTTGTTTGATTGCTACAGAATTGCACTGTGGTTCCACTCTTCTCTTTAACATTTCATGCTCGCTTAACATCATACCATGCCCCTACTTGCTCACTTTCACAAGAACATGAGCTCTACTCATTGCTTTGTGCTCGCTGCTCTTGGCTCGCTTTTTGACCACCCCCGTAATAAGAAACTCTTGTGTCCACTTTTACTTCTCTAAACAATTCCTAGGCATGTAAGCAAAATCATCTTTATGACTACCACCTCAATATGGAAAGGAAGAAGCACAGTAACAATGGCTTGTCTCACTAGAAATAATGGCTTTTGAAAAAAAATAGTTTTTTGTTATTACCTCTTTTAGCATATTGACTTTTAGTTGTAGGTTGCACGAGCTTCTAACTATTACAACTTGGGAGATGAAAGAGGAGGAAAATACTTCCCAAGTATTGTTTTGGGAGTGCATAAATAATGTCATGGTGGCACACGAATTTGAAAAGGCAGACTTCTTTGGTTTCATGTCAGCTCCAGTTAGTGCTACAGCATCTCCTACACCTGCACCTTCAGGAGATGTGACACCTCACAGTCATCATGGCTCTCATGAGACTGGTAGTCATCATTGTAGGGAGGGTAGTCATGGGTAGTGGCAGTCGTACCTCACACCTGCACCTTCAGGAGATGTGACACCTCACACTCGTCATGGCTCTCATGAGAGTGGCAGTCGTCATTGTAGGGAGGGTAGTCATGGAGATAGTGGCAGTCATACCTCACGTCGCACTAGCATAGAGTGGAGGTAGAGGAGATAGAGGAGATAAAGGGAAGTGCTTTGGGGGTGGGGATAGTTCTTCAGAGTCACCACCACATCATGGTGATATATCATATTATGATATCACAGATGTGGGTGGCATAGTTGATGACTCTCGCGGGAAGAAGGTGGTAAACTACTTGCGCCAAGTAGTTTTTGCACACTATAAAGACTGCTTTATACATTTTAAGCAGCAAAGGAAGAGCCTAGTGGATGATTGCATTAAAGCTGTCCATAAGAAGTATCCTAATCCTCACAACCAAAGGTTTAACAATAGATGGGCGCGCAACACAAAATCAAAGACATACTTAAGAATATGAGGTCTCTAGTAAGGAGACATGCAAAGGAGAAGAAAGCCCGAATAGATGCCGGTCAAAATGAACATGGCAAGCCATCTACTGCTCATAGGGGCGACTGGAAGAAAGCCAAGAAGGAGTAGTGAACCAGCAACAAAGAGAAGCACGGGGCGAATACAAATGGAGCGATATGGATCGTCACACTTTAGATCTGGAGGTCGTGCATCATGGGAGGCCGAGTTTGTATGTATAGTGTAGCTTCATGTCTTTTCTTTGTATTATCTCTATTTGAGTTGTGTTATAATGTTTGTCTTGTGATGTAACGTGACATTGTGGGTAGAGATCCTACCCCAACAGAGACTGGCTAGTAGCTACCATCGTCCTCACCACAGGAGATATATGGGATTATCTTCACGATGAAGGGATCATCTCCGACGAACAATACAATCGAGCAAGGAGAACACCAATGCAGGTAATACTTTTGATTTTTATTTACAAAACATGTTTCGACCTTTATAATACTTTCTATTTTTATTTATATATATCTTCACTTTGTGTAGGCATAAGGTAGACAAGAAGGAGGACAAGATGACTCAGAGAGTGATGACTCCTCCGAGTAGTTTTCCTTGTAGTTTTTCTTCATGTATAGTTTTGGTTTATACAACTATGTTTCGTTTTCAAGCCTCATGTAGCTACCATTATGTATGGACAATTTCTTGGATATAAGATGATATTTTTTATCTTCTCTATGTAACTATGTTTTTATTCAAGCCTTATGTGGCTACGATCATTTATGGAGAAATTTTTGGGTATAAAATGTAATTTCTAATCTTCTTTAATCAATATTCGAAGTGTGTTCACAAATCTTTTTGTGCATATTTAAGTTTTTATGTTGATATCTTTACTGATCTTGATTCATCTATGTACAAGTAAGCAAAACCTTAAACCAAAGAGCTGCCTGTGTAGAAAATATAGCTGCATGTGTAGAAAATGCAGCCTATACATCTGTACAGGCAGCTCTCTAGATTTTTTTAAATTTCAGAGCGCGTCTATAACAAAGGCTATAAAGGCATCTATTTACGCATCTATATGCACGTCTATATGCATGTCTGTAAGCGCGTTTATATCAATATAGATGTGTATATAGACGCGCATATAGACGCATATCTATAGATGCAATTTTAGACGTGCTCGTAACATTTTAAAGCATGTTGTCAAAATGCGTCTATAAACGCGCCTATGGTCACTTTTCCTTGTAGTGTAAATGCCCCTTCTTAATCATGCACATATCTTGGAGACTTTGATTGAGCTCGTTCAAAAAAAAATTACGACTAAGTGGCTTATGTGTGCACATGAAATAGCCATAATCATGACCTTACATACTGGGATCCTCCATTTATGCTTTCTTCTGTTTAAGAACAACCATCCATAGTGGGAATCTTCTATCTTTCTTTTATTCTCTTTAAGCACCATTTATAGGTTGCTTTGTAGTCTACCATGCATTATTAGAAAAAGACATGTGATCAAGAGGAAATAATTTATCATCAACTTCTACTTTTGTAATCACAAAGTAAAGATAGTGTTCGACACACCTTCTTTCCTCACTTGACATGTCTCTACATGTTTACTCCTTTCTTGATACTATAATACCTATTGTAATGAATTACTCCTTGAAAATATAGTTGAAAGTTATGGTCTTTTGTGTGAATGACTCTTCAAAAATATAGTTGAAACTTCCCTTACACAATGTTAAAATAAGCACTATTAGGATCCTATTACTAATCTTTAGAGGCTATGTAGGTAGCTTCTACATATAACATAAACCATTTAAAACAATCTACATACATCTTCAAACTAACCCTTGAAAACTATGTAGGTAGCTTCTATCAAAACATTCACTCTTTCTTCCCATGCTTGTAGGTTCATTTGATTATCGTTTTGAACTCAAAACTTGCTCTCCTTTTGACACTAGGCCACATTTAGCATTCATAATGATCAAGTGCGACTAACAAAATTTTATTTCCCATCATTTGGCAATATCAACACAGATCTTTTGTCCTCTGTACATATATCTTTACATATATATTAACTTAGTGCAAGCCTAATATAAGTCACACGAGGATTGGTAAAACCATTCTCTTACTTTTTCATATAAGATGAGAGCATATTTAATGTATATTGTATTGAGTTTGTGTGTGTGTGTGTGTGTGTGTGTGTGTGTGAGAGAGAGAGAGAGAGAGAGAGAGAGAGAGAGGGAGAGAGAGGGAGGGAGGAGAATTTAAGTATTTCAATTTGTAGTAATATTGATGCATAAATATTAAGTATAAAAGTTTTAAAGTAAAATTTTTAATAACCAATTAATCATTTGTGGTTCAATTCTCCACATAGGCAATCCATTCTCTATATAGGAAATTGAAATACCTAAATAATAGACCATATTTCTTATTCATTCTCTATATAGAAAATTTAATTATATAGATACTGGCTCATATTTCTTATATAAGAAATTGAATTACCTAGATATTGACCCATATTCTCTATATAAGAAATTGAATTTCCTAAATATTGTCCCATATTGCCTATATAGGAAAATGAATTACCTAGATATTAGCCCATATTTCCTAGATATGAAGATAGGGAATAAGATTATCTAGTTATATATAAGAAATTTCCATCTACATAACACAAAACCAGGAAATCTTTCAAAATTTCTTATATATCGTGAAGTTCACTATATAGGGAGCCACCAAAAGCTCCTTGTGACGTGTAGGGGGAGGCTCTCTTTTCTCTCTTAGTTGTTTCAGTGACTATCCTCTCTCTCAAGCGTTCACAGCACTCATAGCAGTAGTGTTGGTTTGCATCACAAGCACCTTAATAGAAGTGCTTCAGCAATTGCTGGGTGCACAAGCTAGCCAAGGCACTCATAGCAGTTGTCTGCCACAGCGAGTAAACAAGGGGGCGGGGGTGGCCAGCAGCAGCGAAAGCAACCGTCTACAGCACCTACAACTCAGCGTCGTTCAACTTCATCGCTCAAGTGCGTAATCGACTACCATCTACAGTGCCTACAGTCATCGCTCAGCGTCGTTCAACTATATATGATTGCCTACATTACGCATCAAAAAGAAAGCGTTAGGCAACAGACTCCTTGAAGTCGTCCAGTTTGAGGCCTTTGTCTTTATGAATCTTCTCCAAGCGTCCTTAACAATCAAAATCCTCTCTTCAAACAGCCAGCTCAAGTGTATTATGCTGAGTGTTTAGCTCCAGCACACACAGCAACACTTAGTGGTATTCGCAGCAAGGCATTACGGAGGGGTGTGCCATCACGCAGCGGATGATAACCGCATGTCTGCATGAGGACAGTTTTGGTCTTGGCAGTACATACACAAAGCAAACGTTTAAGCAAGGCAAAGCAAACGTCAGTGGTGCAGCTAGAAAGGAGAGAGACTCCATCATTGAGCTCTCTAAGCTCTCAGGTCTTGGCTGCCTGCATGTGAAGGAAGAAGAAGGAGAGAAAAAAAAACAAATAAGGAAGTGGCCGCCAGCGTGAGGTGAAAGAGGGTGTTCTTTTGGATTTTTTAAAGGGTTGGCCTTCTATACTTACCTACCCCTTTCCACTTTTTGTCCACCCATTTGTCCATTGCTTGTGGACATTTACTATCCACCTTCATTTCACACATAATCTTACAGGTTTTCGGCACGTTGATGTACACGTGTATCACATTTGGGTAGTTGGTGTTTGATTTTATCATCTTGGAGGTATTCAAACGTCGCTTACATTGTATTCTTATTTTGGCCATTGGGGTGGATTTGTGCTTGGATACTGAGTGCTCATGCGTCTTGGTGCATTTGGGTCATTGTTTTAGCCTTTGTTCACACGCACACTTTTGGCCATTTGGTTTATTTTTGGGCGTTTACACACATTTTTTGGCCATTTGAGCATGGCATTGCTTGCATGGGATGATGTATATGGGGACTTAATTGAGTGCCCTACATTTGTGAGTAGAGATGACTGTATACCTGAGGGGATGGGTATCATTATGACATGCATTCAATGTGTGGTGATGTGGGTAGTGATGATGATGTTCATACTATGACTAGAGATGATTATATGGGCGATGATGATCGTAGTGATCATAGTGATGGGATACATTTTTTGACTTATGGCATGTGACAGGTTTGGATCCTTCAAGGACATGGGCGATGATGATCGTAGTGATCATAGTGATGGGATACATTTTTTGACTTATGGCATGTGACTAGAGATGATTATATGGGCGATGATGATCGTAGTGATCATAATGATTATATGGGCGATGATGATCGTAGTGATCATTGATGGGATACATTTTTTGACTTATGGCATGTGACAGGTTTGGATCCTTCAAGGACATGGATCGAGCATGCTGTCACTTTCGTCGCTATCACAGTGGGGTTCTCATAGGCCTTGAGCTCTACAACTTACCCACAACATCGACTAGCCATCATCTCATTGATTCTCATTTACTTAGACCAACTCATTCATTGTATTATGATGGGGATGATGCTCTATTATACACACACACACACACACACATGATGATATTGATGTATCGCACACACAAACACATGATGATAGTGATACACGTGCACATGATGCCATTGACACATATGCACATGATGTATCGTACACACATACACATGATGATAGTGATACACGTGCACATGATGCCATTGACATATATGCACATGATGATGTACGTAATAGTGATAGTGAGGGTGATTTGTGTGAGTTAGATCATGTGGACATGATCTCTAGGGAAGATATGGTAGCGAGCACATCGAGCATTGCGAGCATCATAGAGCTACCTATCTCTATTCCTAGTGATGACCATAGTGATGCACCCCATGATCTTGATGGGCTTTTAACTAGTCGTGCGGATACCTTTCATGCCAAATTCACACTATGGTTATGAGGATGAGTTTACGAGTTTTTGTTTTGACCCTAGAGCTACTATCTCTTTGGAGTTGAGCTTTCCTTTTGACCTAGAAGCTATTACCATTTCAACTTCAACGGTTTGGGATGTATACCATACATATCCCTTTGATCCTAGAGGATACTTGACTAGCTTTGTCATCGAGAGTGGTTTCTCCACTTACACCAGATTATCAAGGGACCATTGCCTTGGACTTTGCATGCCTCGAATTTCCTTTCGACCTAGGTGGTTTCATGGATAGCGTCATCATTGACGGGAGCCCTTCATCCTTTCCATTTGACCCTCGGGGTTATATGATTCATGTATGGATCTTCTGATACATTAACATTAAGTCATTAGTGTGATTTTTGGCTCTTGTACATAGCCACTTGTATATGTCTTTTCTTTGGGCACAACCACCCTTCAATTTTGAGGACGAAATCATTGTAGGAGGGCATGGTTTGTAATGAAGTAGATTTGGTTTCACATGCACATGGGGAATGGGGCCTAGGAACTTGGGCTTAGGGACATTTACATGTGTACTTTTGGGGAGGCCTTGGGCTATATTAGGCATAGGGCTCATTGACATTGTACCTTTTTGATCATATTCACTTTATAGACATCTATGTCTTCTTGGTGCTCATGCCCAAGCTTTCATGGCCTTCTTGGCTATTGCCCTAGGATGGTGACCCACACCCATGTTGTCACTCCATGTTTTGAGTGGCCAACCCTAGTCTCTTCCACATGTCACTACAAGACACTGCTGCCATACACGCGTTCCATACACGTGATAAGTTACGGACGCGTGTATGGTCGCGCATGTATTTGAATAGTATCGGGCACGTGTATATTGGCATCTAAATTCGCGTGTATTTAACTTTAAGTAATGCGTCTAGCAGCGCGTGTATAAGCGCGTGTATATACACGCAATTATACACGCATCAATACACGCATGAATACACGCTTTATTTAGAAAAACTAAATTCCTTTACAAAATTAAAAACTATTTTCTTTAAACCATCTCATAGTATATTACAGTATATATCATTACACAATCCCACTACATGCATTTACAATAATGAAATATATTCAAAAATAAATCATGAGATAATTAAAAGACAACATATACAATAGAAATGTCATCAATTTAGAACGATACAGTGATGGATTGGTTAGGTTTCGATCTCATCTTCAATAAGATCCATCCTTGCCAAACGATCAACATCAATATCCATTTGATCAATTTGTAAGGCTACGATTAAATTTATTCCACTACTATCGATATTCTATCCATTGATAATGGTATCGATGTCCTGATCATCCTCATCAACAGCACCATCATCCTCAATGGTAGGGTCATTCTCATGATCATGAGAAATGGCATGCTCATCCTCATTATCATGATCATCTCTTATTTCTTGATCATCGATCACAACATCTTCATTGGCATGTTCGACACACATCATCTCATTGCGGCTTGTTACATCCTCCATATGCTCCATATCAGTGAGTGTATTATACATCACTTTGGAACGTGGTGCAATAGGGATGACGTACCACCATTTAATGTCATGCACCATTGGCAGATAGATAACCTACTTAAATACACATACTGCAGTAATTAATTAGCATATCAAAAGTCAAGGGGTACGCGAGCTTAGATATATATGTACATGAAACACATTAGTAAAAAAATGCATACCTGCTCACATTGTTGTGGCAATACAAGCCTATCTTTCTTTGTTTGCCAAAACTTTGTAGAGTCAATAGTTACATAGCCACTTGCATGGCGTTTTATCGTTGCATTAGGCCCTTTTTCCACCATGTTCATTTGCCATTTGACATCCAAAACATACACAAAGAAGCGACGAAAGTCAAGCCTAAATATGTCTTGAATTGTGCCACAATAATCATTCATTTTTCCATTAGCTCCCTCAAAGCTAGTAATGACACCGCAATCTTATGTATTCCTCTTTTCATCAATTCTTTGTGTTCGAAAATGCTTGCCTTCACACCATATAGCATTGAACATAGTGCACTGGACCAAAATAAAAGCAATATTTGTGTAAGCAATGTGAATAAATATTAAAAGCAAATCACTTACAACTAATGCAAAACATTAGTTCTATGTACCTTTAACATGCATCCTCGTGCATACTCCCATTCTTCCGCCATGATATGCAGCCCCTCGTCGCTCTCTGCTCTCTCCATTTCCTCATGCAAAACATTAGTTCTATGTACCTTTAACATGCAATGTGAATAAATATTAAAAGCAAATCACTTACAACTAATGCAAAACATTAGTTCTATGTACCTTTAACATGCATCCTCGTGCATACTCCCATTCTTCCGCCGTGATATGCAGCCCCTCGTCGCTCTCTGCTCTCTCCATTTTCTCATGCAACCAATCAACATGGATATCATTCGGAAGTGTTGCTAGATGCTTAGGATACGCCTTACGAGAGCCATGTTGCCTCCGAAAGAGAGCTCTTTCTGCTTGCCTTTTTGTCTTTGTATCCTCATATCTTGTAACCCATCTGCTCATCACATCACTATTAAGGATGCAAGTGAAATTGAGATCATCAATCAATGTTCTGTCAATTACTTTACTCTGTCCTTTTCCTTGAGGCATAATAGAGGTCATCCTCGAGTCCTCTTCTTTGTTCCATAGTCGTGTGGCAAAGAGCTATCCATCTGACCAAGAAATTCTAAAATATATACAAGAGACTCTTGTATCAACCAACCCTCGGCCATGCTTCCTTCGGGACTTGCACTTTGCCTCACAAAGTCTTTTAAGGTCTTCATGAAGCGCTCTAGGAGGAACATCCAACGTGCATGCACAGTGCCACATAAAGCAATTTCATCCACTAAATGCACAATGAGATGTAGTTGACTTGTGAGAATGGTTCGGGGAAAAGTCTCCTCTACCAAACAAACCACCTCCACTGCCATAACAAGCGCATCATCCAACGTGGCTGGATCAATTGCTTTGGAACTAACATATCTGAAAAATAAATGAATAGTACGTTATACCTCATGCACGTTCATTTTGCAAGGTATAATGAAGGGTGATCTGACATGGATTTTACATACCTCACAAGCTCGCCCATCTTATAAATACATTTTTTCAAACGCTTATTTGCACAATGGTCGATGCTAGTAGGTAGTATGAACTGCGCACATAAGAGCACATGTATATATGGTTCATGGCATTACAAAATTTAATTTCGACGTACAAGACTTGGAAAACACTTACTTGGAGCATCTTGTGCCAATCGTGGGACTTCAACCAACGCCTCTTTTCTTAGTGGTTGTAAAGACTCCCTTCAATGATCTCATGCATCTAGTGGGAGTATGCAAAGTGGTGATGGCCTGCTTTACCTGCTTCTCCTCTTTCTATGATATAATCCATGGTGCAGGCGGAAGACGAACGTGCCCACCCTCCTCTCGTGGCCAAGCTTGACGCATACGTCCTGCGACCCACAAGTCCTCCCGTACGCTAACATTGTCTCTGACAATAGATCCCGAAGCTCCAGCATCATCTCGTCGACGCTTTGCGTGCTCTCGCCGCGCGTAGGGCACCATGTTAGGGTGTGGTACTGTATCCTGCTTCAATTAGAGTATATATATTACAACTCCATTAATTTAATTTGGATACCATGAGTCATTTAAATACTATCAATTTACATCTACTCACCTCTAAACCTGTTTGATTCCATTCTCCATACATGGAGATGTGATTCAAGGTAATTCGACGCGCTCGTACAATGAATCCTTGACATCGATTACACATACACTTGATCCTTTGTCCCAACCACACATCGCAATTACGATGACTCATTGTCTCATCCTCACCAGAACTGCTTAAGGAGGTTGATGACATCCTATGTACAAAAGAGTAAACACAAAATTATAATCAATTTTCCGCTAAACTATAAAAAACGTGTGTAATAATGCGGCTATATCCTCAACATCGCGTGACGGGGCTACATCCTAAAAATCGCGTGTATCAACGCGGCTACATCCTAAAAATTGTGTGTATCAACGCGGCTATATCCTCTTCTTCGCGTGTATAAACGCAGCTACATCTTGAAAATCACGTGTATAAACGCGGCTACATCCTAAAAGTCACGTGTATAAATGCGGCTGATTGATTCTACACGCGCTTTTACATGGGGCGACCTGTCCATATCTAAAAATAACCCGCCTTCTCCAAATAAACATTTTCAAACTCAAGATTTGCTCTCCTTCGTCGTCGCCTCTTCAAACAGAGCACTAAACCTAAGTGCAAGGAGCAGCAAGGAACACACACGGGTGAAGGAAACCAGCCAAAAAGAAGACTCACTTTTTCAGAGGTGAGTCAGTTTGTCCTTTGTCATGTCTCTTTCCTTCCATTTGTTTATGCTATTGTCTCTTTCCTTTATGCGTTGGTTTCCTTCTGGTTGCCATTTGGTGAACGATTGTGACAGTGGGCGACAGTCACCTTTTTATAAGTACGATTTGTCGGAGGTCGGTCGCTTCCAAAAAAAAAATTTCACAGGCCGCGTGTAGAAACGCGTGTATGTCTGCGTGTATGCTGTTTGCACAGACTTTCATGGGCATATACACGCGTTTTTTGACAGGTGCACGCATTTTTTGACTAGTTTATACATGCGTTTTTTGACGGGTTTACACGCGACTGTGTATCACCCATGCTTGCTATCCAGGTTCTTAACGCGACTGTGTTTCACCCATGCTTGCTATCCAGGTTCTTCAGAGAGATGATCCCATCTGCATATGGCTTGCCTTCACAAAATCATATGTGCTAGCTTGCATTTGTGCTTTGATGCAATCATGTATATACTTTTATTTTTGCAGATTCTTTATGGATCTAGGTTCTTCATCCGATCCATTTACGTACAGCAATTGGCTGATGGAGATGCTAAATCATTTTGGGTGCCATCCTGGTCCAGTTGAGCTTACAGAGTACATGTATGCCCATCCCCCTCCTTCCATGCCTGGTATCTATACCCCGCCCGCGAGTATCCAGGTCACTCCACTCCCGTCTATGCCTACGAGTCCGAGGAGATGGCATGCAGCTTCTCCTCTTCCACGCCCACCGAGGAGACATACCCTGTCCCAGACACAGTCATGCACACCCTCCCAGGCACCGTCACGTCAGGGCTCAACCACCATCACGTACTCCCTCAGAGCCACCGTCTCACGCCAGGGCTCACAGCCACCGTCACGCCAGGGCTCACAGCCACCGTCACGTAGACAATCCCCAAGTCGTGACTCCACCCGTCGGCAGAGCAGTAGGAAGAGTGGGAGTGGAGAATGCGACGGGTGCTTTGGTGGGGGAGGTAGTAGGGCACGCGGTGAGAGAGGAGATAGAGGGAGAAGAGTTAGAGGAGACAGTGAGGATGAGGAGGAGGTGAGAGAGGTGGAGGGAGTGATCTGCTATGATGTGACGGATAGGGGCGGGGTAGTGATGGATGCGAGGGGGAAAGAGGTAATGGAGTACATGCGTGGGGTAGTTTCAAACTTGTATAGAAATTGTTTTATTAGATTTAATGTATATGCATCTCTATATTATTTTGTCTTCGCATGTATGTATACACAGAATTTCATGTATATATATTTATATATGTGTGTGCATATTTTGGCCAGTCAATAGCTTTTGCATAATTAGAAAAGAGATTTTGTGTGCATGTATAAACATGAGAGAGAGACAGAGAGATACGTGTGTCAAAGAGAGATGCGTCTGTCAAAGAGAGAGAGAGAGAGAGAGAGAGAGACTCGCCCATATATATAGACATAGCTTCTGTCTCTCTCTCTCTCTTCCCCTTGCGGTTTATCTATCTCACTCTTACACTCTCTCTCTCTCTCTCTCTCTCTCTCTCTCTCTACATAGAAAATCCAAGAGAGAGAGAGGGAGAGAGGGAGAGAGGGAGTGTGTTGTTTTGTTTTTGAAAGAGCTTCTCTCTCTCTTCCCCTGCAGTTTATCTCTCTCACTCTTACTCTCTCTTTACATAGAAAATGCAAAGAGAGACTTTGTTGGTTTGTTTTTGAAAGAGATTATTTTTTTTATGTCTTTGTTGATGTATGTGGAGAAGAGACGAGAGAGAGAGAGAGAGAGAGAGAGAGAGAGAGAAGAAGAAGAAGAAGAAGAAGAAGAAGCTCTTTTAACGTAGTAGGAACAATCCCAAGATACCAAATATGATCTATCCGACACAGGAGTGAGATTCGAACACACGTGTTGAGAGAGAGAGAGAGAGAAAAGAGAGAAAGAGAGAGGGAGAGATATGTATTTTTGCTACTATGTAAAGCATGGTGCCTTGATATACAAATATGCCAATTTTAATGCTTTCTTCAAAATCGTCCATGATTGCCAAAATGGTCTTCAAATTTAAGGCCTACTCTATGGTATCCAAACCTCTCTCGTCTCGCAGAAGGACCGGTTGGGGGCAAGGATTTAATATTCATGTGATCACAAGATTTTTTGTGATAATAACACATGTGAACAAGTTATTCACATGTTCTCATGTTACCGTTCATAAAATAACAGGTCACTTGCCATTTGGGAACCCCTTAAAAGCTTGGCTACACATGGGAATAAGCTATTCACATGTTCTCATGTTACCATCTTCACATAATAGCAGGTCAGTGGCCACCTAAGAAGATTTTTTTTACCCGACAAAGATAATTTTTTTAGGCCCTTGTGAAAGCTTTGTGAATATAACATGTGATCACAAGATTTTTTGTGTTATTAACATATGTTATTAACATGTTCACATGTTCTCGTTTACGTCAATGAAATCCCTGGTTGGGGGACTAGTAGTATTAAAAGAATAGTAGTATAGTGTATAAGAAGAGAAGAAAAGAGTTGGTTAAGAATTCAATACTGCAGGAGGTGCTTAAGTGCGATCGGATTTTATTTATGTCATTACTAGGAACTCAATGGAGTCTTTTTGGGCCCTTTAATTTGCCATTGCCTAATGGAGGTGATTAAGAAATAGACAAATAGGGAGATTACATGTGGACTGAAACCAATGGTTTGTAAGAGCCTAGAAGGTAGTGGTCAAACTTAGAATAATAGGCTAAATGGGTTGTTGCAAGATCAGGGTGTCCAGTTTTATCCAGTTTATGCTGGACTGGGACAATGTTTGGAGAGTAAATTTTGGGGGGCAAGGTACTTAAAATGAGATCAAGCAAATAATAGAAAATAGGCTTGCCCTTAAATTAACCCAATATAACTTAAAATAATATAAATTAGTCTAATTAATCAAAATTAATTAAAAGTATGATGAAATGATAAACAAATGATCTTTCCATACTTAGAGTGATCCAAGTTATTTTTTCATAGATGCACCATTACAAGTACACTAGTCCCTATAGGTTTTAGATGATTCACATCAAAAATGTAATTTTACTAATTAGATTATTAATATTTGCAGGTCTTCTGATAGTTTGGAAGAATTTTGAAAAAGAGATCATTAAAAACCCAACCATTGGATTTGTAATTTTTATTAACCACCACATTCTACTAATGTCTCAGTATCTAACCACTCTTTTGATCTACAAGATTGAGGATTTTAAGTGGTAGCTATTGTGGGTACAAAAAGTGACATATATTATAATACTTTAAAGACCTTGAAATATTTAAAAAAAATAGACAAATATCCTAAAATTTTCTCAAAAAATCAAGTTAAGCTCCATATTATGTGAAGATCTAAGGTACAAAGTGGGAATCTCATATGAGTTTATCTGTAAAAGATATTAGCATTTTATGGAATCAGTTCGAATTTGGGACAAGGTGTATACATTGACTTTGTACCTAAGAAAATGAGGACTTTTGACTATCTAATGCTTAATCAAATTATGCAACTATATTTCCAACTTTGAATATGATGTTGCAACAAAAGAACTTGAAATGAAATTCCTTCATTTACTAAGAGAGATTAGCCACTAAAGGTAAACAAATGCCTGTTTTTTTACTATTTACAGGGTGCCTGAGTGGACAAAACTGGGCACCCTGATGCTCTTTTTTAATTTTTAAAATCAACTAAAACTCAAAAATTTTATACGTATATGAATTTTTCCCCTAATTTTTATAGAAAAGGATAGCTGCAGCCTGCAGCCATCATTAAGTAAGGTCTCTAAAGTGATAGAGGTCCAAAAACGAGTTCCCATGCATTCAATGCACATTCCCCTTCACTTTCCACTATCCCTCTCTCCCACGTTTCCTCCAAAATGCTCTCTCTTCCCCCTTTCTCATAGCAGGGTGTTTTTCACTCTCTAGACTACTTCTTTTAGCTATCTACCTCTTAATCTACCTCTCTCTTCACTCAGAAACCTAGATCTATAGCTATGGAAGCTTGATCTGCAACCTCCTCTCAGAAGCTATGGAAGTTTGATCCTCACTTACATTTCCTTCCTTCATCCTTCTTCCTTGTCCAACCTCCTTTTACAGAGTGTAACAGCAGAGCTTAGCTATGGAAGCTTGATCTGCAACCTCCTCTCAGAAGCTATGGAAGTTTGATCCTCACTTACATTTCCTTACTTCATCCTTCTTCCTTGTCCAACCTCCTTTTACAGAGTGTAACAGTAGAGCTTAGCTATGGAAGCTTGATCTGCAACCTCCTCTCAGAAGCTGTGGAAGTTTGATCCTCACTTACATTTCCTTACTTCATCCTTCTACCTTGTCCAACCTCCTTTTACAGAGTGTAACAGTGGAGCCAAGCTATGGAAGCTTGAGTTGCAAATGCTTTGGCTCTCATAATCTTACTCATTGTCTCCTCTCACCCCCTCTAATATCCTCTTTCAAAGTGCAGTAATAGCATAGCCAAGCCCTTGGAACTTGCTCTACAACTCCTTCTCTTTTGTACATCTCCCTAGTCTAAGTTTTTTTCTCACCATTCTATTTTCCTTTGCCATCAAGGTTTATAATCTCCCTAATATATACATCTGATGTCTTCTTCTAGAGCTCGAAGGTCTCCGATCAGTATTCAATCTCTCTCTTGTAGCAGTGGTCAAGATGAGGATGGGACTGGAACATCAAACAGTACGAGAAGTGGAATTGGATTACGATGCAGCCTAGTACAAGAGGAACCCACAAGGTGTCAAAGCGATACGTTGATATACAAAGTCACCATTGGAAAGGGCGGATATTGGAGCTCAAACAAGATCGTGGTGATGGAAAAACGCTAGCCAAGGTCCAACATGTTTACAAGGCAACAGAGCTGAAACTAGCAGACCATGACCAACGTCAACGATTTCCTGCAAATTGTAAGTTATTTCACCACTTTATATTCTTGTTTTTAAATCAATTGTGTGCTAATAATGGTATACTGAGCACTGCTTTCATTGTTCTTGGGTTCCTCTGCGTAGATATTTTTTCCTCAAACTATAGTGAGTGGGAGCCTATGGAGGCAATTTCAAGAACCTTTGAAGCATACCATGTGGAGCTTGGTAGTTTAATCTCTTTGGAGGGTGTCCAGCTGCACAACTTCTTGCACGAAACATCTTCTTCTATGAGGATACATATGTGGTTCCCACGACAGCAAATGGTACTGGAAAATTAGTTCCAAAACCTACGCCAACTCTCACATCTATTGAATGGCCAATTCCATACAATGCTTCAGTGGCCATGGCTTGTTTGCAAATCGAAAGCAAGGTGCAAAATGCTATGAAGTGCACATATGGATCTCACAAAGCAACCATAACCTGCTTCATACCTCTACACCTCTTTGTGTACCTGTTCCGTACAAGTGACACACATCGTACCCCAACTTTATGGATTGCAAAGGGGGAGAGAGCTCTGACTTGTTTCTTATCACCTGCATGGGATAAAAAAGTTGTTCAACACAATGGAGACACCATCAGATGTGGAGTAATAGTTGAGAAGGTTGTGATGCGCTACCATATTGCCAAGCAACAGTTGTCCATTGCGTTTCCTTACAGCAGGCGATGGAAGCTTACAAATGGAGAATGGGAGGCGTTAGACTCCGACACAACCTCTACAGAACAGGGTGTGCTACATATATCCATGCAAGGTGGGGATGTAGAAGATGTTGCTGTGAATGATGACTGGTCCCTTGCCAACTTACGTGACTACTTAGTTCTTCGATTCTCACTGAGTGGTGATTTTGCTTTGATAATCAATGGTAGAGTAGTGCGCAAAAGGCAGGAACGATCTTTTCTTTGTAGAGAAATTACTTTCCTTGGCTGTGTAGCTATCAAATAACCACTGGATATGTAATCTTGAATTGAAGTAAATACAATTTCAATTTTTTTGCCTCACTGTCTTATTAAGGTTTTTCAATTGTCTTGTGCAAGTTTTATTTTTTTGTGATAGTGTAAGGTTGGTCACACAAGCACCTGTGGCTTGAGCCACTTGTAAATTAGAAATGACCTTGCGATGGAAGGATACGTTCTTGCTTTCACATACCATTTTTTAAAAAAAAATTGGTACTTAAAAATTTTAAAAGTTTTTAAAAATTTTATAACAAGGTCGCCCATTTATAAATGATACTTTACTCATTTTCATCAATTGACAATTATCGTTCTCTCCTATTACTTGCTCTCAATTTCGCACACCTTTCTGTATCACGCACTCTCTATTGCTTGCAATCACTCATAGTCATGGCACCTCTACTTGACGCACTTATTGCACAGCTAGGAAAGCTTGAGTTACTTCATAGGGTTGATGAGATCGTCCCTATGTTTGAGGGAGCAATTGATGTGCGTGCAACAATGCATCTACACGCGGATGCTTTTATAGATGTCATTCAGTATATGGATGAACACATCAGCACGTACTCCATCATGTTTGAGGGTGATGAGGGCCTATGGGTTCCAGTTGACCTCATCAAGTACATATTCAGGGAGGATAAGAATTTTAGATTTCGCCTATCAAGGTTTTTAAAATCCCTCACAGAAAAGGACTACAGGAATGAGGAGGAAGACTTACTCTTGGATCTACAAATGGGCAACATCGGCACTTCTTTCCTGAGCTGGGACATGGTTTTGGTCCTTCTGTTACAAGAGGGTGTGGCGAAAGAAAGTGGCAAGGAAAAGGAAAAGGGCAAAGTAAAGCTAATGGAGCAGGTCCAAGAGGCCCATGCTGAGGAAGAGAATGTTACAGAACAATGGGAGGCCTCAATGGCATTGGTGGCTCTACAAGAGAATGTCCCTGCGGACCTAGTTCTAGAGGGCGATGAAGTACTTGAGGAGGTCCCAGACCTTGTTATCATGTCTTTGCATCCAATCATTATTGATGGGAAAGAATTTTTGTTTTTGGATGACATTGCCAAGACACTCGAGTTTCGCGAGGATGAGGAACTGTCTATTATTGCCGTGAATGCTAGGGGTCAAGACAAAGGAAAAGTGAAAATCTCTTTTGAAGATGACAACCTCACAAAAGCGCTTGCATATGATATTGGTAGCAGTTCCTTGGAAGATGTAGTGGCCAAAGCGCTCGTTGAAATAAAGCAAGATGTGCAATTCTATGAGAGCATAGCTGCCTTTGAACCACACACGCCGTTGGTTGCTGGCGATGCTCAAGACCAAGGAAGCATAAACTTGACAAATGAGCAACTAGTTGCAAGTGACGATGCAACTGAGGTATGTCCTAACTTCTTAGTTGTAAAGCAAATTATTTTTAGTTGTATCATTTCACGTTTCCTAACTTCTATATTGACATGTTGACAGACTGCTTTTGAAGTGGACAAGTTTGCTATGCGCGTAGGAGGAACGCGGCCAAAGTCAGAGGGTTGAGATGCATCTCTTTGGCAGTACATACCTGCCCTCAGAGCCGACATAGTGCAGGTTTTTCATTTAGACTATTCAGAGATCGCCTATGCCGAGCTCCTAAAATGTACAGCACTTAGTGCAGTCTTGTCGGAGAACCCGTTAGCCTCGAACATAAATAAATGTATTTTGGTAGCTAGGGAAGCTGCCTTGTATTGCTTTACGGGCAAGCATCACGGCTCAGTTTTAGGCCATTGTGCCCTTTCTCAGGCTCAAGGAATCAATGAGCCGAGTGTTATATTCCAAAGCTTAGGCCAGAAACTAGCCTCTAGAACACTCTCTCCTGAGCTCTTCCAAGAGCTTATTAAAAAGATGTAATGCAAACTTCTCTTCCAAGTTTAATAAAAAAAATTTGTTGTGCATTGTAAGTTGTGATTTTTCCTGGCGTACTTGTGATATACCATTTCAAGCCTCACAATTTTAAGATTTTGTTTATGTGTTCATAGAAAATATTGTTTAGGATTCATTTTAAATGAGATCGTGATTAAAAAAAGTAATCGAGATTGGGTTAGAGCGGTACGAAAAAATGTTGTATTTATAGATGTATACACACTCACATATATGTATATATATACATATATATATGTGTGTGTGTGTGTGTGTACCTATATATATATATAAGATTCTGGGGCTATTGAAAGATATATATATATATATATATATATAAAAGATATATAGGATATATATATATATGACATAAGATATTATAAGATTTTGGGGCTATTATAAGATATATATAAATATATATAATATCTTATATAAATATATAAGATTTTGGGACTGTTAGGGCACCTAAGGGGCCTTATGAGCCTCACTAGACCAAAAATATAAAAAAATAAATAAAAAAATGCCATGTGCGCTACGGCGCGGAAATCGACATTTTGACCTGGTCAAACTAGCGATTAAAGCGCCGTAGCGCACATGGCATTTTTTTGATTTTTTTTTTGATTTTTTTGGTCTTGAGGCTCATAAGGCCCTCTATAAGGGTCTCTAGGTGACTTTATAGGCTCTACCTTTTTTGTATAATATATAAATATATATATATATGTGTGTGTGTGTGTGTACATATATATATATATGTGTGTGTGTGTGTGTGTGTACATATATATATATATGTGTATATGTATATATATTTGTATATGTATATATATATGTGTGTATATATGTATGTGTGTGTATATATATGTGTGTGTGTGTGTGTGTGTTTTTTCCTGTGTGTATAGTGCTTTTATATTTTTTTAATGAAATGTTCATTGAAACTGAGCATACAAAAAAAATTGGACTCAACAAAGAATGTAACACAACTCAAAAAGCTTTCATTAATGTGTGAAAATGCTACAAAGGAATTTGGGAACATTACAAAATTTTGTAGGGAGAATTACAAAGTGGGTTAGCCTATTGAGGTAGAAGGCTACGCTCTAAACGTAGACGTAGGGCTAGGGACATATCTACAGGCTTCAAAGTAACTCTCTTGGCATGTACCATAGCCAGAACTGAGTCTTCAAAAACAGAAACTACAATATCTTCAGTAGCTTCTTGAAGAGCTTCAAGAGCTGTGCTCTGTATGCGATCAACCCTGTCAGTATATTTTTCCATTGTTTCTCTCACCAGTCGAGAGAATGGTGCCTTGGGGATGAGAAGATCTGTGCTTTTCTGATATTTCCTAATCTCTCGTAGCGCGACTGTCCCTGGCCTCCATTTTCTCTTCTTCTCTGTAACTGGTGGAGGCGGTGGTGGTCTTTGATTCTCCCACGGTGGTCGTTCAGACCTGAACTTCTTTTTCTTTTGTGCACGCTCTTCCTCTTCTTGTTGGTCCGGAAAATTGCCCTCCATTCTTTTGCCACACTTCTTGACTGGACGTCTGGATGTTGTGGCTGCTTGTGGCTGTGCTTGGCTTGCCCTCCTTGTGTCCTCTTTGGGCTGCTGTCTCTTTTGCATTTCTGTCTCCCAAGCTGCCCTCACAAGAGCAAACTCTTTGTCAATGGTATCTTTCGTGATACCATAGGACAAGAGCTCGATCTCCCTGTTCTGTAAGATAGCCTCTAGCTGTTCTAGGGTGTCGGCCTCAATAACAATCTCCGGTGGTTGCCCTTGACCTTCCTCGGCTTCTTTTCGACGCCGCTCTTCTTCTGCTTCTCTACTAGGCTCTGCTTCTTCAGCTTCCTTCCTGCGTTGCGCTTCTTCGGCCTCCTTCCTGCGCTCTTCTTCTCTCATCTCCTTTGCCTCTTACTCTGTTACTATAGGTAGATTTGTCCTTTTTGCTGTAGTAACAGGTAGTGGGCCGAGTTGATCGAAAAACCGCAAGTCTTGCTCCTATTCTTCTGGCATGGCCTAGGTATGTACGAGTGCAAGAGATAGTGGGAGGGCAAGAGAGAGTAGAGCACAAAGAAGAAATTGAAATGTGGTGGCTATAAATGAAAAATGACTTAAATATGTCTATAAATATAATTTTTTAAAACTTTTAGAAAATTTAAAAACACAAAAAGATTATAATCAGAGAGTTTAAGCCCATGAGGAACCACACCGACGCTTGCTTGCTACCCACTGCCGTAGTCTCTCCCTAGCATTTGATCTGTTGTATCCTTCAGTTCTTCTTGCATTAACAGTTTTCATTATTTGACGCCTAAGAGACAAATTACCGCGAGTTTTCTGCCTTTTTTTGCCAACCAAAACGCGATAGAACTAGTTGAACATTTCATGGAGTGCATTACTCTTGACTTTGCCACCACCATGGTGAGTGCCCTTAAAATACATGGCCTTTGCTTGGTAATGTGATTTCTCCATGCCTTGATTGCTCCAAAGTGCTAAAGAGCCATATCTATCGAGAAAGTATGGCCCATGTGCATACAATATATGCTGCATAGAAAATTACAAAAAGTCAACAAATAGTATGAAGAACATACTACAAGGACACAAGAAATACAACATTACCATGTAGTGAGTAATGTGTGTTTCTCCCCATGCCTCGACCATTTCCTCTGTAAATCTACAAGTGGCTTGTTTAAGTGCCTCAATACCATGGTCATCCAGGTGAGGTCGCTCTAGAAGATCGACCATTTTATTACACACCTCCCATACATGTGCACGTTTTAGGCCAAGCCTGGCATCATTTCCTCGATATGTTGTAACATCACATATCTTCTTCCAAATTTCAAAGTCAGTGTGGCTATGAGAACCCAAGTGGTTTGATAGCAAGTGTCTTGCCTTTGATCCACCCATGCAAATTTTATTAGGGTTGTCTTGTGTAAGGTTTGATTTTCTGTCCTTTGCAAGACCACTGCTCCAGCATGTAATCCCATAGAGGAAAGTACACCCTCTAGTGCACGTATTGACTCTTCTTGTCGATCTTCGGGCTCCATGTTCCAGACATAGTTTATGTGGAGCATCAATAGCTTATCCAAAATCCTGAGTCTTGCATGTAATGTGCACACATGCACTTGACATAGTGGAATGTCCAAGATTGGGTTCCAAGCATTGTCCTCCTGGTCACAACTAGGTGGCTTGCTCTGGTCACAACTTAATATGCCATTATGCCATACCTTTGATCCTTTCCTCTGTTCAGCATCAAAAACAATTGCTTTTTTTGCACCCACCTGTTTTTGACTTTTGCCTTCGCTAGGTTATTTCCCTTTTACTCTTGAGTCTACTGCTGTCTTGGAATAACAACAGTAAACACATGAGAATATAGTATTCGCACCTATTTTACAACCCAACATACACTTTAAGGTTTTTAGATCGCCACCCAAGTGCCATTCAACGTTAAAGCAGCCTATTCCGGGAACATCAAGCTTTTGACCATTGACCTGACAAGAGACAACATGTTGAATGCCAGACCATTCAAAATACCACCTCAAGGTATCATGGTTCTCTTTTGGGAGGACCCATGCTGCTTGCCACCAGATGTTCTTCTCTGATTGAATGCCGTAGTAGTCTTGCTTATGCCCTTGACCCCTATTGTTGTTGTCTTCAGTTGCATCCAACTCTTGGGTCTCTAAAGGCTTTCCTCTAAGTGCTCGGCTCATCAAGGTTAAACTAACACGCTTCAGTCTTTGACCTTTAACCACTTGACATTCATCCAGCTTCAAGACAAACACGGCATTTCCACCTGTCTCTTCAAGTGTGAGGCCATAGTACTGAATCATTGCTTTTTGTAGCACTTCCATGTCAATGTAGACATTGTTATATGCATTGTATTCAAAGGGTTTGATTGTTGGCATTGGCATAATATCCTCCACCCACTTGTACCCACCCTCGAACATGGATGCAATATCACCATTAGCACACTTCTTTGCCATCTGTAAGCTATAAAGTGTTGGAAGCAAGGATTGCATAACTCCCTTTGCTCGCAACCCTAAAGTGATTGACCTGTACATTCCTCTGTAACCTTTCTGGCTAATACCTGCTGAGTCACATATATCAAGCATCTCTTTGGGTGTGACAATTTCTTTGATTTCCTTCAAGAAATGTTGACGAAGGGTCTCCCGCAGCTTATCATTACGAGAACCTATTATCATTTCCATGATATCCTTCTCCTGAAGGACATGCTAAAGAAGGGAGACATTAACATTGTCCTCAGCGTTGTTACATCCTAGTATAGCTGTTGCACATGCCCTACAATCGCAAGAGTCACCCATGAGAGATGCTTTATTCATTAATTGCTTCTCAAAGTTGCTATAATTCCTACAAAAATGTTTACCTGGTTGTTTGTTTACGCCTCTTGCATGCGCCTGCTGTCTTAGAAAGTAACCCAACAGCTTTACGTTTTCTTTGCCTTGCGTGATATCCAATGGGAAGGTGAGTGAAATGGTGAACACGACGCCGAAGATTACGAGTGGAGTGTTGAAGACGAACATAATTATCGGTAAATTGATTTATTGTGCGCACACGATCCGCTAGATTATTCTTCTGCACCTTAAGCTCCTCTGAGAGCTCTTTAATCCTCTGCATCAAACTATTGATCTGCTTAGTTGATGCCGCTTGAAGCTGGTCGAAGGCAAATTGTGTTTGCCTCTTTTCACTTGCCTCATCTAGCCACAACATGTGTAATCTCCTACAATAGCCAAGAAGCCCATTGAAACCATCACCAACAAACTTAAAAAAACTTGTAGTGCTTTTGAATGGTGGAGGGGCACCAGCAGATATTGGATCTGGTGGATAAAGATTTCCATCAATCCAAAGATCAATGGCCTTTGCTCCTTGCATTCGAAGCTGATCGTATGAAATATGGGGTGCAACATGCCTACTGCGTAGGGTTGCGTATTCTGTCTCCAAATCAACCCGAAGGTGGATCTTAGAAGGCTTATTGGTGATGTCTTGTAGTGCCATCTACAAGAAAGTAGGCTTGTAAGCTTGGGTTGAATAGGAGTGGAAGGAGCAGGATATGGTATCAAAAAATAATGGGAAGAATGGAGATGAGGGTTGCTTCTCTAGAGCTGCATTGTGGATAGAGAAAGAAGCCAGAAAGGGAGCCAAAGAAACATAGAGAGGGTTGGCAATGGTGAGACGAAAATGCAAAGGAGACAATGAATCATGGGAAGCTTCTTTAGTGCAAGCTATGGCTGCTAAGCAATATAGAGAGAGAATACATCATGAAAAGATTCTTCTGTGCAAGTCATGGCTACTACTGTGGGTTTGGAGAGAGAACCAAGTATTGTAGAGAGAATGCTCCTGGTAAGCTTCTTCCTTGCAAGCCATGGCTACTACTGTGGGTTTGGAGAGAGAAGGCTCATTTAGGAGTACAGACCTGCTAGCTATGGAGAGAGGACCAAGTATTGTAGAGAGAATGCTCATGGTAAGCTTCTTCTATGCAAGCCATGGCTACTACTGTGGGTTTGGAGAGAGAAGGCTCATTTAGGAGTACAGATCTGCTAGCTATGGCTTTTGGAGTAGAGAAAGACGCTTTTTTCCATGGAGAAGGAGTGCAGGGCATTTTAGAGAGAGGATTTAGAGAGAGAAAGAGATCTGGTGTACACACAAAAAAGGGGGGAAGAAAGTGACAAATTTTTGGAATGTTTGGAGTTCGAAAAGGTAGAGAAGGCTATGATAACTGACTGACAGCCCATTACAAAGCTTTAAAGTCACCTAGGTGGCCAGATCTAAGAATATCTCCTTTTTTTCATTTTTTTTTGTTTTTGTGAAAAATCAAATATATGCTTTTAGGACTAGGCCTCTAGGCTTGGTCAAAGATGGATTAGCATTTTAAGCATTTCACTAAATGTCCAAATTAAAGGGCCCAAGAAGACTCCATTGAGTTCCTAGTGGCATGCACTCTACGAGTGGGCAAGTGGAGATTTTACTCTAATCTGCGAGTGCATGACCAAGGTACGTTGACGTATCAGGTCGTGCATGGCGGTCGCTTCCAGTGGGGGTGTCTCCTTCATGAGGATGAAGGGGCGACTGGATGGGGAGATTGGGATCCAGAGAGGCAGAGGAGGAGATGAAGCGAAGAGGTGAGGAGGCTGAGGTGATCTGTGTCAAAAGAAAATGTGTCCCTGATTGGCTTAATGAACGTTTTTGTGACCATGTTAAAGACAAGGTATGCTTGATGCTAAGCCATGAATTCATCAGAAGTCAGGTAGGATTATTCTCTATGTGTAGTGTGTTCTTGTTATGTCCAAGTAAACCTTCGTCGAAGGGGGAACTATGTAGATGGTTGCAGGAAACTATCTTGCACGATTGTGTTGTGTCTAAGATCTTCTACCTTGGTAAGGGGTTTTTCAATGTTCTATTTATCAAAGGGCAATCTGTGAACTGAATTATTTTTGAAGGGCCCTTTGTTCTTTGGTCAAAGGCTAATTCATGTCTTTCCCTTCAACCCTCTGTTTGATGTCAATAAAAGTCTTCAAAATGCGTGTCTTGTTTGGGTCGAGATGATAGGATTGCCTCCTTGGCTTAGACCAGCTTTGCGCGACATTGCTCGATCTCTTGGCTTGGTGTTCCTTAGTGATGAGGTAGGAGGAAAACAAGGGAACAGTGTATGTATTACATGGAATCCATCTATTGAGATTCCCAAATTTGTTGAAGTTAACTTAGGTCAATTAGGGAAATTGGAACTGGGCCTTAAGTTTGGTGCATTTCCTGGAGCTTGCTTCAGGGGTGGGGCTTTTGGGCATATTGCCAAGACTGTCCAGCCGTGGAGACCTCAAGAGAGGACATTAAAGAGGAGTTTAGGGGAGGAAATGATAAGGAGAAGGGTCTGTTGGAGTTTCAGAAAGTTGATTCCAAGGGAAAGGATGTGATGCTAGATACGGGGGAGAATGAGAAGGAAAGAGGATGGGATAAAGTCAAGACTAGAGATAATATTAAGCAGAGTAAAGCTGAAGCTAAGAAAGCTCAGAGCAGTAGAAATAATGAGATTGGGAGGAATGGGAGGGGGGAGAACTAGAACTCTTTTTTTTTTCTAACCCTTATAGTCCAATGCTTGAGGGAGATAACTCCTAGTAGAATACTGTTCTGATAAAGTTCTCTGTGAAGCTAGAAAGGAGGTTAATCTGGCTCAGAGTAGTCAGAAGGATTGTGAGGAAGTGGAAATGGTTCTAGGGAAACTCCATTATCATGATGAATTACAAAGAGTTTAAAGGATGTATATGGAATGTGGAAGGGATCAAAGATAAAAAGAAATGTAACATTTTTTTGGGATCTAGTGAAGTCTTAGAACTTATTTGTTTTAGCTGTATAGGAACATAACCTTTTTGGTAGTATTATGAGGTTTAATTGCTTTAGGGAATGGGATATATTTTACAATGGCACTAAGTCAGGTTTTAGTGGGGTTATGACTATAGTTAAGAGGGATCTCAGCCCTAGCATTATAGCTAATCATCTAGAGGGAAGGATTCTGATAGTAGAGATTATTGTTAATGGTGAGAGAATATGGATCATTAATGTCTATGGGGCTCACAAATCACAAGGTTAGGAGTTGCAAGTGGGACTAGATTGCTGGGGTAAATGTTCAAGTGCCTTGTGTTCTCTTAGGAGACTTTAATATGGTAGATAGAGTGGTGGACATATGCGGTGGTAGCACTGTCTTACTAGGGAAAGACAAAGGGAAGTGGGAAGAACTTAAAAGGGGTTTGGGACTTAAGGACAGCTAGTACCTTCGGGACTAGACAGATAAACCAGGGCATACATATTTAAGTCTTCAATATCTTTCCTCTCCTCATCAAGAATTAATAGAATTTTTTTTAGTCAACAGGCTTCTCGGGTGCCTCACACTTTGAGGGTGACTGTGGACTGTAGCTCTACTTTATCTAACCATCTACCTTTGAAGTGGGGTTGGTCTCATTTTGATGGGTCTGATACGGACCTATCTCATTTTCCCACTAGGAAATTGAGAGTTAATACCTTACTTTTGAAAGATCCTCTTTTTGTGGAATATACTAAAGCAAGCCATCAATAACTTAAAAAGGAGATAGGGAGCTGAGGGTTCTTGGAAACAGTTTGCCAATGAGATGCAAGGTGTCATTAGGGCTGTGGGTAAACAGAGAGCTAAGGAAAGGAGAGGTGAGAAAAAAAAATGGTCTGCTCTGCTAGAGGAGATGTTGAAAAGACAGACTGTTAGGCTGGATGGTGACACTGAGCTATATCTTAAGTGTCATTCTAATATAAAAATGGAGCAAGATAAATGCTTTAGAGAACATGACTATTGGACTAGAAAGAGTCTTTTCAGCAATAAAAAGAAACCTAACACAATAAGTTTTTTAAACTATCCAAGAATAAAGGTGACATAGTGATGGGGGGGTGCATTCTAGACAAGGATGGCACTCTTATACATGACTCCAAATCGCTTGCTCTAAAATGGGTCAAGTTTTTGGGATCTACATTGAGTTTGAAAGAAGATTCTTCATTTTGAGGAGGTTCCAAGTTGAAAACGGGCTACTTGGTCTACTTAATCAGAAAATGGATTTTGATAAAGCTAAATGGTTAGAAAGAGATATTGAGAAGGGTGAGTGTTGGTGTGCTTTACTAAAGTTGGGTAGCGAGAAGGCTCCTAGGTGGGATGGTCTCTCAACTGATTTTTTTATTACTTTTTGGCCCTCATTAAAAGAAGTGGTCTGATATTTGTAAGAAAGCTTTTGAATCGGGTCACTGAGACAAGGCCTTTAAGGAAGTACTTGTGAAACTCATTCCTAAACAGACTGCTTGCAACAACAAGTTTGGGCATTGAAGGCCTATCACCTTACTAACTATAATGTATAAAATTTTAGCTAAGGTGCTTGCTCTCAGAATTACTCCCGTGTTGCAAGAGATCATCTCCAAAAAAAAACATGGTTTTATTAAAGGTAGGTCCATCTGTGACAACATCTTTGTGCTGCTTTACATACTCGGTAGACATGTGGCCATTAAAACTTATCAGAAATGCATCATGATGCAATTAGATCTTGAGTGAGAAAGCATATGATAGGATGCAGTGGTCATTTCCTGCAAGAATGGGGTTTGGTACCAGAATGGCCATTTGTATCTATACTCTTTCCTTGGGGGTGGTTACTCTAAAGCACTTCTTAAAGGAAGAATAGTAGGGGGCTTTGAAATCAACAGGTCAGTCAAACAAGGGTGTCCTTTAGCCCCCTTACTGTTTTCTATTACTTCTCATCTTCTAATCATCTCACTAGAGCTGGCTTGCAGCAGGGAAGGGAAGATTACTGGCTTAAAACTCAAACACAGTGAGCAACTGGTCATTTAGTGCTTTGTTGATGATTCTCTACTATTCTTAAAACCTGAGAATAGAAATGTGAGAATGGCCTTGAAAAATTTTCAAGATTTTGCTGATGCCTCATGTTCTAAATGTAATATTCTAAAATCTAGGATCATAAGCTTGACAAAGGATAATGATTTTGATCTTCAGAGATGGGGATGTGAGGTAGTACAAAAGGGTCACATTGTTAGACTTCTTGGAGTTCCCTTTGGGGTGGGACTTACTAATAAACAGTTGGTCATGTGGGCCATAAATAGGTTTGTGGAGTGGTCAAAACACGGTGGGCTACTGGAAAAACAATCTCTCCCCGGAGGCTGTAGTACTATTGAGGCTATGATGGAGGCTTGTTTACTGATGGGATATCAGATCTCATGGGATCAGTCCAGTTTTTTATGTGAAGATTAAAGATGAGATTTCCTTTGTAAAATTCTAAATGAGGTCAAAAAGGAATAGAGTAGTGTGGATGTGGGGGTAATAGAGGATGTTAGAAAATAGGGTGTGGGTGTGATATATGATGGTTTGACTTTGAATAGTTAATATAAATATTTTCTTGTTCAAAAAAGAAGAAGAAAGAAGAAAAGAGGAGGGTACTTAAAAGTCTCCATGTGGCATCTCTCAAATAAGAATCAATTATAAGATATAGAAAAAGAAGAAGAATAATAATAGTTATTATTATTATTACATGCTATGGGTGGGTACATCATACATGGATGGCGACATGTTAACGGTCCGAACGGAGACATGACGTCGTGACTCGTTGCGCACGGCAAATTTGAGCTCCAAAATTTATTTTTAAAAAAAAGCTTTAGCTCCAAAATCTGCGAAATTTCAAACCAAGTATCGAATTGTAGACCCAGACGCTAACGGTCTGGTCCGTCTCGCAAGACATCGTTGTAACGTGTTTGCGTAAACGAGTTGATAATTGCAGAGCTGTCACGCAGAATGCTCGCCAAACTTATGATTAGATTTTGACTGGATATATTATTAACTCAACAGAGGGGGAAACACAAAAGCAAACAATTAATTTGAGCGGGTCTCATGTTTGGGAAACTGACCTTACATGAATCCTTTTCAATATATATTCATCATTGGTTGGTTGAAGAGGAAATGATAATTTTGAACAAGCATCTTCACATCTTTTCATTGGAATTGGAATTCTCGAGAAGTTTCATGACTCTTCCTTGTCCCACCATTGACTTGCCAAAATGTGAAGTGGCACACCGAGCTTTTCCCAACTATGATCATTGATAGTAAACACCGTTGTGCCTATATGTGTGGGCGGGGAGACATTAGTGATAGTAGAACTCGTGTAACTACAAGACAAGGACGCGCATCTTCCACTCCTCAATTCTCTCCACTGTTTTCCTACAATCAAGGAGAAGAAAATGGAGTTTACAGATCTCATTGGTGATGTAAGATAATCTAGTTCTTTTGCCTATAAAATGGCTCTTCTAATACAATGTTCTGTGCGCTTATGTTTATCTAAGAATTCTTACTCTTTTTTATTTACTTATTTCATGTTTTATCACATCTTTAATCATGCTTAATCCTTCATTATTTGAAACACCTAGCTTTCTATCCCCCATATCTTTTCACTATGGTAGTAGAGCGTGAGAAGTGCTACCGCTCTGCGTGATGCTCTTGTGCCCTTTCATTGTTTCTACTACGAGATGCCATTCAAGATGCTACTGGATGAGCTGTTGCTAGCAATGAAAATTGCCAACGCTTCTGCCTCCACTGTTATTGTTGACGACTGAATCATCTACTATATAATTGAATTATCTACTAAATAATTTGCTGAGCAGATCCAACCATTGCTGCTTGCAGTTGTTGCAGTCGTGGGGACAAGAGCTTGCATCAATGGAGACTACACACACACACACTACAAGCATGCATACACAAGAGAAAGAAAGAAGCATTCAACTAATCATAGATTAATCTACTTCAATGATGCTAAAAAAGATTAAGAGAAAGAAGTGGAGCTATACTCATTGGAGCTTGATGCTCATTAGAGTACAATAGAGAGAGAGTTAGAGAGTTGCCATAGCTTGAGAGCTCAAGAGCTTCACTCAATAGCTTATGAGAATGGCCAAAAACGTGCTCTTTCTTTAGCTAACATCTCTTTTATAGAGATGTCACTAACCCTAACCCTAGGCCTCTTTCACACATGGGCGGATAACCCCATAAGTGAGCCTTGCTTAATACACTTAGAACTCTCATTTAGAACCCACATTGGCCTAAAATGATTTACATTGCACTTCGGCTACAATCCCGCTCTCTCGCATTAATTGCTTCCGACCTCCTTCCATAATCCGTGTTCCCGTGAGTGTTCCCGTGGAACATTCACCCCTTCCTAAATCACACACGTCCTCGGGCGCGGTAGAAACAAAAGCTGCAAAAAACAATGGAAGACAAGTAAAGCCTTTTATTGAAAAAAAACCAGAAATGACAATCTCACACGTGAGCATGCAAGTGAAAGACCGATTAGAGTTTTAAAGAGTGCTAAAAGAAGCGAGTAAAGACTAGTCAAAGTGAGACTAAGTGGTAGATAGTGCTATGCAAAGGCAAGTGTGTTTGTACACCGCAGGTTATGACCACAGTCTCAATGTCCTACAAGTGTTTAAGTTATTCCTAATAAGTGGCAACCCTACTCCTAAATATAAGCCATGGGTGATTGGACCTTTCTTTCTTCTTTTTTTCTTTCTCTTTTTTTTTTTTGTGTGTAAAGAGCAGAAGATTAAAGAGAATTATTATTTTTAGCTTGATAAAGAGGAAGGTTCCATCCCAACAATGAGACCCAAGCAACAATGACCAAGAGACCTCCGCCAAGAGAATCTAAAGGCCGCTAAGTATCTCAAGGGTGACAGATCCTTTTCTTTCTTTTTTACATAAGGAGTACCCCATGAAGATGAGGGCATCGGTCTCGAGGGCCCATAATGTATCCAAGAGTCCTACCAGCATCTATCAAGGCGATAGAGTCCTTGTAGGTCTTCTTCTTAATCTTTTAGACGTCAGTGTATACTCCATGGAAACCAAGGTATCGGTCCCAAGGTGCTAAAACAACCCAAGGTCCTACCAAGCATTCCACATGGTCGTAGACACATCATGTCTCAAGTCACTTCTATATATTTTTTAGGCATGTGTTTCGTAAATTTTTGTTTATCGTAGCTCCTAGCCCATACCTAAGAGGTAGCTACCACTAGGGATAACTAATATACTTCTAGAGCTTAAGAACTTGGCATACTCCGTTGGTATATGTCTTACACTGTCTTCAAATAGAAATACCTTCTACTAAGTCCTCTAAGAATCTAGAAATCACTTGCCAATAGTAACAACTAATTTAAAACTTAAACCAGCCAACTGTGTGTGAACATGCAAACAATATATGCAAAAGTGAAAAGCACATATAAAGACCAAAAGATTATGATTTGAATACACCTATTGTAGTGCTCGTTGATGTAGCACGTATGTCTTGATGCATTGCTGATGTGCAGATTGCTTCTCTTTGCTCTTTGTAGGCATTGCATGTCTCCCCCCTTCCTAATTTGTGTGCACAGTAGGTGGACTGTTGGAGCGTGTTTGTATACTCTTGTTTTGCTGAGATCTCTGTAAAATGTCTTATTAACAAACAAGAAAAGAAAAGAATAAAATTTTTTATTGGTACCAATCACCGAATATAGCCGAGGGGAAAAACCCAGTGGGAGAAAAGTGCCCTGGCTTGTTGATCTTATTGTGAGTTGATGTGCTTATCCTTGCACTGGCGGTAGATCCATGTCCACTTCTGCTGGAAAGATTGTATCAATCACTTCAGGATGCAAGGACAACCCTGTACAAAATCCGGCCTCTGAAGAAGGTGGTAGAGGAAGGAGTGCTTCCTCACTAAAATATGGCATTAGTTCTATGGGAAGGTTAAGCAAACAATGCCGATTTTGGAATTGCTCAATATAGGTGCTCATAGTGATCCAAAATTGACATGTTGAGGCTGGGGGAAGAAGGGCTTGCAAGATAGGTAGTTGCAAGTCATTTATGCATGTATCCCTCCATTGTTGTGCTTGAACCTCCTTAGGTAATCTACGTTGATTTGGTCCTCGGTCTGGTACTCTCATATCAAGAAGATTATGGCGTTGGGGTGTAATTCCCACAATTTGTTTCATTAAGCCCGTGCCATATCGTCGAAAGTAAGAGCAGCACAGCCAACAAATGTGTGAAGCTTCCCCTAATACGAGTCGTGCACACTCTTGACAATGTGGAAACGGATGATGCTGTTGATAGAATAAAGTGACAAAGTGATGCCCACAGCAAATTTCACCTAAGGGAGCATAAAAGTACCTAGAATGAGTTTGAAAAGAAGGAACACTATAACCCCCACGATGTTCAGGTTGAGTACTATTAGGGTCATGTATCTCGCCAAGTATCCATCAGGAGGTATCTGGGTGTAGAACAATGAAATTTAGAAACTTCAAACTTTATACACTCATATCCAGCATTACAATCCCTATAAAAAACAAGTAGATAAGATCATCTCAAAAAGAACACAATCCTGTAATGGTAGAAGGAACCACATTAGTAAAAGTGAGACTATTCAAACACTGATCTACCAAAGAGCTTCAATTGTAGTGTTAATGCCTTACCTTTGGTTTTGGGTATGTCCTTCTTAAGAGGTGGGAAGGATAGCAATTGTCAAGGAATTTGAGCAAGATAAGAGGATTTAGGCAGTGAAGTGCTAGAATCTATGCTCAAAAGAGACTCATGAAAAGTTGGATTTGTCTTAGGTATACAAGTTGATGGTGGAAGTGTGTAACAAGGAGAAGTTGAGACAACTGGTGATTCAATACATGTTTTGGGAAGGTCAACACAAGGAGATTTGTAGGTGCTATCACAACCACCTATCCTATCTTGAAGAGGTTGTGTTGATTTCCTTGGCACCCACTGATATGAAAAACCAAGAGTGGCTTTTGGAATCTTATTGATACACTCTTCTGGCTCTAGCAACCCATGGCATTTGGGAAGCCAAAGTGCTGTTGTACCCTCATAATAGCCTTGTGCTTTAAGAACATGCTTTGGGACCCAATGAGTAACAATCTGAGGCTTAGGCTTGGAAAAGATATTCTTTTTAGGAGGTTTAGCAACTAGGCTAGATGGTACAAGTTTGTACGCATCTTTGGGTAGCCAAATTGACGATTCCTTCTTGCCTGGCCTTCTTTGAGCAGTGACTAGAGTAGTTGGAACATGCCAGCCATGGCCCTCACTTGAGGACTCATTCGATTATCCACATCATTTGTCTTGGATCTTGAAGAGCAGATGTTGAAAGTGGGTTGTGTAAGGTAGAACTACCACCCTTTTGACATGATAAAACTCGTGGAGCAGCTGATCCCAAGATGCAATCAGAATCAATTTGCAATTTGTATTGTCTATTCTTCCAATCTAATGAACAATTGGTAGCACTTAACCATGATTGACCAAGAACAACCTCTACCACTGCCTTGGACTTACTAGCCACATAAAAGGGAAACATCTGGTGATCCTGAATGGATATCATAATGACACATTTTCCCTCTATAGGGCTATCTTCACCTGAGAAGCTTCGTAAGTCTAAGAATGTGCACAAGTGTTGGTTGTCCCAAGGCTACCCATGTGTTGGTTGTCCCACCAAGGCTACCCATGTGTCAAATGAGAGAACATTATAATCTGCACCAGAGTCAATTAAGGCAGAGACAAAGTAGGTAGTCTCATGAAGATGAAGACACACATGAATATTGAAAGGATCGATATATTGTTCATCAGTAGCCAACTGTAAGGTCAACACAGAAGCCTTGCGATGCTCCTTAGCTTTTGCAACTCTAGCTTTAGCTTCTTCTTGAGCCTGACGTTTAAGTAGGTCATGTGCTTCTTTCCGTGTGTGGGCAGCATGCATTTATTGAAGCATGGCTTCAGTTAATGGTTCATTGTATTTCTTGAGATGACTTCCATTAATGAAGTTAGTAGGCATTTGCTCACCTTCTAGTGTCTCTAAACGCACTGCACCACTTGGAGTAAGCTCATTAATCACAAATGGTCCTAGGCCATGTTTCTTGAGCTTTCTCTTATGCTTCTTAAGTGTGTACAAGAGCACAAGGTCCCCTTTCTTGAATCGGCCAGTTATTACATTTCGATCATACCATTGCTTTTGTCTCCTCTTCTCGGCATACATCCCCATTACCACCAATAAGCGGGTCTCATCAAGCTTTTCCAATTCATCAATGCATTGAGAAAGCTCATGACCAATCCAGTCCAATTGTTTAGCAACTCGTAGAGAGTAGGTACAAGAAATTCAATGGGAAGAATTGCATCTAGCCCAAAAGCAAGCTCAAATGGGGTTGTGCCCACAGATGTTTTATAGGCTGTTCTATATGCCCAAAGAACTAAGTGCAACTTTTGCTCCCAATCGGTCCTATGTCCCTCAACAATCTTTGTGAGTGCTGTGCATAGAATCTTGTTAGTACTCTCAGCTTGACCATTGGTCTGGGGATGATAGGGTGCAGAACGCTTGTGAATTACCATAAATTCTTGAAGTAAAAACTCTATGACCTCATTCACAAAGTGCACACCTTGATCACTAACGATTTCAATAGGTAAGCCATAGCGTGTAAACACGTACTCATACAAGAACTTGGCTGTGGTTCTGGCATCATTTTTGATTGTAGCCTTTGCTTCTATCCATTTGGTCAAATAGTCAGTTGCGACTATAATATATTCGGCATGTGTGTGACGAGCTGGAGGTTTAATGGGACACCGACAAAATCAATACCCCATTTGGCAAACGCATGTGTGCTTAACATAGGCTGCAATGGCATATTGTCCTTTGTGATGGGAGGTCTGGTCCTTTGACAATCGTCACAACGTTTCACATATTCTTCGGCATCCATTTGTAAGGTTGGCCACCAAAGCCTAGACCACCTAATCAACTTAGCTGTGGTATTACCGGAAAAGTATCCACCCCCAATACCTGCATATGCATGAGTCAAGATTTTCAAGTAGTCAGCTTCACATACACACATGCGCAAGTTACCATCCTTGCCCCTCTTGTAGAGTTGACCCTCTATCAGCATATAGTTGGCCGCTTCAACTTCAATAGCATGCTTTTGATATTTAGGAATTGTTCGATCAGTATGACCATGTTGAAGATAGTCCACAACATGCTTGCTCCAACTTAGTGTAGTTGAAATTTGGAATAATGTGACATTATGAATTGGTTGTTGAATTTGACATGAAGCACAGTTACGAACAAATTTTTCAGCATCTTCATGCATGGTAGGCCACCATTGCCTATCCTGAGTTATATGTCGCACACAAGTAGTAGCTGATGCATGGATTCCACCAATACCCTCATGTGCCCATTCCAAGATCTCCTCATATTGGTCAGGGTTAGGTATAAGCCGCAACACTCCATCATTACCTTGATGATATAATCTCCCTGAGATTAACTTGAATGGTCGCCATAGGTCCACATTAGGACCCACTAGTTGTATCTGCCCACTTGTTGAAATTTCTAAGATGGGTTCAAACCATTTAGGAGCTGTCTCTACAAGGAAAAGTGTTGAATCTAACATATCATCATCCACACCCACAGGAGCTTCGCCAGAGGTGATTCGAGACAAATGATCTGCCCTAAGATGAGTTGTTCCTTTTCGGACTGCCACTTCAAAATCAAACTCAAGAAGGATGACAAACCACCTCACAATCCTTCCAGTTGCACAAGGCTTATTCACCAAATATAGCAGTGCTTGATGGTCCACAAAAAATATAAATTTGTTTGCCAAAAGGTAATGGCGAAACTTTTTCACTGCACATATCATGGACAAACCTTCTCTTTCTGTTGTGGTATAATTCTTCTCAGCATACTGTCGGACTAGCATATGAGATTGGGAAATCCTTATTATGTTCTCCCGATTGAGCCAAAATACATCCAATTGCAAAGTTTGAAGCATCAATATGGACATGAAAGATTTGGTTCCAATCTGGTGCCCGTAAGATGAGTGTAGACACTAATTCTTGCTTCAACTTTTCAAAGGATTCCTCACACTCGTGAGTCCAATTAAACTTTACAAGAAGAGCATATAATGGTCTTGCTAGGACAGTGTACATGTAGATGAATCGACGATAATAGCCACAATGTCCCATGAATATTTGTACCCCTTTAGGGTTGATAGGCCTAGGTAATGAGACAATGACATCAATTTTATCCATATCTGTTGAAATACCATTGCGAGAAACAATATGGCCCAAAATCTTCCCTTGTCTTACCATGAATTTGCACTTGTCAGGATTCAAGCATTTACGATAAACTTGACACTTTTGAAACACGTCTGAGGTGTTCTATATGATCATCACGCTCTTGTGAGTGAACACATAAATCATCCATGAAGATCTCAAGAAATACCCTAAGGTACTCCTTAAATACATGACTCATTAACCGCTGAAAGGTTACAGGTGCATTTGTTAGACCAAATGGCATAACACAATAGGCAAAGATGCCATCTTCGGTTGCAAAGGCTATCTTGTGTTGATCCTTCGGATCAATTGACACTTGATTGTAACCGGAGAATCCATCCAAGAAACTATATGCCTTTTTCCCTGCAACACATTCCAAAACATGATCCGTGATTGGAAGTGGGTAATGATCATGTACAGTAGCTGCATTTACCTTCTTGAGGTTTACACATACTCGAAGTTTTCCATTTTTCTTGGGCACCACTACAATAGGGGAGACCCATTCAGTGTGTTCAATCTCATAAATTCTGCCTCTAAGAGCTTGTCTATTTCTTCTTTTATCTTTCGTGCAAAATTCTCATTGTAAGTATAAGGACGTTTCTTGGAAGGCTTTGCATCCTCTCGCAATGGAATTATATGCTGACATATGCTTGGATCAACTCCTTTGAGGTCTTTATAACTCCAAGCAAAAACATCGTGATACTCCTTTATTGTTTGAATTAATAACTTCTCCTCATCTAAGGACAAGTCTGTGGCAATCCACACATAGCAAGGCTCTTCTCTTGGCTTAGCGATATCAATTTTTTTTGCATCTTCTGGACCATCATATGAAACCCCTGGCATGCTTGGCTTTTGTCGCATGGGCTGTTGAAGAACAATCTTTCGATCTTGAAGAGTGTACTGTGTGAGTTGGGGGGAATATTGAGACCTTGTTCTTGTCCACTTGAGTCATCACTAATTGAAGATCACATTGCGGTTTTGAGCTCTCTTTTGCAATCTTGCATCAGAGTTTTTTGTTCAACCGTTATCTTTGCACTTCCGACACTCTCTTTTGAATCGGTTTGAGACTTGAGTTTTTGTTTTGGTCTCTGTTTTTTTTATGATTTTTGCTAATAGTTTTTAGCTTTTCTCCTGGTTGGAATCCATCTGATTGTTTTACTTGGTCTTTGATACTATCTTGTGCTTGGACATAGTATAGATATCCATTCTTTCCTGAGAAGTGAGGTGGTGGTCGAGAGTGTTCATTCTTAAACTCCTTGTTTTCTTTTTGTATTCTCTCACGTCGTTCCCTCTCATCTTGTTTACGGATTCTCTTATGGCTCTTACAGCATTTACGTTTGGGTCGGATCTCTATTTGAACCTCCCTTCCTCTCAAGAGTAGGCGTGCCTTTCCTAACTCTTCCTCGAGGATTATCACATCATCATCAAAATTAGAGTCCCATCCGTCTTCCTTATCAACATCATTAGCCGATTCGAGTGTTAAATCCTTCACTGAGACTTCCTCTACATGCAGTGCTGTGGATGCAACCCCATAGTACAAATCATCTAGAAGGTCATGTGGTTGTACCATTCGTATAGGAATAATGTCATATCCATCTGAGTCACAAAATTGAATTGGCTTAGGTAAAGCACATGTCGATAATGTTGCAAGAACATGACTCCATTCTAGGGGATCAATTAAGTGCTCAGGGAAGGGTTGTGGAATGTATGCCTCATCTGATACACTTAAGTCTTTCAGTGTTGAAATCCTTACATGAGGCTCCACACATCCACAGATCTTCTCACCCATCTGACAATGTAACTCTTGAGCCCTCAGATGAAGCAGAATCAAACTCATCTATTGGTGGAGACCGCGTTACATCATGATATGAGTGATTCTTTAGGTTGACCCTTGTGATGATAGAATCATGTCGAAGGTACAAATAATTGTATCCCCAATCCTGAATCGTTTGAAATTATCGCATGAATGGTCTACCCAATATCACTTCATAGTTTGGATGCTTTCCAAAATCCACTACTGCAAATGTGTGCTCATATTCAATCCCACATGTGGTGACCAATATGTTCTCTAGCAGCCCAATGGGATGTTCTAAGCTTCCATCTGCTAGCTGCAAGCGCATCCTTGTACTCCTAATAGCTGGTTTGCCCCACTTTTCCCAAATGGACCTCGTCACAATGCCCACTCCTGCACCACTATCAAGTATTGCAGTTGAAGCTACTTTTCATACTTCTAATGGGAGGGTAGCATTTCCCTGATCATCCTCACAAAATTTTCCTACTTTGTTGATAGGAACTGGCATAACATGCTTTGTCTCAGGGTGTATAGTACATTGATGGTGACCCTTTTGTAGCAATACCTGCTCTGACAAACATGTGGCAATATCATTCCACAACTCTGGTCAAAGCTTTATCAAATCAAGCAAAGGTAAGGTACAAGCCACTGGTGCTGACAAAATAGCTTGCACGATACCCATATCCATCTCCTTTGTCAACCTTCTATGCATGGAGGGCATCCTCAAGGTTTGAGAACAGTTCTCATATTCTCCCAAATAAGATAGTAAGGTTTTCATTGTATGCTTACTTTTAGGAGAAACAATTGTTTGAACTTCCTCCCGGATGCTTGGGCATCTAAAGTTGTTTTCTGTGCCCCTGGTAAAATCCACTTCAGAGAATGGAGGTGAAATAATAGAGGACATATTCTCATTAACTTTCTCATGAACTGCTGTCCACATCTCATTTGCCATATCCTCGTTAGCATCAATAACTTCATCATTGCATGGGAAGGCAAGACTAGATGGTGGCCGAATGCCTTCTTTCAATGGGGTGTCAATTGGTGCAGACTTCTCGCTATGAGCTTGTGAGATCAGCTCACTTTTCATTTCCCAACTTGATGACACTTCTGGTATGGTTTCTAATGTTGGCTTAAGAGAGGTGGGGCCCCGAGGGATAGGTGGAGGTGGGCCCTCAAGTATTGATTGAGCTTCCCTAAATGAGTTGCTGATGTACAACTAGATTGATCTTCTCCTCACGAGGGTTTGGGTATTCTTGAAGCTTCTTGGGTAGCTCACATAAAGCTGCAATGTGACTTCTATGAGCATCAATGATGGCATCTAGAGTCTCGTTCACCTTATCTAAAAAAACAAAACCCCCAAAACTATCCTCGGTTGTACTAGCCTCATCTTGTTTAGCACTAGGCCCAGGTTGAGGTTGATGCTCCTCATGAACTTCTTGGGATGTAAAAGCTTGATCCTTCATGTTTTGTTTAGAGACTTCTTGAGAACTAGTTGATGCACTCTTAGTTTGCTTGTTGCGGTTCTTTTTTCTCCTAGTGGTCCTTTTTCTATTGGAATGTAGGGTCTTGTCCACTAGATTTGCCTTTGCATCCCTAGTTCGAGGTGTCTCATCAGTCTGCATTTCGGCATTTCGTGTCTGTGATCTAGTCATGACTCTAAGTGGCACGACATCCTCATTCTTTGATGAAGGTGGCGATGGAACTGCCTCTACAAAGTTGAGTGAGACCTTTGGTTGAGAGGTGCCTTCCTCATGTGGTTTCAGCAAAACAATCCTTTGGAAAGTGTTCTAACACCCTAGACAATATCTTTCAATTGGTGGAAACTGTGGTACTGTTGTATTGGATCGAGCTGCTTGCCTTGGGCGATGTGGACAATCACGAGCCCAATGGGGTTCTTCGCACTCATAATAGGGGCCCATTAGTTTGGCTTCTACTTTCCTTTGCTGCCATTAACCTGAGGGGCCTGGAGTCCTAGGTTGGTAGCCGCCTAGCAACATCAAAGAATTTTGTTCCCCCCAGTGCTTGGCTTAATGCGGGACTTTCAAAGAGATTTTCCTTGGATGGATATGATGCATATTCCTCCTCCACATAGCTTGGGTTTACCAAGTCTCTACACATATGTGAATTGTCGTAGTCAAAAACCTCACAGGAGCAGTCCCAGGAGCAGGAGGTTGAGCTCCAAATACAGGTCGTGCTTGCTCTTGTGCCATCGGTCGCTTACGTTCAAAATTAGTGTACTGTTAATGCATTTGTGGAGCCACTGCACCCCTTTGCTACTCATGTTCTTGTCTCATTCTTGCAATGCGAGTACATTCCTATGTGGTGTGGGTATAATTCCAAGCACAGGCCTGGCACCACTTCTTTGTGGGTTGGTTTATGACTAGAGGAGAAGAGGTATTACATTCTTCGGTTTTATGGTTACTGCCACATGCTCCACAAAGATGAGGACCTGTAGGTAGTACACTCCTCATTCGCTGCTGCTGCTATTGTTGCGGCTACATGGGTGGGCGATAGGTTTGTCCCAATCTCCTTAGTACTAGGTTAGCTATGTGGTCTGGATTTACTAGTGCGCTAGACCCTGAACTTTGGTCATCACCCCACTGATCTCTAGGTTGCACCTCAGGGCCAATACCATCTTGGAATTTGAAGTTATATGTGAAATCCATAGCATCATGGCAACACTCATTGAAATTTGTATGCTTCTTTGCATAGAGATGTGTGTGCAGTGTTGAATTTTTGAGTCCTTTTAAGAAGAGAGAAATTAATCGACTCTGGGTGGGCTTCTCATCTTCTAGGCAACGATTAATGTACTGCTTCATCCTATTTACACAGTCTCTAACACTCTCAGTCTCGCCTTGCTTGAAAGAGTAGATGTTTGCTACTGTGTCATGCTGAATCCCCATCAAGGAGAAAGCAGCAATGAATCTCTCTTCCAGAACTCGTAAAGAAGATTTTTCTGAAGCCTCTAGTGCCTGAAACCAAGAAAGGGCCTTTCCCTCAAGAGTGAGCCCAAACCCTTCAATTTGCGTATGCTTGTTAGTCACTTTGCTTGCCTAAATGCTGCTACATGGTCATATGGATCTCCCGACCCTTCGTACTTCTTTACCAGTTTCTGAATAGTTGATGGCCTTACTTGTCTTGAATACTCATCATCAGGCCTACGGCCTCTCACTCTCAGTGGTTCCTCTCTTTGGTAAGGTGGTCCATATGCATCCCGAATTGGTGTGGGTCCCCTATTACCTGCCTCACCAACCCTCTCTAAAGATCCTGTTACCTACATTTCAGGAGGTGCATTTATGGGAGGCCGAGTTGGCTCCCCTACCCTCCGATTGTCATAGTGAGAGAAACATTGTTGTGGTGTGATCTGTGGTCGCACTTTTGGTGTAGGATAATATCTTGGTGCTAGAGTTGGGCTACTTGCAGTGGTCCACTTTGATGTTGATGGTCCCTCTCTAGTGAACTCTCGTGGGGGAGGAGCAACAGTTTCTCTAAGAAAGGCTGTCTCTCCTGGTTTAGCTGTATTAGTAGAGAACACTTCCATGAATAATGGTTGTCCTCTCCACGTGAGCTCACGAATCTCCTTCCAATCTAAGGTTCGACCATTTATCAATGATTCGGTTCTTGTATCCTGCAAGCTTCTCGACTACCACCACAAGTGCTAGAGGAAGATCTAGCTCTGGCAATCTAGTTGTGGCATAATATCCTTCTAAAGAGTCCTTATAGACCTCTTGAAGTGGGTCATCCCTGAAAGACCTTTGTCACTGGAATTTGTCGTACAAACTCCCATTGGTTCTCAGCCCCCTGATCCATTTTGCTCTTGCCTTTCCTGTCCCTTTCCAAATTTAGATCTACAAAAAGTAAATCATCTATGGATAGCTTTGAGGACTGGGCATTGGATGGTCCAGGCATGTCCGGCTCAATGAGCCAATCATCTCTAGACTCCCTTGCTCCGGAAGGCTTTGATAAATCTAGGAACTCACTCTTAGAGAGCTCTCCTAATTTGTCTACATTCTCTGGATGATAGGTGACTTCGTAGAGCGAACACCATCTCCACCCATGTACATGTTACCCTGGTCATTGACTAGAGGTGCTCTATCAAGCTCTGAGAAAAAGTCTGCAATCTTAACCAGATATTGTTGTTGTGGATCCCTAAAGATCTCAGCTCCTTGAGCATTCGTGTAGACATATTGAAGTCTCACATTGAGTGGTAACCCCATGGTGTCAACTTCAAATGGATTAAAAGATCTTGTGGGTGTCCTATTTGGGGCTAAGGGGGATGACTATTTGACGGCCCTAGATTGTCCATAGACAATGAGCTAGTTGTCCTGGAAAGGGTATCAGATTGGGATTCGAAAAAGGTTTCAGCAATATCTACCAAATTTCCTATCGATTGGGTCCCACTTTCCTACGTAGGTACTTTAGAAGGTGCCTTAGACCCTATGACAGTGTCTGTATGACGTCCCGACCGCAAGTGCATAGGGTCAAATTTTAAGGTTTTTTTTTTCAAAAAAATCCAAAAATTTTCAAGTTGGCTCAAACTTTGCCAGAACCCATTTTGAACCCCCTTGAACACATTAGGCCAAAAAAATAGTGTATTTTTCAGGATCGAAAATCGCCTAAAATTTACCAGTTTTCCATATACTGACTCACTATGGAAAAATGGTTCCGGGACCGAAATTTCGACGATGGGTGTTTTCTAACTCCTCTCCAAAAGTTAGATAACCTCCCAATTTTTTGCGGCAGAAAATGAAAAATTTTCCAGACAGAAAATCTTTTTTTTTTTGCACCCCCTTATCCGGTGCGATTGTGGTCTTTATGGTGCGGTGTGTGGGTCTCTCCGCACGGTGCGCTATTCACGCATAGTCGCCTTCTTTTATTATTATTATTATTTTTTCCTTTTTTGAAGTGCGTGTGCAGTGAACTCAATGCATGTGCAACTATGAGATTTGCAGCGAATTTGAAATGTTTAGTCTTCATGTGTGTGTACAGATTTCAATTTCTCTACAGGTGCAGGTTTAACAGCAGAGAACTAAAATGCAAGTTTAACAGAGAACTAAAATGCACAAAATTAAAGATGCACAAAACTAAACTAAGCTAAGAACAGAAAATAAAACGAACATGCAAAAAATTGAAACTGTAAAAATTAACCTCAAACAAAATGACAGAAATGCAAAAACAGGCCTCTCTCTTTCACACACAAATTGAAATTGGCAGGTCTAGCACCTACCTCCAATCCTTCCCGTGTGTTGAATCCTTGTCCTGACCTCAAGGGAGAAGCGTAGCTAGCCAATTGCACTCAAATTGCAAGACAAATAAAGAGAATTTAACAATAGATTAGTCTTAAATAAGTACCAAAATTAGTCCCAAAGCTTGCTCTCCTATCCAACAGTTTTGCAACCGATTGGAGCTTAACAAGGAGTGGTAGTGTGTGTATGGTGCTCAACTAATGTAGGCACTCGCTCCCCGGCAGCGGCACCATTGTAGAGCGGTTCTCTCTACCGTGCAATATAGTGCTCATAGAGTACTACCGATCAACAAATGTGTTAAGAAACACAATGTCAATCCGAGGACTCGACCCGATTATTGCATGAAGGCTTATCCCATGAGGGAGAGCTCACATACACGAACCACCACTTGACGATTCAACCATTCAATACCTCAATCAATCTCTCAATCCCTTAAATCCACTACACTAATCAAGAGAACAAGCAATGCATGGCAATCTCTTAATCCCATTCAAACATTGATTAAATCTTAGCTTTCCCTAATGCCAGCAAACCCATAAGCGTGCATCTACTAACCCACAAGCTTAAGCAAGCATAGAATGTAACATTCACAAACCCACAAGCTCATAGAGAGAGTCTATCCATGAATAACTCATTGCCAATGAGGTGGGCAAGAGCTTGCATCAATGGAGACTACACACACACACACACACACTACAAGCATGCATACACAAGAGAAAGAAAGAAGCATTCAACTAATCATAGATTAATCTACTTCAATGATGCTAAAATAGATTAAGAGAAAGAAGTGAAACTATACTCATTGGAGCTTGATGCTCATTAGAGTACAATAGAGAGAGAGTTAGAGAGTTGCCATAGCTTGAGAGCTCAAGAGCTTCACTCAATAGCTTATGAGAATGGCCAAAAACGTGCTCTTTCTTTAGCTAACATCTCTTTTATAGAGATGTCACTAACCCTAACCCTAGGCCTCTTTCACACATGGGCGGACAACCCCATAAGTGAGCCTTGCTTAATACACTTAGAACTCTCATTTAGAACCCACATTGGCCTAAAACGATTTACATTGCACTTCGGCATAAAAATATGGAAAAATTATGTGCGTCTTTATGTTCCCATGGCTACAATCCTGCTCTCTCGCCTTAATTGCTTCCGGCCTCCTTCCATAATCCGTGTTCCCATGAGTGTTCCCATGGAACACTTCTCTCTTGGAAGAAGAGAAGAGGATTCTAAAGAAGAGTGGGTACCATGTTGATGGTGCTTATTTTATCAAAGGGAAAACCTGATCCTCGAAAATCACTCATCAAACCAAGAAGACCTTCAAGTGCACATTTTGTGGTAAACAAGGACATCTTGAGGATTTTTGTTTTGAAAAGAAAAAGGCCCAAAACTCCTACCTTTCCGAAGAGATGAAAGAAGAAGGCTTTCCAGCGAAGGCCACCGATGAGGCCAACCTTTGCTTTGATGACTATGATTATGCCTTTTGATCATGAACTTGGCCCATTTTACTCTCACATCTGTTTTATTTGTTTAAGCTTAGATACTCTTTTTCATGGCATTTTAAACCAAGAGTTTTTGTCTAATGTACCATCTTTTATATTGGCATCTAGCTTAGTGAGATAGCCACTTTTGTGTATGGCAAAACTCACACTGGTATCATAACCATTGTATCTCAAGCTTTGTACCTACCTTTGATTGTGGGAGGGCATTCAAGTCTAGGTCATCTTAGCCTTTTTTATTTTTATGCATGTTTGGTTCATGGAAGGGTGTTAGAAATAATGACCCAAACATATGCTTGTTCTCCTAAGGTCTCATTAGTAAGAATCAAATGATAGGGGACATTTTTACTTTTATCCTTATTAAAGGAGGCGCATCTTCCACTCCTTTCCACTCCTAAATTCTCTCCACTGTTTTCCTACAATCAAGGAGGTGAATATGGAGTTTACAGACAATCTGTATCTTTTGCCTATAAAATGGCTTTTCTAATTCAAAGCTGTTTGCGCTTATGTTTATCCAATAATTCTTACTCTTTTTTATTTTCTTGTTTCGTGTTTTATTACATCTTTAATCATGCTTAATCCTTCATTATGAAACACCTAGTTTTTGATCCTCCATAGCTTTTCACTAACTATATGGGTTTCTTTATAGTGTGCTCAAATGTGTGTGTGTGTCTGAAGAGAGAGAGAGGCTCTATTAAATATACCTCAAACGAGATAATAAATAGCTTCAATTTTAACCTACCTATCCGTGATAAAGGAGAGAGAAAATGGAAAAGGAAGGAGAAGATGCCAAAACCTATTTTTTATTTTTTTATTTTAAAAAGCTTGAGTTGGCCAAGATTCTAATCTGTTACTAAATCTCACCCTTCACAAAGGCAAGCCAATAAGCATACATGATTGGATAGACGCTTCCGTCCATTTAAATTGGTATACATCAAATGTGATTGTTACTACAAATTACTTTCAAGAAACGATGGTCCATGTCAGTGGGCTCTAGCCTAAGTTCTTACAGCTCAAACCTGTGCATCGTGAGGTTCAAACCTTACTCCACTTTAGAATTAATCTCTCTTAAGAAAAAAAGAAATGATCCATGATTTCTAAGTTTATCAAGGCAGTGTTTACAGAAAGGCCCACAATCTATATGCGAATGGGAATGCAAATGTTCATTATTATTATAATTGCATGCTAGTTTCATTATGGGCGCATCATACATGGATGGCTACATGTTAACGGTCCGAAGGTGACCCTAATGGAGACATGACATTGTTGTAAGAGAACATGACGTCATTGTAACTTGCTCTTTCTTTCTCTTTCTAACCCTCTCTCTGTCTTTCTCTTTCTAACCCCCCCTCTCGCTCTCTCTCTAACTCTCTCTCTGTTTCTCTTTTACACACTCTCTCTCTCTAACTCTAACTCTATTTACCTCTCTCTCTCTAACTCTCTTTACCTTTATCTAACTCTCTTCTTTCTTTCTCTTTTAAACCTTCTCTCTCTCTCTCTCTCTCTCTCTCTCTCTCTCTCTCTCATCCTCTAATAATAATAATAATAATAATAATATAGTATTATATATATATATATAGTAGTAAAAGAGTTGCAGTATAATGGTGTGGCATCTCTGAAATAAGAATCAATTATAAGATATAGAAGAAGAAGAAGAAGAAGAATGGCTAGTTTTCATTGTGGGTGGGGTACGTCATGCTACACGGCAAGCGACCCTAGTTTCATTGTGGGTGGGTACAGCATGCTACATGTGAACGGTTTGGAGGCGACCCTAATGGAGACATGCTACGTGCTACATGTGAACGGTTTGGAGGCGACCCTAATGGAGACATGAGTCGTTGCAACTTGCTAAGTCACACAGCCTGCGCACGGCAAATTTGCGAGATTATTTGCTGATAAAAAATGGGAATTATGGAAACCCAGACGCCGTTGTAACGGTCTGGTCCGTTGCGGACGTCGTTGTAACGTGTTTCAGTCTCTGCTGATCCTTTTTCGTTGGCGGTCAAACAAATCATTTAAGACTTCAAAGTTCAAGAGAAGGCACATCGGCTCAACTATCAACCACCGATAACTAGGAACAAAATTCAAATAATGCTTTAAGTCAAGAATTGAAAAAGGATAGTCGCTTTTTCTAGGGTGCACTTTTTTTGCTTTATGCCTAATGTGACATCGCCCCTGCTGAAAGGATCATAGCCTTGTTCACAAAATGCATATTTTACAACAAATACAAAAAACCTTCTAGGTCTGATCTTGATCTCAAATTTTTTGGCATAAATTAAAAATTATTTCCATATACTAAGGAGTTTTAGACAAAGCGTTCATAGACCTTACAGCATAAAAGTTCAAACATCTGACTGAAATGAAATGTTCAAGACGAAAATAAATAAGTACAAATTCCACAAGCAACCAAAGGAGGGAGGAGTAAAATGAGAGAGTGATAGGGAGTCCAAGCCACTAAATATAAAACTAAATTACTATTTCCAAGCTATGATAACGATAATGAAAATATTTATTATCACAAAGAATAAAGAGTGAAAGAAGGGCTCGGATTTTGAAAAGAAAATACGACCTCTTTTCAATTATGATCATGGCCTTGTAAGGGCTCACTATGTTATTATTCTAAATGTCGGCTAAGGTGTTTCAAAAAATGTTTCTTGTCTAATAATAGCACATTTATGGCACCACAAATAGAGCTTCATTACATCTCAAGTAGTCAGGTTGCACATCATGCCAATGACATAAAAGATAAGCACACTCACGAATTACTTCTTTGTTTCATTCTAGAGGCTTAGCTTTTAAAATATTTGAGAAGGCCTACACGTAATTTTTTTTGCATAAGATTCCAAACACTCGCACTGGCAAGCACATTGATAAACACACTTTAGCCTCCATCATCCACAATTGTCTCACATTGATAAACCAAGAGCATCAATGGCAAGGCATCAACGCTCTTGGTTTTTATATTACTCAATTATATGACAATAAAAAGAAATACTCATGCTCTCCTGAAAAGAAACAATGTCCACCATTAACATCTCCCCATATATTATGAATCATGCTAATTTTATGTATTATTACCACTTTTTGACATTTGAATTTCCTAAGTGGGTACTAAGCCCGCTTCCTAACGCCAAACTTTTAAAAAAAAACCAAGAGCATCTTTTGTAGGTTCGATACAAAAATATGACGTGACAACACAAGAGGTCCACTATATGGAATCCTAGTGTAGCATGTAGCATGCATGTTGTTTTTTAACTTTAAAGAGATGCTAGAAAAGTTATACTCGCAAGCAATTTTACAGGTAGAAGGTGCACAAGGAAACACTGCTGTTTTGAGCACCATATGTTGTATGAACATGCTACTAGCGCTAGTAAGATTTTTACCACCTAGAAGGGCAAAGACACAACTTGTCAGGAGCTTATGACACCTTGCA